>NC_028360.1:14319632-14593109 GCF_000741045.1 Vigna radiata var. radiata
TCACGACGACAAGGAGGTCGTGCTTTAGTG
This sequence comes from Vigna radiata var. radiata, assembly GCF_000741045.1. Lineage (NCBI taxonomy): Eukaryota > Viridiplantae > Streptophyta > Magnoliopsida > Fabales > Fabaceae > Vigna > Vigna radiata. Next base: position 14,319,663 of record NC_028360.1, read on the forward strand.
TGGTGACGCAAAAACGATTTGGGATGGTGCTGCGATGAGGTTGACGACGACCTACTGAGGTGATGATGATGGCTGCACGATGGTGGAGGTTATGGTGGCCTGAGAGTTCGAAGACGACTTTGCATGGTGGTGTCAAAAGAGATGATGGCAATTTCTGAGTTTCTGGGTTTTCCTCTGCAGGTCTGGTTTTGGTGGATGATGGTCGTCTCTCGCCGAAAGAGATTGTGCGGTTTTGTGACGATGGTAGCACTGTTTAAAGGTTGAAAACGCTTTGAAGGTGGCATCCTTGCGGCAAGCTCCTGGTGGCCGGTGAGGTGATGTTGACGATTATGAATGGTGGTGTGCGAGAACGCAATGTTGACGGCAGTCTTGGGTTGCANGGTGGTCACGCATGGAGATTGCGCTGTTGGTGACGGCGGGACTGTTGGGTGGTCACTTTGGCGTGGTGGTTGGCATGGAGGTGGTAGCTTAAGGGTGGCTGACGGCTAGGGTTTCTGAATTGGGAATTAGGATTTTAGTAGGTGGAAGATGATTTTCCCACTTTGCCCTTCTAAATTTTTTAAAAAATTCTAATTCCAACTGAAAAGGTTTCCTAGTCAGCAAAAAACTGACACCTCACATAGCAGTTGCAGAGCTGGACACCTTGCCGTTAACAACTTTAACGGTGTTAATGAAAAAGACCAAATTGAACATTAAATTTGTTCTTTGGGACGAAATTGAACACAAATTCAACTAAGGGACCAAAACGAATTTTCTGAACCAAAATTGGGACAAAAAAAAGCTTTTAACCTTATTTTCTTCTTATCAATAAATATAATTATATGGTATTTTTTTCTGGTCAATTTGTTGGTCGAATGATCAACTCGCCAATTAAACTTATATAGTATTTTTATCATATTAACCAAACAACCGAAATTACAATTTTATCAAAAAAATCGAACGAACCTTATTAAACTTTTAATCAAAACTAATGAAGTTTTGATTGTAATTAGACCAACTATAATACGAAAAATCTATAAAAAAAATTATAAATAAAAATATAGAGTAAAGAGACAAGAGAGACGTTAGTTCACATTTATTATTCTAACATTCTAACCAAATAATTTTAGTTTCGGAAAATCTTTAATAAATACAGGAAATGACTGCATTGGTGGATCGACTTTTAGGGTGTCTTCTTTTGCAGTGATTTGGAGGAGATGATTTGGAGGAAATGATTTGAGTGGATTTGAGGGTAATATTTTTGTTGTTTTTTTGAGTGGATTTGTGAGTAATTGAGAGTGAATTTGGAAGTAAAGTTTATGAAAATTAATGTAAAATTTGATTGATGTGATAGGAAAAAAATTTGTTTAATTGGTAGAAATTGAAGATTACCAAAATATCTCTAGTTATTAATGTAATATAAAATAATAATTGTTAATGTTATATTTAAAGAGTANAAGATTAACATTAATTATTAAAATTAATTTTATAATTATTAAAATTAATTTTATAATTATAAAAATTAATTTTAATATTATATAAAAGATAGTTAATAAATTAGACGAGATAAAAAAAAGTGTTAACCTTTATATTAGAGGATATATATGTTATTTTTTCAAAGATCCTCACAAGTCTCACCATATTAGCGAGTGAGTGAACAATAACGTGATTGTGCCTTTACCTTCAAATCCGTCTGCACTTTCCTGCTCATGCGAATACAACATTCAGCTTAATTCCTCACTTGCAAATCATCGTAAATAATCCAATTCCTTCAAACGAATACAGGCTTAAGAAAAAAAACTGATTGATCCAAGTATTGAAATAATAATAATTTTTTTTTATAAAATGGTTATGAGAATTTTTAGTGTGAAAAAGTTAAATATTAAGTAAAAAGTAAAGATATACTCAATTAAGGTTTTCAATTTTTAAAATAATAATTAAATGAAAAAGATTACGGAAATAAGGGAGTATAACATGTATTGATTAAATATTTTTTAATCACTGTCCTAATATTAAAAGACTATTGTTATCAAGTAGAAGATATATTATTCACAGTCTATTGTTTATTTTTTCTTTGACTTTTTTTTTTTAATTAATAGCTACCAAACCCATCAATTCTTTCTATTTCTTTTTTCTTCTTTTTAATTAAGTCATTGCTAGCAAACAATCTGTAAGTTGTTAGAGATTAATTTTAATTAATTTATCTTAAGTTGTAAGATTTTTCTTTTTTTAGAGACTAGTCTAGGATGAGCATTGACAAATTGATTTTAAATAAAAGAAATAATTTCACAAAACTAATCCTAGTTAGACTGAGATTTTAGACTTTGTTCATTTAAGTAGATTTGAAAAAGAATAATTGAAAAGATTTAAAAATAAATTTTTTTGTTGTTTATTTAAATAGATCTAAAAGTAAATAAGAGAAGATTTCTCACTTACCTCCAAATTTATTCAAATAAAAAAAAAATAATTATCATCAAATTCTTTTAATTACTTTTTTCCAAATTCACTCAATTAGAATTTATATTTGCATGCTTGTATTAAAAAGTAATAATAATAATAAAGTTCATTGTATAATTGTTTCTATTCAAAGCAACAGTTATCTAAATTTTAACTTCGAAACAATTATAAACATGGAATCAATTCGTCTACTTTGACGGAAATTTGGCGAGCAAGTTCCAAACATTTTAAACTTGGAATTAAATACGTTAATTTTTTTCTATAATCATTTTCATTGTCATAATTAGCGAAAACAAAAGTCAAACTAAACAAACTTGGTTCATAGAAGTCATCGTATGATTAAAAATTCAGTAGAAAAGTCATTGAATAATTAAGAATTCAACATGTTTTTAGCTCATGAAAAGTTATTAAGTTTGATTTTGATTCCAATAAAATAAATTAATTTTAAATTTGTTTCTAATCAAATAAAATATGTAACTTTTGGACTTAGTTTATATTTAAAAGGTATTCTTCTAAAATAAAAATAAAATCACATATAATAAAATTTCATATTATTAAATGTTAAATATATACACATATATATGATTATATAAATATTAAATAAAAATATCAAACAAACATTAAATAAAAACTAAATAATTATATAAAAATAAAAATAATTAAATGTATGCCTTAAAAATAACTTTCAAAAATTAAATAAAAATTTATATAAGTTCTTTTAATCCAATTAAATATGTTTAAATAATTTAAATTAAGAATGAAAACGAAGATGAAATATATAAATGGATATAAGGGCGAGATACTTATTCGTCCTCGTTTCATATATAATTTAAAAAAAATTAAATATTATTATATTCATACTCATAGTTAATCACAACATAAATTACTCGTAAAAAATTAATACAGGTTCGTATTATAAATATAAAAATAGATTTATTTTTAATATTATAATGATACATTTTTATGGTTAACATTCAGTCGTGCGTTTTTCATTTTCTTTTCTATGTTTGTTTTATCTTTATCACTTATCCTTTGACGCCTAAAACGTGGAAAATATCATCACTCAAATGCATTTATACAAGTTATATCATTTATTTATTTTTAAAATCTACTATTCAACTTCAATATTCTTAAACGCCTCTTCTTAATGACATTTTTAACTATTTCTATATTTTAATTTAAAATGTTCTCACATGATAATATAAATTGTTAAATTATAATTAATAACTTAATCATACGTGTACCTGCCAAAATGGACCAACACAAAAATTTAAATTAAATTAAAAAATATTGTTTCCAAACTTAACAAGAAAAAAAAATATTGAAAAAGATATCTTAGAAAATCAGCATTAATGGCAAGAAAATCATTTTATTTTCAAGTAAAATGTTAAATTTAAGTTTTATAAAATAAATAAAAGAAAATTATTTGTTTATATCCATCTAATATACTTAAATCGGATTTCGTATAAGAGAAAGAAAAGAACTTGTAGGCTGAAGGTTTTATGAAATTTATTATTCATATTTATGTTTAGAGCTGGACAAAAATAATTATTTTACGATTCACTTTTACTAAAAATTCAGTTAATTATTTTATGGTTCGGTTTTTTAAAATTAAACTTATAACAGTGTCAATGTGAAAACTATTTTTACTCTTTCCTCTTCTCTAATTTTCCTACAATTCTTTTGTCTTGTAAAAAAAAATGTTATTTAATAATAAAATATTAATAAAAAAAATACTATTCACATAACAAAATTAATAATTAACTTTTTAAGACAAAATTTTTTTATCATAAATTTTTATATTTTTTTATCAATAAATATATAACGTATATAAATAAAGAACCTAATTTATATTTTTATATTTGTCAAGTTACATATAGAAAAACACACGTGTGTATATATATATATATATATATATATATATATATATATATATATATATATATATATATATATATATATATATATATATATATATATATTTAGTGTATGACGTTATTTTTTATATTTTTTTATCAATAAAATAAATAAATAAAAGATAAAATAATTTTTATACACATATGACAATAAAAGAAATATAAATAAAATAGAAAATTATAATATCAAATAATTAAAAAATATTAATTTGCCATGTACTTATTAATAAAATAAAATAAATATTAAAATAAATTTCAATTAAAAAGAATATGTATTGTTATACTATTTAATTTAAAAATCTAGTATAATTTAGTTTAAAATTAGTACAAATCAGTTTAAAATTAGTATAATTAATAGTTCAGTTCAGTTTATATTGTAGTTTAGTACAATTCAATACAGTTTGATAAAAACAAAAAACAGTTCATTTTAGACAAATTAGTTTTTAGTTCAGTACAAATTTTAGTAGTACTTCAGTTCTATTTGCCCACCCCTATTTATGTTGATAATTTGGGCTATAATAACAATTCGCGGGTTATTATATTTTATTTATTAAAATGATTTGATTAATTAAATGACACTAAAAATATATATGTTAGCGTGTAAAAATTGTAAACAATATTGTACCGGTCTTCCCAATGCCATGTACGTACGGTCCTCCTAAGGCCAATTTCCCAAGACGTCATCTTAGGTTGTCTTTCTAAGACTTCTTCCTAGGTTGTCTTCTTAGGATCAGCCAACCAAGCTGCCTCCCAAGCCCGACATCCCTGCCCAGGCTGTCCTCCCAGGTTGTCCAGTAGACAATGTTTAATGGTAATGACTCATTAAGCCCCTAATGCAAATTAAGGTGTGATTGGACCGTCATTAGGTCAGCGAAAGGTAAAGGTCCATCACAACTAGTATAAATAAAGGTCTTAGAATGTTTCGGGTATAAGGTTAAAGTCCCTTACTCAAAGCACTCTAGGTTGTTTGAAGATTGGACGGACTCCCTAGTTGTCCTCCACCCTTCAAGTTATGTTGCTCACTGTCCTTTCTCCTTGTCAAAGTCGGGTGGGCGAATACCTGTCAAATGCACTCACATACTCAAGTTAGTAATGTAATCGAGCTGTTGGCACAACAAGTAATGCATATATTGTGTGTCGTAAAGTCATACCTGTGACCTTTATTTATATTAGCTGTGATGGACCTTTACCTTTTGTTAGCCTAATGACGACTCAATCACACCTTAATCTGCATTAGGGACTTAATGAGTCATTACCATTAAGCACGGTCTAGGTGGGTGACCCGGGCAGCCAGTCTGAGATGTCGAGCCTGAGAGACGACCTAATTGACCAACCTAAGAAGACGACCTAGGAGAAAGTCCTAAAAAGATAACCTAGAAGAACAGCCTAAGAAGACGTCTTGGGAAGTCGTCTTGGGAGGTAGACCTTTGGAGGACCGTACGGTATAAATATTTTAATTTATTGAGAGTTATATAAAGACAATAAATTTGATCTAAAAACACGTACAATTATTTACCTTTTTTTTTCATTCTCATTGGAAAAAAAAACCAATATCTGTATAATTAAAAAGTTATATATTTATTAGTCTAAAAAATGAAAATTATTCCATTAAGAAAGAATTTATTACTCATTATTTATTAATCTGTTTCTTTTAACATAATCTAGCAATATGTTATTTGTTTTTGAAATATGGAGAAATTAATTAATTATTTTCTAATCAAAATATTTTTTTCTTCTCTATTTTAAAACTCAACTAAAAGTATATGAAAATTAATTTATAAATGAACTTAAATGTCTTTATGATGACCATTTTATTTTAAAGTTCATATTGAAAAGCAAAGGTGATTGGTATCCGAAGAATGAATTTTTTAAAGGACCACTTCACTTCTGTTGTGCCAAAATGGAATGTAACTCTGTCTTATTCATCATTTGACTACATTTCATATATATATATATATATATATATATATATATATATATATATATATATATATATATATATATATATATATATATATATATATCATATACCAATTTTCATAATGTAGTATATAGTAGTAGTGTTGTTCGTGGTTTCATGAACCTACCTTTATTTTATTTTTTGTTTTAGTCAACTCCTCCCTTATTTTTTAACTGTAAAATACCTATTATATATATTATTGTCCTTGTTAATGTTTATTTCATTACTCAATGAGAAAAACAAAAATAATAGGTGCCACTTCACATGAAAAAAATAATGAACTATAAAATTATATATAAGACTTTTGATAGCCAGGTCAAGAATAACGGTTAAATTATTTAAATCAGTTGGCTTTAATAAGTGCTGATAATTAGTAATATTTTTTTATAAAAGGAAAAACATTGTTTATCAATTAAATCTAATTTAATTTTATAAAATTAATTTATATGATAAAATTTAATTCATTTACATATTATAAATTAATTTTATCTATACGAATGAAATTATCCAAATTAAAAAAATAAATACCTATAAATAGCATTATTTTCACTTATTTTTTTCTAATGTTACAAACTTTACAAGCAAAAGGAACATCGACCTGTAATCCATTTTTGATTTGCTAAGGTGAATCTTTAAAAATGATGTTTTGTCATATCAATGATTTAATAATGTTTTGAAAAGTTTTTCACCCAAGGAAAAAGTAACGATGTTATGGCCTACCCAGAGAAAATGTAATCCTAAATAACTAAACTTTCTAAATTCTTTTACTTATAACTCACATGACTTTAAAAAGGACTTCTGTCTTTTCATTGTGATAATATTCACAATCAAATTTCTACACATCAATACAAGGAGATAGAATGAATATTCACTAAACAAAAAAACTAAATAGTAACTAATTTATTATAAAATATGGTTTTATATACAATTGTAAGAATAAATTATAAATTTTTTTAATGGAAAATCACAAATTTGTTTTTATTTAAAAGAATAACGAGGGTGCTAGTATTGATTTTTTCTTATCATTAGAGGATGATTTAACACTTAAATTACCAAATTTGATACCATTAAAAAAAAAATACAACTTAAGGTAATTTATATTAACACGGCACGATTTCGATATGAATAATTAGTGTCATTATGAGTTGACTCTATTATAATCAAACGAAATTATGTTATGTTGATATGATTTTTTTTCCTAAAGTTTTGTTATATTAACACAATTTCTTTGCATTTATAGTCGTCTTACGTTACTTACTTTTAAATTGTAGTTTTTCTAAAACTTAATTATACCAAATTTATAATTTCACAATTAAATTACCAGAAATAAAATAAAATCCAAACATTATTATTTAGCCTACTTAACTACATATCCCAAAATAAATAATGTATTGTATAATAATCTTTCATTTAATAACCACTTGTTAGATTTATTTTATTTTTTTATCAGCAAAGCTCGTATATCTATAAGTTTACTCAAATTTAATTATTGAAGATGATAAAAACGTGGTAGAAGGAAAGTGATCTCATCATCGGATATGACCAACTTTGTTTCGTAGTAAACATCATCATCATGCACGTAAATACATATAAATTATTTACATATTATTAAATTTTTTTATAAATAATAAAACTTCATTCTCATCATTATGATACTATTTTTGTGAAGTCAACAAACCATAATAAGATTCTTCTACTTCAATAATGAACCATCCATTTGGAATAAATATATCAATAGATGAATATAAACTGATGTCATGTTCTCAACATTCAAATCAATGAAGAAAATACTAAAGTAGAAAATTTATTTTAATGTTATAAAATAAATACATTTTTTTTTTATTAGGATACACTATTTTTTTCTTCTCTTTTTATGGTTTTAGTAATTAAGAGAAAAAAATGTTTTTTTTATTTAAATTTTTGTCGTAATATTTTTTCTTTAAATAAATGTTTACGTTTTAACCACTATTTGACAATTTCTGCTAAGATTCATGCATGTGTGCTGGATGATGCCGACATCTAATATTCTAATATTTAACTTTGCTATGTAAAACAAAATATCCGCAAAGATCCCTACGTTGTATGTTACCACTTTATTCATTTATTCTTCACTACATACATTTTATAATATTCTTAAACAATAAACCCATATATAATGTAATTCACAATTCCTTAACCCATTAATTACATTCTGCTAATAATAAAATTATAATTTAATTGATGACAAAACCATGTTATACGAGAGAAGAGACTTTTATTCTATTTGAACCCCCACAAAATACTATGCTTTCCCTTTTAATGCATCTAATTTTTCAACGGCCCACACTCAAAACCCAAGTTCATTTTACTTTCTTCACCACTCAAAATAATATTATTTTCACCTCTCAATTTAAATACAACTATCATCCTTTTATAAAACTAAACCAACTCACGAATTTTATACGTATCTTAATCACCTGAATTAAATATTAAACATAAATTCAATTTAATTATATAACTTTCAATTTTTTCACATGTTTATATTAACGCATAAAAACAAAACTCCTTTCAAATAGATTATTACTTTTTATACATAGCAATGTTAATTTCATCTGCACAATTACAAGATAAACATTATTTCCAATTCCTAGTTAAAGTTGGTGCACCATATGATTTTTTTTTCTTCCAAATCTCACAAATAAGTTTGGAGTATGACATCCAATGTAACACTTGATTTGAGTGAACTTCACAATGGTTTGCTAATTACTTGTTATTAACCTTTTTAAAACATTTCTTTAATCTTCAAAAGATTTCTGCTACTTATTATTTCCAAAATTTAAGACATGATTGATCAGGTTTTTGTTATTTGTACCATATTCTCTCCCCTTTGAACTGATTTTTAAACCAAGTCAAACTTAAAACAAAACAAAACTACATTGAATAAACATCACACATGCAGTGTTTTTTTCTTTCTTATCTTTGTTTTGTTGGTTGTGTGAAGAAATAATGTTTTGTATAATCTTTTCAAGTTCTATAAGATTACAGTTCTAGCTATAGATATCGAAGACAGGAGGGATGGCCTAGAAAAAAATAGCCTCAAGAAATGCATTGTTCTACATAAAACAATAGTTGTAATATCAAAGTCTATAACCATGCAAATGCTTGGCCCATCTTCTGGCCATGTAAGGGTCATGAAAATCCCAACTTTCAACACTGCTAGTCCTGCCACCACCACCACCACCACCACCACCTGTGTTCATATCCCTCACTGTTTCTTCACCATCTTCTGAAGCATCACCTTTATGTTCTCCAACACCTACAACAGTTTCTCCTGTCCTTCTAACACACTCATCAATTTCACCTTCAATGTAGCTATATTCCACATACACATGAGTGCAGTCACCAAGGTCTAGCAGAATCCTTCTTTCTTCTCCACCTTTTATCTCTCCAATCCTTATGACTCTGCCACTGCCAACTTCCTCTCCAGCCCCACATATTCTCAGCTGGATTTCTCGCACAATGCCTCCCAGCATCTTGGCCAAGAACTCCTCAAACTCTTGTATGACAAATCCACTGGAAGTGCCAAAGCCAAATCCCACATGAAATCTATGAATTGGAGTAGATGGTAGTTCCATGCTCACAGCATGGTATGGTCTAGTAGGATTGTCTGATAAGTGCAGGATGCATGATTCGGGGTTCTTGTGCACACGGTCTTCAAGTATCTTTATCCCTTTCTTCAACCCTTCAACTGGATCAGCTTGCCCCATGTAGAACAACCTGTCAATCACTTGAAGGGCTGTGCGCTTTCCATAGGATGTCATGCGTCTTAAGGGGAACACACGAGCCGCAGCTGAGGAATATGTAACAATGGCCAACCTGTCTATCTGTCTCAGGGAGAAAACCACAAGAGCCATTGCTTGTTTGAGAAGTCTTAGGTGTGGTCCATTTGGACTAGCCACCAAGACCAAGTCAGTGGCTCGTTCGTGGGTGAGTTTCACAGAGAGATAGGCTCTATTTGAGGAAGGGCACATGATATAAGGTGTTTGCATTGGTGGAGATTGTACATGTGATGAGGAGCTGCAAGTTAAAGGGTGGAGTGATAAATGGCAAGGACACGAGGCGTGTTTGGTCACTTGCAAAGCTGGATGATAACTGGTTGGTGCATTTGGTGGAATTGGCACAAGAGAGAAACTCAGCTTGGGACTGTCAGGTGTGTCATCAGGTTCAACAGGATCATCATCATCATAGCGTGCAGAGCGTAGAAGAGATCGGCGGTGAACACGGAAGGTTGCAATGGAATCATCAAGGATTCGAAGAATAGGATCACTTTGGTTGGAAGAAGTGAAAGGCCCGGCAAGGTTGTTGTTTAGGTTGCGAGGGAGCTGAGTCCAATGGGCACGGCAAATGGGGCAAGTGACACTTCCATGGCGGACATTGGAAGAGATGCAGGCAAAATGGAATGCATGAGAGCACTGAGCAGTGAATATAGCTTGACCAGGACTGCTTCCCTTGCTGTGGTAACTAAGAGGATCTAAACATATTGCACACAAATTCTGCAGACAAACAAAACGAAGCAGGTGAGTCAAACGAACACTCTGTCAAGGAACAGGCATGCATTCATGAATAGTAGGAAGAAATACAAGAATACATTCATAGTTTTGACCAAGAATGGTGTTTGTTACAAATTGATCAGAAAGACAGACAGTGAGATTTGATTCAGGAACAAACGAACCAAGAAAATGAATGTTCTGCTGTGTTTGCTTGTTAGTTTGAAGCTTCTAGTAGCATAGATGTATGTATGTACATAACAAGCATCACTTCAATATTTTCAAAGCTAACAGTACCATGGAAGAAGAAGAAAATAAAAGAACAACTCCCATATATTCAAAGTGATATCACACTCTATTCATTTTGAGAAGGAATTAACTAGATTGTGATGATAGTGTAAAATATGGATTGCATTAATGACGATATTGCTGACTTCTGTAATAATTGTTTAAGAAGTCTTATCTTGCATGATTTCTAATCGGTGGATGTATAAAAGTCTTTATAGTGATAATGAATCAGAATTAAAGTCTTTCCAAAATAATAATAGTATTGAGCAATTAATAACTTATCTGAAGAGGCATTTTTTAATGAAAAGAAAGTGGCACACAGACAAAGTTGTGATAAAACCAGATGAAGATTGAAGAAAATACATACTATATGTCAAATCGTATCACTCTAGTGGTTTTCATGCCAACATTCATACAAAAATGCATGATTTAAAAAGTACACAGAGAAAGTTCCGGTAAATTAGAAACGAGATTCCACACTCAAAGTGACAATGGATTGTGTTCTTAACAAAAGTTCATTCCCTTCATTATGAAGCTATTGGATGAAAGACATGTGTATAGCATATATAATATCCAGAGAGGTTTTCACGACAATGGAAGGAAAAGTATGATCATGCATGTAGTGGCAGGTGAAACTTCCCAACGTGGGGTCAGCATTTAATGAATTGATTCTTGGCTTCACCAATGTGCCATGTGCAGGTATTCACATGCCAGTATCCTCTATTAACCACCTTCGGTGTTCTATATATATTTCAGTACCAAAATAAATGCTTTAAAGCCATTCGGCCAAATCACAGCACGAGAAAAATAATAAAGCAAAAGGGTAGTTAAAAAGAAGAATTAAGAATCAATTACAAAAAAGCAAGAAAAGAAAAAAGAAAAAAATGTTCCACAAGGTCAAACTTTTAGGTTCATTGGATTCCGAAGTGTTTCAAAGCAATAATAGACCGAATGCGCAGATAGAAAACGCATGGAAGAATTGAGTACCGAAATGTCTAGTAGCTAGAAGTTGAAGAGTTACTTTAATCCTAAACCTATTAAATTCATTAATTCATTAAAAGTATTATTAAATCTCTTACGTTACCTCTGTAGAATCAACAATGTTAATGATTATTAATTGAGTAAAATGAAAAGTCTTGTGGTGATTACCTTGCCATGAAGCTCATTGTTGATGTTGGTACTGATACCAGAATCTGTTTCCTCCATTACCTCCCCTGAGGAATTTTTTGTTCTTGACGGAGACACAAATGAAGAAATTGAGGTCTGCAAACAAACAACAATAATGACATCAATAACCACGACAAATTCATAAACAATCCATGTCACACCACCTTAATCACTATAATAAAAAAAGCATTATCAGAGAAAAACAAAAGGGAAATCCCAAAAATCAAGTAGGAAAGGGTATTCCCAAATCCATGATTCCACACCCCAAAACCGACGATGGATGAAGAGGGCCATCCAATTGAACACCAATTTGGTAAAATTGCAGTCCATCCCAAAATGCAGATAAAGTTTGAATCTTTCCCCAAAATGCAAACACCCAAAGAAGAAAAAAATGCAGAGTGTTGAGAAAAGGGAAAGTGGGAGTTTACAGTGGCAGATAGACTACAAGACGTGTCAATGGATACTGGATCCACCAAAGCCTTTCTCCTTGAGAATGAGCCACATGCATATGCTGCTGCCACAGCCACCTTCCTTGCTGCTTCTTTCAGCTTTGAAGTCCCTCTTCTTCCCCCTCCTCCTTCTCCCATTCTCTCCTTTCTTTTCACTATCTCAGTTGTTTGTGTCAAAGCTTACAGTGTTAGAGGGTTACCCTCTGAAGCTTTTTTGTGTTTGTGTCTCTGATGAGGCTACAACTGATGCAGAGGAACAGATGAGAGAGAGAGAGAAAAGAAAAGAGACAAGGAGCTCTGCAAAATTCAGCAATGAGCAGCTTCTGTTGCCGTCGCTGCTGTTACTTTTGTAAGTCACTATTATTGTTGTTGTGTTCTTTCTTCATCAGCACCACACACACGCTTATATAACATAAGTACATTACATTTCACAACCGCTTCTAAGCACTGCCACCCCTACATCATTATTATATTTGCCTATGCTCACTCACATTTACCAATAAAAAAAAAAAACCCCTTTTTGTTTTTACCTTCTTACACTCTTCACTTCAACTTCAAACCAACAAGCCACCCAAATTCCAATTTTTTGCTTTGATCCATAAAGATAGTTTTTTTTTTTTAGAATTTTGAATTTTGCTTTACAGATTTGTGTAAGGGACAATGCTGTAATGGTATTTTTATTTATAGATATTAAATATGTTGAAAATTAACTTTTACCGGAGGATCTGTCCAATTAACTATATCTATGTGGAATATTTGATATTTTTTAATTCAGATTACTCAAAGTTGATATCTTTTAAAGGTTTAAATCCAAATATACATAAATAAAGAGTCCGAGTATGCATTTAGGTATGTACAAAATTTAAATAAGTTGAACCAGACTGAAAAAAATGTTAGGCGTTGAACACCTTTTTGCAGAGAGAAAAAAAATAATATAAAGTTGAATATTTGATATGTGTTTATGAAAGTGTGGGTGATTTGAAATGATTTAAAATGCTAAAAAATGTTATTTGATAAAAAAGAGTGTGAAAACCATATTTGCTATTTTGGGGAAACATCAGTATTCTTGTCAAAGATTGTAGTTTGATTGCTTTGAAAGGAAAATTGAAGTTTGGCTTGACAGTTTCTACTTGAAGTCATAGATTTAGATCCTATGGGTTACCTTTTTTCATGGGAAACTGACCAAAGCAAATTTTAGTTAATTAGTCTACAATTTGTAGAATCAAGCATCAATGTTACTTCCATCTAAAACTATATTTTATAAACAGAAAAAAAGGGTGTTGAAATTGATGGAATAGCATGAAATGAGGAGGAAGGAAAAGGACCAATTTGGCCCTTTACAAAATCAATGATATTATGGGGCCATCCCACTAAAAACCTAATTGACCAATACAACTTGTTTACAGCAATTGTGAGATCCCTCCACTTGGACCACGCTTATATTTTCATCCATTTTTTCTTCCACTTTTTTTTCCAATGTTTATTAAAAAAATACTTTGGTTTTGAAAATTCTATGTATGCATCAAGTTTATGCACTTTTTGAGGAAAAAAAAACACATTTTTATGGACCTAAATCTAGATTGTATGTAGTGAGAGCTTGTGAAACATAATGACAATTTATGGGATGAATTCAATCATGACAAGTTTCCATTAGATTTAAAGCACTTCACCCCACATTCCACACAAGGAATTGGGTCCACCAGTTTATAGCACAGGGACACATTTTTTTTTTCTTATTCTTCTTTTTCCCTTTTAAACATAGTAGCAGCAGCAATGTTCAATCTTTAATATTGGTACCATTTTTTCAGCATGCGTTAGCTACGACTTAGAATCACTTTGGTACCAACTTGTTTCAAAAAAAAAAAAAAAATCAAACTTGTGAATTGCCTCACAAGAGTCAAAACAGAGATCTGATTTGCTGGCAGGATTGAAAAGCAAAGCCATGGAGAGGGGAAAAATGGGGAAAATATAAAAAGAGAGAGAGAGAGAGAAAAAAAAAAGAGAAGGGTCAAAAGGGTTCCAAGAGGTGGGGAAAATGACCGTTTTATTTGAATTTAAAAGGTTCATGGCATTGATCCATAAGAGCTTCCATAATTCCATTCTTTGGCTTTTTCTCCTTCTTCTTTTTCTTTTAATGTAAATAAAAAAATGGACATTTATTTGCAATGCAAAGCTAGTCAAAGCAAGAGAGACTAATGGGTTGGCTCCAAAATGCTTTTCTTGCATTGGTTGTATTCCACTTGTCTTCTTCATATACTTACATGAGCTACACAATATATCTCTCTTCTCCCTTTTTCTATATTCTTCTTCTTTTATAGCTCTTCCATATTTATTGTTTAGCTTTTTAGGTTAGACACCTAATTGCTTCTTTCTTTCTTGGTGGAATTATTTGGATTAAGGGTACTTAAGATTCACTTTATAGTATTATTTAGATTGATCAGATATGATTTTTGTTTATTATTATGCCCAGCATTGAGTTGAAAGTATTATTTTTAATTTTACACTTACCCTCATTGAAACTATTAATGCTTATTCAGTCATTTCATGTATATTTTTAGTTCAATTCTAGTCATTTTAACACCTATTATCTAAACAAAAAATATTTTAACACAAATCCATATTGAAAGACCCACTAGAATTTCTAGTGGGTGACTGGCATGGTATGTTTTTTTATCTAATCATAATTTAATTTGATGTACTTAGTTAAATAAAGTTTTAATCTTTTTCTTCTGGGGAAAATTGTAATTAAGTAAAAGTATCCAGACTGTAAGTCATAGGATTAACTGATATGGTTAAGCTAGCTGTGAATAGCCAAGTGAAAATAAAAGGTAAAGTCAAATTTATTTGATCATAATAAAGCATACTGAGAAAGAAAAAAAGAGAGAAGGGGACTCAAAAGGGGTTATTCTGTAGTGTAGTTTCATTTGTGCTTTTGCATGCTTGCTGTTGCTTAGTTTCTTTCCATTCCCTTTGATCAGAAAAAGGATGAGTTGTCCATTGATGATTAAACCGCGTTAGAATAATAGGTCTTCTTTGAACTACTGCCCTAGGTCACAATCAAATGCCTCTTTCCTCCTTTTCCCTTTTTTTCCCTTCCCAATTCTCTTTTCTTTTCTCCCAAAAAACCAGAAGAGGGTCCCAAAATATTACCTACATATTAGGTTACTGTTTCAGATCAGATAAATACCATAAAGTATCTATATCAGTAGAAAAAAAAAATACAAAATCAAAACATAAGAATCCTAAATAAAGTAAAATATATGCCACTCCTTGAGAGATGTGTAAATTACAAATGTCTCCCTCCTCTTCCTTTTATATAATTTAGTCCATTTTAAAGTAAATGAATTTGTTAGTAGTATTGATGAGCAATTATGAACAAACCTCTCAATTTAAAGGTTTTCTTCTTTTTTTTTTTCTTCAACTTTTACATTTGAATCCTGTGTTATCAATTTTTGGACTTCAGCAGAGAAAACAGTATTTTGAATCATACCACCAATCCTTTTTCAATCTTTGTTCAGAATCTTCATTTAAACTTTTAAAGTGATAAAGTTTGCATTAGAGGTTCTAAACTAACTGTGGATAATGCAGAGTGTTATAAGATGAGAAAAAGTTCACCTATATGAAAGTAGATTAAACTATAGCAGTTATAACATCTTAAACTAAATCTATCAGGGATTGAACTTTGGATCATGCTGACCAGGAGGGATTTTTTTGAGTTAACTAATGCACTAGACAACAATCTAAGCAATCAGCTAAGAAATCAAACGTGTACAGAAATTATTAGTACGAGTACAAACGTATTAGCAGAGCAAGTTTGTGTCCAAGTACAAATATTATATTTTTCTTTTGTGTCCATAAGTTATTTGGAATGGTTAGGTAGTGATGATGCTCCTTCTCACATGCTTCAAGCAAGACATATAACAAGAAGACAAATGACAAAAAACCAATAATTCAAATATAATAGGTACGAGCTTGTATTGAGTTGTCGTGGTAATCAATCACTAAACTTGAATGTGCTAATTTTAATGCAGATTCAGGTTTATTCATTAATTGTGGGGTATGAGAAGTGTATCAAAATTGGATAGTTTGTCTTGAAAGCAAGTTGTTATAATAGAGCCAGAAAACGATGGATGCACCAAAGGAAAATAATGACAGTACTGATAACTTAGGGAATCTCTTTTTGTGAATGACATGGGAAAGCTATTGGTGATCCTCTCTTGCCTCTCAAAAGAAGGTAAAGGGGAAAGTTTCCTTGTGTTTGCAAAAACTTGCTGCTTGCTAGCCTACAAAGAACAAATATGTCTGATTGCTTGTTCAAATAGTTCAGTTTGACCTGGTCAAAGTACAAGGGAGTTGAACTTGGATTATTGGAACATCAACTTATTTGGAACTTAATTCAACCTTTTGAAATAATTTTTAACTTGTTTCAATAAGCTTTTATTGTCAAATTGTTGTCCTAAGTATACGGTGGACGTAATTCAACTGACTATACGTATTGAGTTTATAAGAAGAATTTAGTGTTCGTTTCTGATAAACAATTTCTCCATAAAAAAGAGTTCTGGGTTTTAAATATGACTAATGAACCAGAAGAGACTTAAAGTCGTTAGCAAACTTCAGAATCTCACAGAAGAAGCTAAGACTCACGTTACATGATTAAAAAAACCATGTCATAAGGCTCATGTAATAATTAGTATTATTAAACTGTTTATTGTGCAGTTTGAGCATATGTTTTGATCTTATTCCAAGATGTTGCCGTCTGTGTCCGTATCTTCTTTCTTAGTCATGAATAGTTTTTCCTTAATACATGCACCATATTTCCCGGTGGTTGTTAATAGGTCAGATCACAAGATTCAACTCACAAGAGGCCGAGGTTTGTCATTTTCTAATTGTTTGACGCCCCTCACTTTTCATAGTCCATTAATCATAATGCAACTGGATTTCAAGGTCACTTGTGAATCTTTTCGTTCCTACCTGTACCACTGCATAAAGAAAAAGAAAGAGTTATATCCACAGCTTTTAGAAATCCCATGATTAGAACAGAAGAGCAAATCATTAGCTCATTTGAATTTGATTTGGACTTTGGAACTGAACGGTTAGCAACAATTTCACTTTTTACCTTTTCAGTTCACTCCATAGTTATGTTCCTATGCAATAACATAAAACACCTTAACTGTTGTGTGTCAACTTTGTATTCTCACAAATTTTGCGGTTCTCATAAAGTTCCTAACACTCAATCATTTATATCATGCCAAATAGCTCACCAAGTATAAAAGAACTAAGCAGTGGCGTTCATAATAACACTATAAAGTGTACATTTTTTTATGTTAGATGTAACGTGGGTTAGTACTTAATTGATTGAGAACTAATCTACTAGCAACATGTTCTCTGGTGTAGAACCCATTTCCGTCATCAAAGGTTGAAGATTCTGTTGTAACAATCTGTAAATTTCCTCAATCTGGGGATGAGATCTTTCCCCAACAACAAATACATGATTTTTCCCTTTTATCTGTATTTGACTATATCCTGGATTTTTCTTCAGATATCTCTCTTTCATTCTTTTCCTAACTTGTGCAAATTCATCCCATTGACCCTCTGCAGCATATGTATGGGCTAGTAGTACATACCCGCCTGAACTAGATGGCTCTAGCTCTAATAGTTTCTCACCAACGGAATTCGCCATTACAACATCCCCATGAAGCCTACACGCACCAAGCAAAGCCATAAGAACAGCTTCATCTCTCTCGGAAGGAGGAATAGTGGACACTACATCCATTGCTTCATCCATAAGTCCTGCTCTACTTAGAATGTCTACAAGGCAGGAATAGTGCTCAGCCTTAGGATTTAAATTATAAGTACCCTTGATTGAGTCAAACAGTCTTCTACCTTGGTTAACAAGACCAGCATGGCTACAAGCTGACAAGAGTCCCACAAAGGTGACCTCATCTGGCTTAATTCCTGATACTAGCATGCTTGCGAATACCTGCAAGGCATGGTGACCATGTCCATGATTTGAATAAGATACTATCATGGCAGTCCATGAAACTACATCTTTTGACTTTAGTAGCTCAAAAACAAGCCTAGCTGAACAAAGATCTCCACTTTTTGAGTACAATGTAATAAGTGCATTTGTAAGCCATGTGTTGGGCTCAAACCCGAGCCGTATGACCATTGCATGTGCTTGTATGAGTTCCACCATGCCATCACAGGAAGTTAATACGCTAGTCATAGTGGTTTCATTGGGTCTAACGCAAGATCTTAACATCAAAACAAACAGACATAAGGCTTCTGCTATATCACCATTCCTTGCGTAGCCACCGATCATTGTGTTCCAACACCCAACTTTCTTCTCCGGAACCAGGTTGAAAATCAAGCGAGCTTCGTCCATGTGACCCTCATCAACACATGCACTGATCATTGCAGTCCAGGCAGCCATATCTTTATGAGGCATGAGATCAAAATACTTCCTAGCAATCCCAATCATCTTGTTTTGTGCCAAACCCGAAACCATAGCCGTCCACGAAACATGATTCCTATCCGGCATTGATTCAAACAAACTTATAGCCTCATTCACTCTATTGACCCTCAAACAACCTGAGATCATGATGTTCCAAGAACGAATATTCCTTTCAGGCATTTCAAGGAAGAGCTTATAAGCCTCATCAAAGCAGTCATTGTCAAGATATGCCTTGACCATCGCTGTCCAAGCTATGATATTCTTTTCAGGCATGAGATCAAAATACTTTCGAGCATGGTTCATCAACCCATTGCGAGCAAAACCTGAAACCACGGCAGTCCAGGACACAACGTTTCTCTCAGGCATTTGATCAAATAAGTGCAAAGCCTCGTCAATTCTTCCATAACTAAAATACCCAGAAATCAAACTAGTCCAAGAGAATGCATTCCTATGACTCATACTATCGAACACCTTACGAGCTTCATCCAAGCGACCAACTTTAGCATACCCATCAATCATTGCGGATTCTGCAACAACGTTTTTTTGTGGCATTGCTCTGAACACTGTTTCGGCTCCAAGTAGGTCCTTGTTCTTCAAATAAACGGTAATCATCGAATTGTACGAAACATCATCTCGTTGGGGCATTTCATCGAACAACTTCTTTGCTTCTTCGAGCTTGCCCTGGCGACCCAAGATCGTTATCTCCGCATTAAGTCTGTGGAGTGCATCATCGATAGACCTCGGCGTTAAGCTCAAACTATTGGGTATTAAAATGGTTCCGGGGTTTGAAATCTCAACCCCATTGAAAATTTTACGCAGACCCTTTTCTTGGTAACTGGAAATTGATGCTGTGAGATGCCTCAGTAAACGATAACTAGGCCGACAAATTCTCCGTCCGTGCTGACAGACACACATGTTCATCATCAATACTGGATTTATACGTAGATTCTTATCATTTAGTATATATGTTTAGAATTGTAAAAACTGGCATAAAAAAGTAGCTAGTTTAGAATCAAAATTGTTTTGTAATAGTAAGTTTGGTATAAACTAAACAGATAACAAAATGAAAACGAAGAAGAAATAAGTTTGAAAAGAAAAGAAAAAGTTAAATTTATTTTCATAGTTTTATTCCTTATCCTTTCTCCTCATCAAACATATCATATATCATAGTATTCCATTTTTATTATTTTTTAATAATAATTATAATTATTACAACAACAAAAAATAAATTTGTGAAATCTGTTTGAAATGATGATTATTGGGAATGAAAAGAGAAAGCTGTTTACATATAACTTTTTATGCATGTATGTGTTCATATGGGACAAGCTCATGCAACCAATAAGATAAAAAAGCAACCTCAAAACCAATTATTGTTGTTGTTACGATGTAATAATATCAAAAGTTGAAATATCCAAGCACTAGATTATTGTCTTCTTGGGGGATTCGGTCTGATAGATCAATTTGATTTGTAAAAAAGATTCTATTTATTATTTATGGATACTGCAAATATTTTTTTTTTTAAAAATATTTATAGATTTTTGAAATAAAATTAAAAAATATAAAATATAATATAAATTAAAAATTTAATTTTAATTAAATTTAATCTAATAAATATAAATTAATTTTAGTTAAATTAAATTTAATAAAATATAAATTAAATTTTAATTTTTTTTATAAATAATAGATATTCACATATGGTAATAATATGTTACATATATTATTTGCTACCATAAATATCCGTTTTATTTATAAATACAGTAAACACAAATATTTTTCTTACACAAATTTAACTTAGATCCTTTTAAATATTGATGTTGAACTCAATAGGAGAATCATGGTTAAAACGAATAGAATTTAAGGTGAATGCAAATCTTACATATGAATTATTTATAATATTAAGGATTCAAGTGTATATTCTTTAATTTTTTTTTAAACAACTACTGTATTAATGATTCATTCTACTAAGTTGATAAAAAAAATTGTACAAAAATGGTATCGACAAGTAAGATATTCTTGACATAAAATTATGGATAAATTATTCAATGATGAGTGATTGTATTGTAGTGAATAATTTCCAACTGATGCGTAGACCCATTATTGCATTATTGGGCATGGCTTGAGATTCACTTTTGAATAGTGTTTGTTATTACTGCATTATCTAACTTGCTACTTTCATTTGTAAATATCGTCAGAAATAAATAATAATAATAATAAATTTTACCATAATATGAAAAAGTCACTGTATTTCTTTTCATGTGATTACTATTTTGTAAATGAAGTATCATTACACATTTTAGCAGATTCTTTTAAAGCCAAATAAGAGAGTATTTAAAATTTTAATAACAGCAAAATTCAATTAAAAAATGCTTGAATTTTTAAATTAAGAAAATAAAAAATATTTATTGGGAAGAGGTCTTCTATTAGCACAAGATTTATTGTTTCCTATAGTTGTGTAGATGTGTAAGCAAAATCTAATTGAAAAGTATCTCTATGTTATGCAATTTTTGAATGTAACATTCAGAAATGTTACATCCAAGTCAGACCCACATAAAATCAATATATGGATGTTGAAAAGACGGACAAAAGGAATAATTTAGATAATGAAACATTTTCAATTTAATGTTAAGTGCTTCTGGAAAGAAATATTCTGATGCACTCTAAAATGTCATATTATCAATTAAGTCACAAAAAAAAAATATATATGAACTATAATATCTGGTAAACTCAATTCAAATGCAAATAAAAAATGAACAAAAGTTTAACTTTCTCGGTTAACAGAGATTTCCAGACTCAAGAAAAGCCAATATTTTTGCTCTAAAGTCTCTTTCAACACTGTTCTCTAGTCAATTTCTTTCCTAATCAGTGTTCAATATACTACACACTTGTGTTCAGTTTTGGGCTATGGTGACTCTCATTCACACTATCATTTTCTGAGAAACACTGACTCATGATCATAGGTTTGTGCACGTGATCACAGTCAGTGAGAAACCACCCTCCATAAAATAAACAGTGGGTTCCACCACCACGTGATAACAAAATATACAAGTTGTGATGATGCTGATTTATCATCATTTCACTGCATGTCCTATTGGGTGACAGATATGAAAATGGGACCCTGCCACCATACATTTTGCTGTTATGCACATTAACATTATTTTCATGCATTCTTCACTCAAACCTACTTCCATCTTTATATTCATAATTAATATACATTTCAGTGACCATATATTTATTTTCTCTTCTACCCTACGTCTACTTCTTCCCTCTATGGCAACAACATTGCTACCACACTCTATACTTGCAACCTAGAGAGAAAAAACTCAAAAACCTGATACTGAAAAAGTGAAGAGGCACTACCAAACCCACCAAACATATTGTCGGTGGAGCCGAGTCTTAGTCTTATGATTATATCCAACAACTTTTTGTTTTTTAAGTGCCAAAAATGATACACCGTTTTTTATCATCTTTGAAATAAGTAAAAACAACGATTTCTTAAATCAAACTGCTCAAAAACTTCACTTGACAAAGATTGTGTTGTAGAAACTACTGAAGGATGAACAAGGTATCGTGCCAACATTAAAGGAAGATGTACTAGAAACAAAAAGAAGACTACTAACACGACAGGATGTTTTGAAAAAGGAAGCACACAACAGAAAACAAAAAGAACTAGCCTCTTCATTTCATTTACAAGTGCAGTACATTTAGCATTCACTGCAGGTTTTTGCAAGTTCAAAAAATAAGAATGTAAAATGGAAACACGTATACAGAAAGAATTGTAAAGCTTTAAAAAATAGGAGCTCTACACAGATGGAATTGCAGACCTAAAAGGTGCACTGCAACTTTGCTAATGCTGAGAAAACTTTAATGGTCAGGCAACTAAAAGACCTATCTATGGATTGATGTTGCATTCTCGCAAATAGAGATGATTGTAGTCCACATACTTTGTCCAATAACTTCGAAACTTAGGAATACTTATCTCAAGCCATGGTTTCATGTTCCCATTATAGTGTACAACAGCAGACTGCTCGATATCCTTATGGTCAACGTTGGGGTTGTAGCCAAGTCCTAAGACATGCCAAGATCGGTTCAGCGGGAAAGTACGTTTCCAGAAGGTTATGAGGCCAGGCGGCAGCGTTCCTAATTTCCATAGTTGTCTATCACGATTCTGTAATTCAGTTTAATTAGAAAAGAAAAATCAGTTCAAATTAAAATCAGGAAGAAACACAAAACATGGACCAGAACGGAAATGTAAATGAAAATTGAATGGATGGATACTGAAATAATATTCACACTTTTCACAACCCAAACACAGATCAAAATATTTCTATTTCCAGCATTTTAAGTTGACAGTTTGCAACATAACAATAACCAAGTCATAGCACACAAAATCTCAACTCCCACTTTAGGACTATTAAGATTAATTGCCAAAATGATTAGGCATATCAGCTAGATCTTAGTGTTAGAGATCCCACATAAGTTAGAGAAATGACCAAATTACAGTATATACATAGATGAAAACCTTTTCTCATTAACTAATTTTACAAGATTAAGTTAGGCTTAAAATTAACTTTATAAGTTAATTCTAAAGTCTATTCTATTAATGTTCGATGAGCCTATTGCGCCAAGATCTCGTATTAGCAAGAAATATGATCAAATTATTGTATATAAATGATGCAAATTTCACTTTACAAATCAATTTTTTAAGATTGAATTAGATTTAAAATTTATTTTCTAAGACTTAGTTAGTAGTAACTCAATTATTCTTTATTTAAAAGATAAAATCTATGTTCCAAATATAGCATGATTAATACCACATTCAATCACATGGGATACTCGCTGAAATGTAGATCAAAGTGTACATACCAGATTCTGCCAGTTGTGGTACACCTGTGTGATATTTTGCCTTTTCCATTCCACTAAATCAAATATATTCATACCATATGCCCACCCACAAGCATGTGGATCAAAATTCTTTGCAATGAGAGGATGTGAGAAGTTGAGATATCGATCAAATCGGTGAAAACTTTCTCCACAAGTTTCTACAGCACCATTTACATTGCCTTTCAAATCAATGGACCACAGATCAGTCAGATCCTTCTGCACAACTATATCATCATCCAAAAACAGCACTTTGTTGAGCTTTGGAAAGATCTCAGGCAGATAGAATCGGAGGTGGTTCAAAATAGATAAATACTTCGGATTCCGAAACTTCAGATTTGAATCAGAGGTTGCTCGATGAGCCTTGAAGTAATAATCAATCATGGATTGAGAACCCAGCTGCTTAAGAACAGGACTGTAACTTGAATTCAACCATGTAAAATCTTCAATGTTTTGTACTTGAATGGTTGCCTTGCCTGGTGGATTCACCAAAAACCACATCCTCATCGCTGCGTAATTGAGTCTATCAGTAACAATGTGGAAAACATGCTTTGAGGCATCCTGCAAATTCATTAAAATAACGTCAATACAAGCAATTGGTGTCAATAGGAAATATAAGTAACATTGGCTTCAATAACATTTAGTCTATTTATGTTTTGTTTGAATTCTTTATAAACTCAGGCCTAAAATGAAACAGACAAGTTTTTATTACTCAAATCATATAAAGTGTAGTTACACCACCGTACAGTCAGACCAAATTTCTCTCAATGATCTTGGCAGCAAAAAAAAATGTCAAGGCATTCTAAAAGTGTAAAGAATTTACCTTAGCATTGGAAACAGTTGAGTTCACAACAACAGCTGTTGCTAATATGTTGTCCGAAAATATGGCATAATGGAATAACTGGGGTTCTTCTAAATTCTCTTGATTGGGGAACTGTTGCTCAGAAGAATTCATGTTATGATACTCAGTTGTAAGACGTAAGGGAAGACAATGAAGACCTTTAGGCAGTGTTTTTGCTGTCAATTGTGTTAAGAACAAGGTCTGTTTCTTGAGAACGTGAAGCTGCTCCTCTGTCGAGTGGAGCATGGCCCTAAGCTTCTTCACAACAGCAGTACAATCATCTTGAGCTTGTTTTCCTTTCATCAGTGTCTGTTGCATGGCTTTCATTCTTTCGTTTGCACTGCCATTATTACAAATTTAGATTAAGACTGCACAAATATGCAGCTTAGAGCAGAAACTTAGCTATTCATCATGTCTATCCTAGTAGCATGAGAAATTTAAAGTACAACTCCAGAATCATAACATAACTGTGAAACATGAAGGCAGATAACAGCATTCTTAAGGCTGAACTTACTTCCCAGGTAACTCAGAATCTTTGCTTGCATCCCCAAGAGTTCGTGAAACATCTTTTACTCGTAATCGAAGCTCCCGAGTGAGATGAGGATTGCTTTTTACAGCTGGAAGGGAAAGAAAGACCTTAGCTTGGATAAGCTGATCTTTCAGCTGCTTTACCCGATAATCAGATGGTGTTTGATCATGCTGCTTATTGGTTTCAGACAATCTAGAACTTTTCTGTTTGGCTTTGCTAGAAGTTTCCGTTGGTTGTTCCTGCTTGGCAACATGAAAATAGATACATCAAATGTGAAACAATGAAAAGTCAATATGTATTGTGGCTGGTTTTCCTAAGTTAGAATGATGTAACTTTCTGAAAAAAATAGTTGGAAAAATATAATTACGAGTCTTGACAGGTATCACTATACTAGTAACTTAATTGTTCCCTTTCATTGACTGTAAAAACAAAACATGTTGCACTAATTAAACATGACTATGCAATTGTTTTTGAGGGTTGCGCTTCATTGCACCATGCAAAATTTAGTTTCATGTCCTCTGCTACAAATGCACACAGTCCGGTCTAAAAAGATGCCAAAATCATGAAGACATAAACTTGTCTACATTTAAATTAACTTGAATTCTGTTTATCAAACTACCAATTTGCCGGCTCCTTTATGAAATTCAGAACAATTTATGTCTGAGCTACCAACTAATATAATAGAGGGTGAGTTCTGGCACAACAGTGTGGATGTTCTCTTATGCAATGAACCACCCCTTTTCATAAGTGTACCTATTCCATCCTTAGACTTAATTCTTCATTAGATTACCAAATTCAAGCAATAGAAGCACTGACTATACAAAGTACTTTGTTTGAAAGATGATGGACAACCCTCCACAGATATAAATATGCAAAACCTTTTTCAACATGATCAGAAACCGAGATGAATTTTCTTACATAACTATCACTATTTACAACTTCCTAGAGAATGCGGCAGCAATATACAAAAAAATGAAAACACAAGCCTATAAAACAACAAAAGCACAATATATCACCGACCTTAATTTGAGGATCTTGAGTAGAAACACTGGTTGATCTAGCCAGTTTCCCATCATTGTTATCAACATCAATAGCAACTTCACCATTTACATTTTCACCGGTACCATCACCTTTTTCCAAGGACCCACCCACTTGATTTCCTTGTCTAATTCCATCAGTAACCAATTTAATGGAGTTCTCCTTTTTATTCTGATCTTCCTCATCAGTAGTAGTAGACAGCACCCTGGCAGATAAATGCTCCCTTGATTTCACCAATTGCAAGCCTAGCTCAACGTGACAGTGAATGTCATTAATTAAATATAACAAAAAAGATAAAGAACCTCAGAAACGGAGAGGAAAAGGACCCAAAACCTCACTCAAGAACACAGAGAAGAAGCCACAAAAGAAAAATACCTCGAGGGAAATTCCTTCTGTTAATTGAATCCTCCTCAGTATACACAGCCCTAACAGGTTCTTTAACGGTCGTTGAAGTTTCCTGTTTGTAAAATAAGATATTTCATCAATAAAAAAACAAATTACCACAGATTCAACACCAAAGAGAAGAAAAAAAAAAAAGAAGGGAACTATTAACAATACCTGCGGCAGCAGATTCAAGTGCCTAGAGTCTGCTGCACTGAAAGCCTGACACAAAAAAATAAAAGAAGATTCAGAAACTCAAAGATCTCTACCTCTCTGACCCTGACTAAAACAACTGAAGAATCTTTTTCAAGACCGTCACTTACAAAGGCAGTAACATCTTCGACAAACTCCTGTTTGTCTGCATAATGAATAAAACCCAACACAAATAAACCAAAACCATTAGCAAATAGCCAAAGCAAATGAATTCAGAGGAAGAAAAGCAATTGAAACCCACCAGAAGGAGGCTCAAACGTGCCAAGGCGATCAGTGTAGAGCACAATCGGAGCCACAACAGTAATGGACAGCAACAACAGCACAATGTTTCTTACCGCCACCATTTTTTTTTCCAGAAAGACAAAAGAAAAAGCGACAAGACCCTTTGAACAGAGATAAAGAAAACGAGGAGACAGGAGCCAAGAAGGAAACTTTCCGAGAGGAAAAGAAAACCCACTTTCCCTTTCTTCTGGGTATGCTGGAAATTGCCTCTGAGAGTTAAGAAAGGAATCAGTTACATTGAATGAAGAAAAAAAACTCGTTTTCGAAAGCCTGCGATTTTTCTTTGAATTGCTTCATGGTGTCAATGTAGAGAGAGATAGAGAAACGACGTAGGAGAGAAGAAGAAGGAGAAGTAGAAGAAGAAGAACAGAGCAAAGCAATGGAGGACAAAAGGGAAGAGAGAGAAGAAAAAGAAGAACACAATAAAACGAGCGTACAACTTTCTTCTTTCTTCTTTCTTCGCGTAGCCTATCACTATTTGTTAACGGAAACTTTTTCAATTACATACAATCTTAATGTAATCTAATTATTGCAAAAATATTATAAATTCATATAAAATTTCGTATCATATAATAACATTTCCTATTAATATACTGTCAACTAGAAAAAAATACTGCAGAAGATTTTTTTTTTTTGTAAACAATGGAAATTACTTTAGTAGTCACAGTTTTACAGATGGGGCTTTTATTATTTTTTAATGATAAAATATTTTAGTCAAATTTAAAATAATTAAAAAAATGGATTAACACGAAAGTGTAATTTCTTTACTTTTTTGCCGTACAAAAATTTTGTTTATCAATAATTTAGAAGCTAATGTTAAAATTTTGAAATAATTAGTATAGAAACAAAATGAGTTTATCGTACAGCATGATTTGTGAGTGGTAAAATTAATTGATTAGTTAATTAATTAATTAACTAATTATTGTACGCGTGAAGTGGTACAACATGTGATGCTTAGTTGGCCACTCTGACGCGCGTGACTGCCGCTTCTTTCCTTCTTTTTTATCAAAACATTTATTAATTTTTTATTTATTGCTAAAACTACTTAAACTTTATTATGATAAATCAGATATTAATTTCTGCTATTCAGAAATTATAGAAAACGGCGTTGTAATAAGTTTTTCTATTATCGTATATGCAATTTTTTTTCTACCAACTTTAAGTGGATTTTTTTAAGTTTTATTAAAATTTTGTAATTAGAAAAAAATTAGTTAAAAACATTTTTTTTGATGAAATTGGCTATTACAAAAACATGCAAAGAGTATTTTCTCGTATAATAGTAGTAGTTGCATGAAGAATATTTAATTATATTATTTTCAGGGTAATTTTTAAATCTCACACAATATGTGATTAAGTATTTCTGAAACTGAAAAATACTTTTTTAACTACAGCCACTTTATAGATAAATATGTTTATCAACTTATTATATTGTAATTAGGTCAACGTTAAAGTTCATTTCGTAAAAACTTAACATGTAAATACTTTTTACAGATAATCTCACTAAACAATCTAAAGAGAAATGAACAAAACTCTCAAGCAGGAATTCATTGAATTTGTATATTGTAAAAAGATATTATATTAAATGGATACTAAAATATTCATACAATTTGATTGAAAGTCCATTTAAATTGCTTGAGAGATTATATTCTACTTTGAAAATAGAAATATAAATAAACTTAAATGTAACACATTTTTGCAAAACTATCAATAATAATATGTGATTAGTCAAAAATTACTCCACTATCAATAATAATAATCATAAACATTATTGTGGAGTAATTTTTTACCACAGATTAACACGTAATCAATGTTCAAATATTATAAAAAAAATATTATCTAAATATCATTATCCTTCTTTTAATTAATCCATTTCGAATTATTGTAGGATTTTCAACATTGTTGTAGGAATATTTTTATTACTGTGAAAATATGAAAATCAGAAATTATTGCTTTACATTTTGGAAGTAATAATGGAAACCTAAGTGTCGGCACAATGAAAGATTGCAACCATCCACCAAAGCAAAGGTACTAAACATTTTCAATTATGTTTTGTTCATCATTTTGAGTATTGAATTTGTGATGCACTTTTAGTCCAAGAATAGGAAAAGAATCTTTCAAACGAAAAAGGATTTAATATAATAATTTTGTGTTCTTTTTCTTTATGTTTCAACAACTATTCTCCTTTTTCTATATTTATTTTGGTTATCTTTCAACAACTTCAATTTAGGCATATTCATTGTCCTTACTAACATGGCTGTAGCCACAAGTAACTCGTTATTTTTTTTCACATTCAAAATTCAACTTTTCTTTTGTAGCCATTTAGTAGAAGAAAATGTTACATTTTTATATACAAAACTTACTCTTCAAGTCACATCTTTACCTTTCAACAAACATAAAGAATCATGCTATCAAACCATAGTGCTATTTCTTTATCATAACCGATGCAACACTTTTCTTATCTCTATCTTCAATAAAAAACATTATGGTATAAAATGTTATTTATATTTCACATTTTTTAAATAATTTATATAAAATATATTTCTATTCACACATTCATGATTTCTGTACCATATGATCGGACGGTAAAAAAAAATACTAAACAGCCTAGTATGCTAGGCACCTAAGTTAAAGTAAGATAAACACAAAGATCATCCAATCAAGCAGAAACCGAAGTCAGATAGACATCCTCAACAACCAAATACTTGTTAAGGAGCATCGAGAATCAAGATTAAAGGTAAGTACTGTTTAGCTTTATGGACTGAGATTGAACGTAATTAAAATTTCACTAATCTTAGGTTCATCTAAAAAACTATATATAAAAGTCAAAAATAAGAGATAAATAATCACATTTATTGTGAATTTTAAACTTTGATTCTCGAACAAATTATTTACTACTAACTTAAGTATCAAAGTACTTTTGATAGATACTCCTAATGGATTCGAAGTATAGAAAATTCAAACCAATAAATTCAACTACCCAAGCGAACAAAGAGTAGAAGTGTGAAAGCTTCTGGAGTTACTCTAACCTATATCCAAAACAATTTCTATTTTTAAGATGTCTAAGCAATGGTTCCACTAATAAGGATCTAAATGGAATTAAATGAGATCTACAGAAAGCCCCACTCAATCATTTTGAAGGTAACATAAAAGGCTTTATAAATCGCACAACTCCTCAATTATGTCCATCACTAAACATATAAAAGGAAAAAATAATTATATCTATTTAATTTTTAAGTCTGAAAAAAACAAATTTTAATTTCACATGTATTAAAAATATATTTAACTCTGTTAAAAAGTTAAAATATTAAAATCAATATATTTGAATTAATTTTGTTTTAAGATGTTTTTCTGAACAAACGTATATAAAATGGAAAAAATCTCTTTAATAATTTTTTTTTAATAATTTTTTGACAACGTATATGTGACAGTTTGTGATTGGTCCGTTTTAAATATTTTTTTAAAATAAATTCAAACAGACAATAAAATAGTGACACTTGTCCTGTTGTAAAAAAGTTGTTAAAAAAGAATTGTTAAAATATAATTGTGATATAAAATGTGAGAGTCTGATCTTCATGTAATGGTTCAGATCCTTTGGAAATAAGAATAGATGGAAAATCCCATTATAGCACACACTTCTATGCCATCAAAAGCCAAGGGAGGTAAATATTGCTTTTGATGATTCCAAAAGAAGTTAGACAACCTTTGCACCCTAGAACAGTCAAACATTGCACACATTTAAATACAGTAACTCCTCAAAACTACAAATTAACTCTGTAATCAATATCATATTCACTAAATTCCCTTTTGTCTAAACTGAATTTGAAGTTTTTGTTTCCTCTCCCATGCTTAACTTGGACAGTATTATCTGGTCCTGCATTACAGACATCACTTTAAGATTCCAGGTTCAAATTTTAGTATTCTATAAGGTATACATCTCCTGCACAGAATATATAGTGAATGAATCTGCATACTGATCATTGTTGAATAAACTCAAGTCCGTGTAATAAAACATTTTATAATTGGCCAAAATACAAGTCTAGGTAATTTTATTTGGACAATCAAAGAAAAAAGTGTAACAAAAATTGGTCTGGGAATAGAATTGATGAATAGACACTATACCCTAAGTTCAGAAATCCATGATTGTAACTGAAAACCATAAACATTAAGGAATAATATCCAATGCTGGTTGCCAATTGCTCTCTACCTTTGGTGTTTGCTGACATTTTTTCAGATCATCAAAGTGTGAGTTTGAACATGAAATCATCAAACTGCATCTGGCACGAATAGAACTCATCCAATATATACATCTACTGCATTACTTATTCCAAGAACTTTTTGAATTATGGATACAAAGAATCCAAATTCTGTCAAAGAGGCCTATTGAGAAGAGAGTTCCAGATAGAATCTCCATCTTCTGCTTCTAACTCCAACCCATTACTCTCAAATGGTTGCCACAAATCCTCTACCAAGTCAGCATCTTCAGCATGAACCATTGGTACCTCTGGAGTTATACACAAGCCACATTCTTCAGAGAAATCAACATTCTGTTTGAATAAAGTGTCTTGGTGTTCTAGAGATGATGAGAAATTGTCTTCAAAATCCAAGCATTGATCTGATTTTGACATGACACCATCTTTCAGCCAAGGAAAATCAAACACTCCCATTACCAAATGTGAATTCCATGCCTCCAAATAATCTTCCTCTTCCATTTCCTTCTTCTTCTCCTTCGCCAAGCTTATGCCATATGCATTTCTCTTCTTTACACCCATGTTACTTTCAGAAGAAGATTCAATCTCGATTCCATCATCTTCTCGTGCTCTCTTATTCTTCTCCCATTCCATTTATATATTTTCTGCAGAAGAGAGAGATTCACCAAAAATCATCATCAACTCCTATACATCCAATACCCCTTTGAGACATTCTTAATAATCAAACACAAAAATCGTATAAAACACACATCCAAAGGTTGTACTACTAAGATCGAGATTGTAATAAACAAAGGAAAACACGTGTTAAACAGAAACAAAAAGACCACTTTTCATGTACACAGATGATTAAAGAAATGATGATAATCCTAAGCATGATCTGTAGTTGAGTACCTGAGTGATTGGAGGGTTGAGTTGAGGCCAAGGAAAAGGTAAGGATTTTAGGCACGTGCATCCATGTTTCAATTTCGAAGATGGAAAGGTAATAATAATACAGAGAAAACTTATAGAGGGTAAAAGTAAAACTGTATCATACCGTACTCATAACACAATATTAATCACACAGATGCACACGTGCATGTGCATGTGCATGTGCATCTGTTTCACCCTTCTGTTGCGGTCCTATCTACAGCACCAACAATGTCATGTGAGATACGAGATGATTCCTCATTTAGCGTTCCTAATTTTGGAAAAGGAAAGATCACAGAGTCAATCAAAGCAATACAAAAATTTTGCATCTTAGTAGCTTTCTTATTTCTCAACTAAACATGGCAAATGTGGTGCTAATATGTTTCAACTTCCAACCTAACAGCTACATCTTTTCATCTTCTTTTTTTGTGGTCATTTCAAGCATGGCAAATGATTGGATGCATCCTTTCATCCTACTTCAGCTTTTGTTCTCACTTTAATTGAAACATTAGATGTTAAATATACTTTCATCCTTTCATTTTTGTCGTAGATGTTAAGCCTCGCTGTGTAAAATCATTAGATGAGATACGTTAACATTATAGCGTTATAACATTAATATAGTTGAATTGGTGGTGAAGAGCGAAAAATCACTTAAAATGCGTCAAAAATCTGGCAGCAACGCTTTCAATGGAAAAATGATTTGATTCTTCTTCTTCGTGCCACTATTCCAAATACAATGAGACACTCTGTAGCTAATTCTTGATAAAGTAAGTTAACTAAAATTTAGAAGCTGAATCAAATACAAATCTTTNTAGTCTAATTTGATTATGAAATTACAAGCTTAGTCCAAAACACCCCTAAAATAGTTATATAATCCGAAAGTTCTATAATCTTAGCTTAATGCCAACTTCTTTCTGTAACTCCATACATTGCAATCTTCAGCTCTATAAAATTGTCAAATGCCTCATTTATCCTTATCTTCTTCCTCCTTCACCAGGGCACCCCTCTCCCACTTCTTCCGATTGGTACTTTTTATTTCTGGATTGCATAATTCATAAATAATGTTTTGAATGAAAAAAAAAATAATTAGCACAATTTGAAAATCATTTTTTTATAAAAAAAATTTAGATTATATAATCTAGGATGTCTTATAGATTATACAAAGACAGTTTTTTTTTTTTATAAAGATTTTTCTTTTTTGGATTGTTAAATCCTGGAGTCACTTTTAAATTCCACAATCCACAAATTATTGTTGAAAACCAAAAGGACCAAAAGAACTTACATCAGAATGCACCATGATATGTTACCATCTTCTAGGTAGAAAAAGTATGAGAGGTAAAAAATGTAAGACTAAAAGAAGACACAACTAGAAGGATGACAAAAAATAAAAGGTTTAATGATGGCAACATAGAAGGAGATGGGAGAAAGCAAGGACATTTCTATTTTTTACATACCCATGGAGGTGCAAGAAGAAATCATGGGGATGGAGAAAGAAATATCCAATACAGAAAACACTGCATTACTCAATAAAGTGATGTTCTAAATGACCAAAAATACTCATTTTGACTAAAAAATTCTTATCTAACACTTGGTTCTCTAAAAGCACTATACCAACTTGTCTTTTGAAAATGGTCACCTGAATTAACCCAGATCAAAATATCCTAGCAAACCTATGCATGCTCTGAAGCCTCTACCTTACCCTGAAGTTGTCAAAATTTTCCTTGTCCATCATGGGGAAGGATATAATGTCTGTAAAAATGATAAAGACACCTGAAGGGGCGAAGGTAAAATGTAAAATAATAAGCATACAAAAATGTGAAACTATGTCACACAAATCAATTGTACCAAAACTCTAAGTACAGTAGTTCATTTCATCCCCTCCAAGCTATCTAAATATCTATACAATTACAAACCAAAGTTGATACTTAACATTTCTGCACATATGATAAAATACAACAATATCATTTACAGCTCAACAACACCGAGTTTATGACATGCATGAGAAGGCGGATTGTGCTCGCTTCAGAAGGGGAGGTAGTAGGTAAATTCCGATGATGGCCAAGTGTGTGGGACACTTGATCTAATATTCGCCGCACATGTGCTGCAATCCTTGGATCTGTCGGGTTTATGGCAGCTGCCACATCTGTCATCCATGCCAATTTTCGGGGTGTGTCTGTACTGATGTCACAGGACAACTGTTGTAGAAGAGACAGAAGTACTCCTTGGCTTAATGGCAACGGCACCATTGCCAAAATGCCAGATAAATCAACCTGGATAGGAAAAGATACAAAATTGTTCATCAGTGTTTTACCAGTGTTTACCAGTAATGATATGCAGAGGTGTGATTTGATTTTGTTTTGGTATATTTGGAGATCGGAATAGGTTTATGAGATGTAAGTTCACTCTTAGTTGTGTGTTTTGTTTGGTGCTTTCAGAATGTGAAAAATTGAAATTATTCAAAAATAGTTTCTAGAGTGATGCCTTTTATAAAAAAGATCGATGTCAAACCAAACATGCAATTAGACACAAAAAATGGGGTGGTCCAATGCTTGAGTTTCCCAACTAATGCTGGGTGGGAAAAGTAGACATTTAGAACATTTCCCCCTCAAGTGAGGAGCTATTTTCAAGATTTGAACCCATGAGCTTCAGGTCACAAGGCAGCAATCTTTCCATCATGGCAAGGCTCATCCTCTCTTAAGTTAGAGAGAAAGTTGGACCCAAATTATTATAGGAACTGGGAATCTATTTCACATTTAAAATTTTGTTTTTATTTACTTTAGTAGGGACCCCATAAAAATTTACCATCTTTTTTACCTCAGGAAAAACTCAAAAATGTCTACAGGTCAACAATATTTCCTCATAATCACTTAATATTTTATTGAAATATACAGAAGCAAGTTGTCATTTCGTTGAATTTAGGGAAAAGGAAGAGGAAAAAGCTCCCCTTTCACTGTTTCATTTTGACTAGTTTCTAAGCACCATTTCCAACAAAAAGTAATTGAGTAGCAACTCAAGTCAACAGAAGAAAGATACGTCCATCATACCTGAGAACATAACCAAGAAACTAATGAAACGTCACTTCTATGAAGGGCTCCTGTAAAGGCTTCCTCAAATTTTCTCTCACTTATCAACCTTGATAGTTCTTTGGTAGGATCCTCAGTCTGTCAAAGTGCAAGTCATCTCAAAGTATTAAATAGAAAGAACACTCATCAAAATAGAAAGTAAAGGGAATGACGAACCAACATACCATCTCATGCAAGCCATTGTTAGTTTGTGCAACAAAGGGATCCACTGTTACTTTGGAGTTAGCTGCAATTTCTAACAGTTTACGTTGGCCATCAGCCAATTGTCCACTCAAAGTTTGGGTGATTGATGATGCTGAATTAATTGTATCCTGTGTAATCATAACACTACACATTGAGTATTCAAAAATGACAAACCAGACGTTTAAGGCATAGAGAGAGAGGAAAGGCCACTAATATATGTTACAAGGTAGTGAAGATCGCCCACTGCACGACAGAATCTTGGTTCATAATTAATTAGCTTCTCATTTCCAATAATAAGACAAGATTCAAACATCTTGTGGACATGTATATCTAACTTGAGAGAGAAAAACGAAAAAAGTGCTTAAGAGAGATTATTTCATCTTTTAGCTAATTCATTCATTTATAGGAACCCTTTGCATCAAAGATATATACAAAAAATTAATGATCAGCCTACACATAGGCCAGATAGGTAATACAATGCATAAGCTAACCTATTAAACTAAGTTAAAAAAATTCTGACACTGACATAAAAAGTAACTGGATATTTTCCTTGTAATATCAACTGAGAAAATTAAAACACAGTTCCAAAAAATAATCAGAATTTTTTTCAGATTACTCTTTAAGAAAAAACTTAGCAAATAGAAATGTGTTGCACACTTCTCAAAAGAACAAACAGATTATTCAACCATATATCATAAAAACTAATTAAATTGCATTTGACTAGTGCCACACAGCTTAAAACAAAGGTGTAACAATATCTTTGCAAATGGAGATAAAAAATAGAATCCCAAGTAACAGAAAGGGAAAAAATGTATATAGGAGGAAAAACCCATTGAAGGTAAAATTCATCATAGCTGTTTTCAAAATAACCATCCAATACATACCCTCAACGTCATGGCTAGAGGAGAATAAGTAGAATCAAACTGCTGTTGAATAGCAGCTGTGTGCTTCACAAGTCCATTTTGAAAAGCAACATCAATTTGCTCAAACATAGCCTTGCAAGACATCTCAAATGCCGGAACAACTGAAGCTTCCAAACTAGTCTTAAGTCCCTCCTACAAATTACAAACAAAACCATAAGAAATGATTAACCAAACCCACTTTGAAGGACAGAAAACCCCAGACTGTTTTGAAAGCAATCATAAAAATTAACCCAAAATATGAAAAAAAAAATTGAATTGTATTAATATGTGAAATAAGAATTGCAAGGATCATTAATAGTCCACCAATGTATTAAAAAGTGCAGGCTGTGAGAAATGGGTTTCAAATGATTAAATTGTGTAGAAGAATGATTGGATATAGCCTAGAAACAATAATATAATAAATCTAGGTTACCCAATTAAGGATCCAGCAATCTAAACAGCTAGCAAAATGAAACCTATAGCAAATTATAGAATTCTACAACCCATAAATTGCAAGCGGTTTGAAGGAACAGTGCACATCATTCAAGGTAACAGCCACAGCCACCTCACGTCATTTCCAAATTTCACTTCCATTAGGGGGTATAATGCTGTTGATCCAATTGTGAGGTCTCCATTACAACTACATCAAGTGTTGATGGATCTAGGTTGTTGGTTAGTTCTTTCAGCACTCGATGTAGCAGTAATGCATGCTCTAATGGCTGTTTTAGCAAGCCCGGACAAGTGGTTCTACACCATTCACGGTGCCTATGATGAAAATGCATTTAAGAAATGCGAAAAATGTATGTGTTGTTGTTGCCCTGGCTGATATAACTATTGTACTGTTGTGACATCGAGATGGATGCAAAGAGGTTCAAGAGAAAGCTAAGGACATATAGTGCCCTTGGGAACAGTCAGAAATTGAAGAACCACCCCATTTAGTCTTACCATCTCTTCATGGAAAGCTTATTGAGGGGATTGTGATATGAATTTTTTTCTAGAAATTGATAGAAAAAGATTTGAGAAGAGGAAAAGCACATCAAAGGAGAAAGAACTATACATTTGCCACGCTAGAATATTGACTAAAAATAACAGGAAGCTTCTGAAGCAATCAAAAATGTGAAAGATGGAACTGATTCTCCAATGGTTAGAAAGTTCGATAAGGATTTATTTGAATTCAATTTTACCTACAGAATCTTCAGACTCAAATTGTGCCTATTAGTATTCACAGGAGTTAAATTTCATTACGCTATCTAAGACATTGTTTCTTTTCCACTATCCTAGACATCAATTCTAAGAATATACACAATTTCCAACAACCCTGGATAGGGACTTGGATGTTATGGGTAGTCTAGCACACATCGAGTGATGTGGGAAACCCGGGGAAGTATTTAAGCATTTGGTTTTCTCTTTTTAACAACTTGCTTCTAAGGATGGGTTCCCCAAAAGTGATTTATCAATTAGTATTACAGTTGGTTATCTGTGTCTCAAAAAGGACTACCCAGGGAAAACTCACTTATGGAGATTCTAACTAAAAAGTTGAGTGAAATGTCATTGAGCAAAGTGTTATAGAGTGAAAGCTACCAAGAAGGCAGCACTGAACGACAGTGCATGATAGGGACTTAGGTATTATGGGTACCTAAGTCCTAAATCAAGTAACATGGGATGCTCTGTGGAGTATTTAAGTGAGTGACTCTTCCCCCTTAACAGCTAGTTTTTAAGGGTGGGTTCCCAGAGTGCTTGGAAACTTATGAAATATACAGCAATGATAAAACACAGGAACCACAGGCAGACAGAAGTTCACACTCGTCACGATAAAAATAAATCATGTAAAAAAAGCTTTAATAGATATTTTTGTTGTTCACTTCAAGCTGCTTACCTGAAGAGCTTGCTTGCCAGAGGTTTGAAATTGTGTCTGTATCTGCCTAGACACAGTAGCTTCAAGTTTTGAACCAACTGATTTTTCTAGTTGATTCAATGCCTTGTCTCCCACCCCCTTCTGCAGAATTCATGGCACAACCTTGGTCAAACATACTCAAGCAAAAATGAGCATTTTAGCAGTAAAAAAATTAATTTCGGAATAACAATTGAAGAACTAAAAATGGCACACAGATTTCTGAAAACATTTCATTTCACCATATGACATGGCATCCAACTTGACAAAGTACTGTCTGAAAATTTGTAAATTGACAAGACAAAACTAAGCTAACATAAGCACAAATATATTGACTATTTGAGCAGTGGCACTTTCAAATTTTGAAATTGATTAACTTGAATTTGGGTTAGGTCTAACTCAAATCCAAAAGGTAGATCATGAGGTGAGGATAAACAAACCATGTCTTGATAAGCTCTACCTTTGGCATATCCATGGTTAATGTGTATCTCAAAACACACCTCATGTGTCAAGGATTGGACTTCTTGGACAGGAGATTGTAGGATTGCATTTTTTTTTTCATATTGCACTAGTAAAGTTGTATGGCCAAGATTGCACTAGTAAAGTTATATGGCCAAGATTGCACTAGACAATCCATGGGGCCAGATAGACTTACTGTGTATTGCACTTGGAAAACTGCAGTGTCAAGTGAAATTTTTGGACAGTTGAAGGTGGACCAATATGATATCTACGATAAGCTTTAATACTATCTTGAATTCGGGTTGGGCCTAGTTCAACCTCAAAAGCTAACTCATGAGGTGAGAATTGTCCAAGACTTCAGTTCTACTTTAGCCATATCTATAGTCCAATGTGAAGTTACAACATATACAAACCTGGAATGATTCTGTAATAGCTGAAGATATTGTTTTCTCTATAACTTGACTTAATGAACGAGTAATGGTTGTTCCAATTGAAGATATTTCCTTCTTAATGATTTTCTCCAATATAGATACCATATCTTTGTTTACATAATTGGAGATCAAATTTGTTATTTGCTGTGTCCGGTCTCGCTCTAGCTTTTCTTGCTTTGCATTTTCTTCCTGTAATCTAGCCCACAAAGCATCAGTGTGAGCCTTGACAACTTTCTCCATGTTTCGACCCAAGGATCCTTCTAATCTTTTGCCTTCCTTAGTGACTGGAACAGAAACCATTGCATTCATCTGCTTTTGCATTTCTTTATGCATGCTTAACAACTGTAAAATATATGAAATGAAGGAATATATGAGAAGAAAAACCATATTAAACACATAAAAAGATCCTTTACTAGGAATGAAATAGTTCCTATAAACGTTATTTTGGATGGGTGCAAAGGGGAGTGGTATCGGTACAAGAACTAGCAGTCCAAAAATTAAAACAACTTTATGCTACGATTGTATTATATCATGAAATCATAAAACAGTGGAGAATACAGTGCTTGTATTGCTAATCAATCTTTCAGAATAACTCGAATGGAAAAAGCCAAGCAAGATACATGTGAGGAAAATGACACAACCGATTAGGCTTTACTACAGGACATGTATATTCCACTAATCCATTCTAGAGCTTCACATGCCACACATTGCCTTTATCCCTAAAAAAGATGTTTCATATTGTATCTAAACTATATACATAGACACTTCCACAACCCAAATTTGATCATGATGAAGATTGTTAAGAAGTGAACTTTAAGATGAGATTTGCACTCACTTATATATTCTAAATTAACCTTATCTCTAGTCGATATAAGACTTCTAACAAAGATAGAGCAGACTATTAATCTAGAAAACAATTACGAGTGCTCTATATGCGGCATACGGAATCCATATCACGCTACTCATAACACTGTAAAAATAATGTGTAATATAAATATACAAGTATAGGGAAAAATTGCAACATGTTAAGTGGCCAATACAATAAGAACATAGTTCAAATGCAAATTAATGACCTGGCCCATCATCTCCTGCATAGCAGGTAACTGTGATAAGGTAGCTTCTATAGATGATCCTCCTGAATTTCCACCTTGATCGTTTGATGAATCTGCTGAATTAAAAGGACTGGGAGAAGCAGAAGATGCACCAGACAAATGTGAAGTTTTCCCTTTTTGTCTTTTACCTTTCACAGAAGGTGCAGGTGATTGCACAGTAGTAGTCATGGTTTCTGATTCACTGATATTTGTAGGTACATCCTTACTTGTGTCTTGAACTTCTTCCTCAACAGAGTTACAACTTTGACTAGGTGCATCAATGGTCTTAATGTTATCAGCTTGACGAGCTGCCTCAATGTCATAATAAGTCTCTCTAGCCATCTGAATGCCTAGATCAGAGGCCTGAGAATAAAATAACTTCTCTTTCTTCTCAGTAACATTGGTGTGAGAGTCTCTGTCTCTTTCACTCTCAGTACTTTCTTGATTAGAACCCATCTCCCCTATAACTTTAACATCTACTTCAATGTTTTCTGTATCACTACGGGCAACCACATCTTGAACATTCATACCTTGAGAAGTATGGGGATTCTCAGAAGATAAAGCAGTTTTAGAGAATATCTCAGATGGAGTTACCAAATGGGTTGGGTGTTTATATGTTGCTTGGGTATTAGAAACCACAGAAACATCATTTGAAAGAACTTTATCATCCTTTCTTAAATTGTCACCTGATGCAGGCACATCTGCCATATCTTTTTCAGACTCCATTTTCCGTTCAGATGAAGAATCAAGATTTGTCTGGTCACTGCTATGGTCAGCAGTTGTAGAACTAGTCTCTAAACTATTTGATGAATTTTTCAAACCAGATAACTTATGGGACAATCTTGGACTCTGAGGAAGTGGAGGTGGAGCACTTTGAATGTGTTCAAAACCATTACGAGAAGGTACATCATTAGCCTTGGTCTCTGCTTCTGATATAGAAGATATAGAAGCTTCAGGTGGTAGAACTGAAATATCTGATGAAGGCAAATTTACAACGAGGCTCGCAACAGGAGCACTTTCAGAACTGCTAGAATGAACTTGTGGCATATTTCCAGTTTCCAGATTAGTCGATCCATCAATAGCATCAAAAGAACGTGATAAATTGGATTCTGTTTTCTCAAGTTCAACATTGTCCAAGGGTGGAGGCAAACATTGTGACAAATTGAGTCCATACTGTTGAATAGCTTGTGTTTGGACACAATATATCTGCACAATATGCTCTCCATCTGGTAAATTATCACTGGTTCCTGTAAGACTTAATATAGGCATTGTGACTGTGAACTCAGCAATGTAATCCATGCGGGTAGCAGTTGGATTAGATCCGTACTCTATGTGCACAGCATATATTGTATTTTTCTTGGCATTTGCAAGCAGAAACAAACCAGCACGGGGCAATGCTACAACTTGATTAAAGAATGCATCCTCGGAGTTGGATTCAGACGAACTTCTTATGTCTAAAGTCTGAATACAATGCCATGACTCAGAATCACTAGGCAATAGCCAGCCTTCCTCATTATCAGAGACCCATATCTTCACTTCCTGATTTAGTGGACCCTGTGGAAAAGGGAAAAGAAAATAAATATACACACACACACACACACACACACAAACACACAATAAAAAAAAAGGAAATTAGTTTTGAAAGATGTGGGGAAACTAATGCGACTACAAGAGGGACAAATTCAATGA
Organism: Vigna radiata var. radiata; assembly: GCF_000741045.1. Taxonomy (NCBI): domain Eukaryota; kingdom Viridiplantae; phylum Streptophyta; class Magnoliopsida; order Fabales; family Fabaceae; genus Vigna; species Vigna radiata. The sequence continues at coordinate 14,361,864 of NC_028360.1, forward strand.
CTCTTTAGTTAATTTTCATGTGTTGAATGATCAACTTCAGTTTTCCAAAAAAAATAAAATTAACAAGTTAAAAATTGAACAAAGTTAAATAAAATTACATGACTTTTCCCTGGAAAAAGTCACTGAATCTGTTTCCCACAACAAGATGACAAAGCTGATCAGGTAAGGATCCAATTAAATAAATATTTTTGAAGTCTTTAGCACAGAGAGCATTGCATTATTTTGTTTTTCTAGACAAACATTTGAACATCACTTTAAGAGTGATTCCTCATATAGTTCATTATTGTTATTTTAAAGACTATAAATGATTGCATTTGCTATCAGATAACTTTATACTACTTATTCTTGTTCAAAAAAGTTTAATGTAAATTCAATTACAAAGGATTTTTGCAAAGTACGAGATTATTTCTAATCAAGATTAAGACTAGAAGAACATACCGCTGTGATAAGAACAATGTGCTCGGGACGATGAGGAGCAGTCAAGAATGTCACAGAATTTACAGGTTTACCGTCATGTGGTCTTAAAACAGCAAGTGGTGTTGCCTTTCGTTCTTCCCATATCTTCACCTGTTGACAAAAATAAGTTATTTAGAATTTCAAAATAGAAGAATGATAGCAAATATTAATTCATATTCCAAACTTTAAGATGTAGAATAACGACAACTGTTCATTTGGGACTCCAACCTTTTAACTTATAAAACAATTCTAAAATGGATTGAAATACTAAACAAAGCAACAAAGCAAGGCAAAGAGAGAGACAGATAGAGAAAAATGCAGACCGTGCCATCAGCTGAAGCTGAAGCTAATCGACTCTTCATCCATTGGCACATTGACAACTCAGTCACATTGCCATCATGCTTACCAACAAGATGCACCCCATCAATCAACTTATCAATGGAACATTTAAGAGGTTCCTCTGCAGAAAAAGTTTCACCTCTTCCAGCTTTCATACTATCGATTTTGAGGATACGGTTTCCAATAGCAACCATTAAAATCTCCTGTATGCCAAATTCCAAATGATAAGATAACTTTTTAAAGGAGTTAACACCAACTGGAATATAATAAACTTAAAGACCAAATTATAAAGTCGTTGTTACTTGTTTGTGGGGATGCCAGCATACTCTTGGATGAACAGACTCACTCTCTCCTAATATTTGAAGTGCTAGGATAACTTTTCCAGTAATTTGAGGCTTGTCGTCCTCATCAGGGCCCTCATTAATTTTCCATACAAATATTCTCCCATCAGTGCTAGCACTGTGAACAGAAGTATATTCAAGGGTAAAATAATCAATAAACTTCAAACTGAAATAATGAAACTAGAAAATCAGACTTCAATATTCAGAAATGCTTGAAGAGAAAGAACCCTCAGCAGCTTTTTTTATGATGATGCAGTAATAAAAAATATCAATTACAAGATTCATCAATTGAAGGATGAGAGATAAATCAAATACTAACCAAATAAAAACTAAAACATGGTACGATAATGGAAGAAACCAGGTGAGTAAATCAAACCACAACGATAACAAAGTTAACAGAAAAGGTATATTTACCTGGCCAACAGGTGAAGATCCTCAGCGAAGAATGCCATGTCTGTCACCCTCTACATAAAAAGGAGATATGCATAAATTGGAAAAAAGTACAGATTGAAAATTGATAAAAGAAAAAAACATCTCAAATGCATGTAACACAGTGAATTTCACTATAAGTTTTAAGAGGCAGTGCATGCCTCGCATGTAGAAAGTTGCAAGTATAAGAGCATTATCAACCCAATCGCACAGTTTACAAAGAGTATGCACATCATAACGGTGGCTGAAGAAAAGGATTTGTAGGTTTCGTATATGGTTCTATATCAATAAGTATATAATCCAAGCCAATTAAAAGTAAACAGTCAAAAACAAAACTCCAAAGCAATCTTTCTCAGACATCAAGAAAGCTCATGTGTCATGTTTTTAAAAAAACATATCGCCATTCTCACAACCAGCTTTTTAAACTTGGCATTATAAACGTACAGTCTTTCGCATTTCATAGGTACACAGTCCTAACAAATTTGAGGTAAAAACATAATCTTGTTCATATATTTTCATGCGGCAACAGACAACAAAGGCAGTTTATTCGCAATCAGTGCTCAGTGCAAAAAGAATATAACTACGTCATATAAAACCTAAGTTTATATTACCCAACAGAAAGCACTAACACACATCAAGCTTAATCAGTGTCAATGTCAAACAGGAAAAGTCCAAGCAACCGAATCACAGAGCCAATCCATCAACTCCTCGCACCAAGAAGCCACATTTGAATAAACAAACACCAGAAATACTACATATTAATCATTAAAGAAGCACAAAAATTAACATCGCATTAGCAGTCAGGCCAAAAGCAACCGCAACACAACTCACCTGAGTATGACCTCGAAGCAAATATCTCAATGCAGTATTGATATTAAGCACCCGGATGGCCCCAAGTTTGAGTCCATAGCATATATAAGACTTATTCACCGCGATTTGGCGTCCAAGCACAAGACCGGGATCAGAAGCATACTTGGTGATTGGAGTGACTTCAAGCTGAGGCTGCACCTCCCCAGGCATCCTAACATCAATGTCATACACAGCATGCTCTCCAATCAAGTGGCGCCCCTTGGGCAGCTTGGTGCTGAGCATCCTGGTAGGAGTGGACTGAGGACTAGCCAGATTCACAGGAGAGCCTGAGAGCTGTGTGGATGGCAACCCTGAAGGGTTTGGTGGCACTGAAAAATCAGAAACCATGGGTGATGAAGATGTGCCAGAAGGAGATGAGTACACAACCGATGGTTCCTGATTGGAGGGAGGGTTTTGGGTGCCCAGCAATGCCATGAGGCGAGCACCGGTTGTGGGATTGGGGGATGAAGGAAGGTGTGGTGAGGAGGGAGAAGGAGAAGGGGGTGGGAAAATAGTGGGTCTTTGAGGGGCATGCATTTGAGGGAGGTGGTGAAGGATAAGAGGGTGCTCTTGGTGTTGTTGTTGGTGGTGAAGGGCTGGATAGGGGAGAAAGTGAGGGTGATGATAAGGGTATGTGCCAGTCGGCGGAGGGTAGGAGGAAGAGGGGGTAGGGTAGGAAGAAGGAGGGGGTGTGGAAGGCGAAGGAGAAGGGAATGATGGAGAAGAGTTCAAATTTGAAGGATTAGGGATAGAGGGTGATGCTGCTGATGCTGCTGGTGGTGGAGTCTTGAAAAGCTTATTGAAATCAAAATGGGTTGTTTGTGGTTGTTGTTGTTGAGGTTGCTGCTGCTGCTGTTGATTTAGATTCCCGGATGAAGCCATAAACTTTGACCAAAAATCAAGGCAAAAATCCCAAACTTTTGAATGTACAAACAATCAGATGGGATCTGGGATGAGCTGATTGTGAGATCTGAGATTGATTTATGTGCCTCCTCTTTCTTCCTCACACTGCTACTTCGGACTTTGTTCTCTGTGTTTCCTCGTACCAGCTTAGTATTCCCAGAAAAATAAATAAATTTAAACAAAAAGGAGAGAGAAACAGAAAATGGTGGTTTTGAACACATACCTGTTTCTATAGTTTGCTATGTTTTTTCTTTCTTTTCTGGTTTTCTTGTGTTCTTCTTGTCTTGGTCTCCTCTTCTCTGGTGTGACCAGAATTGGACGAGTGCTAGAGGAAATTGGTGAGAAGAGAAGAAGGTTTAATCAACAGTTTGCGTTTTTGCATCGTCCAATTTAAAAAATAGCAGCCAAAGGAAGGGGATTTCAGAACAATGCCAATGGCAAGCATCACAGCACTACAAACATAAAAATGGTGATGAGGAACCAAAATCTAATAATTTCTTTTTCCTATCTAGAATTTAGTATATCAATTGTTTATTGCGCATAAAATCAATGAAAATAAATGCATTTTATCATTATTGATATTTTTTTTTATTTCATTTTATGCTCAGCTTACACTAAACTTATTTTTACCATCTCTGTAGGTTATTCAAATTTAGAGTTACAATTAATGTCTTAAACAATTTTTTTACGTTGATGTCCAATTACAGTTTTTATTTACTTTTCAGTAATGTTCTAAGAAATTATAGATATGTATATATTAATTTAATAAGTTGCTGATTAAGAGTCTCATTATCATACATATTATATTACAGTTTCAACCATATTAATTAAATAGTGTACCTTAACTTTTATCAAACTCCATGTCCTAAAAGACAAAAGACTAAATAGAAAAATCATGACTTGTTTTTTGCCTTAATATTAAGTGCGTAGACTCTTATTGACATTATTCTTCTTATTTAAAAGAGATTAAACAAATTCTTTAGAATTGTAAAATTTTTACATCTCACTAGTCTAACAAGAAGGATCATTGACTAAGTTATAATAAAAATTCATAAAAAATGATAAAATGATGAACATATGATCAAAAGTTATTAATTTATTAGATTTGGAAAACTTATTGATGAGTTTTTGTAATCATAGGCTTAGACATAATTAAAGGATTAGACGACCTAAGTTATCCATGCTAGAAACAACACTCTAATGAATACAATAATAAAAGTTATTAATGAAAGATTAAAGTAGTTAATCACATAAAAGAAAATCTTAAAAAGGGAGCACGCTTTCGAATTCTAAATCCATTAGGAATAAGATTTCATCAATGTGAGGTGTGTAAAATTATAAATAATACAATGAGTAATATATCTTTATATGATAATCAAATTTATGCTTTCAAAAACAATTTATTTAAATGAATCTGAGAATTCCATTTTTTTTAAATGTAATATGTTTGTGTAAAGTCTAATAAAATAGCTAAGACTAAAAGTTTTGAAATATTTTATTATTAAAATGTTGAGCTTGTAGATAAAAAAATACATTAAAGTTTCATCTTATAAACATTACAAATCCTTCTAATTTTTTTTTTTTTTTACTTTTCTAAGTTTTGAAGAATGTTCTTTTCAAAAACAAGTCTACCATAAAAATCTTAACGTATTGAATCATTTTTTAAATTTGTTTGTAGAAGTATACACATGCATGAGATATATAGATGTTGCATGTGACTCTAAAGGATTTAAGATGAATCTATATTTATTTAGAATTGTTAAAATATGTTTAGATCATTAATATGAGTTTTTTTGTGTTCAATTATTGCATTTTATGAGAGTAAAACTCTTGTAGAGTCAAGAAGCTCAGTCTAATAAACTGATTTATTCATGGTAAATATTATAAGCTAGATAGTCTAATTGTAAAGGTGATTTGGTCACCACACATGTGTTTTAAGTTGTTTGATGAAGAATAATATTACAATGAAATGCTGAATTGAAATATAACAGTAATGAATGAAGTTTCATACATCAACCTAGTAAAATTGTTTTATGGGAGAATATTTTAGAAACAAGATGTATTAATTGTGGATGAGAAAGAGATAAAAATACCTAATTAAAACCACTTGGACTAATATAAATTTGACAAATTTTATGAATTATGCATAATTGTTGAGTGATAATTTTTTCCTTAAGCAAAACTTTAGCTTTTATAATATTAATTCTTAAGTGAGTGATAACTTTTTGTTGACACGATTAAATTAATACTGTTAAACAATAACAACTTCGGTATTATTAAGATAGTAGTAAAAAAAATAGAAAAGGTAAAGTCAACTCTAAGTCATCTTCTAACAAACACAAAATTAATTCTTAACAAATTAGTTTTTATAAAAAAATATACAAAGAGGTTTAATCGAATAAAAGAATATTAAGATAAAAAATAAATAAAAGATTAGAAAATAAAACAAATAAATAAAAAAAATTGGAAAAAGATAAAGATACTGATAAAGAAAATATGTTTATTCCATTGCTTTTTTTTAAAATATAATCTATCATTCATTATCTAAGAATTATCGTTAATTAGTTATTATCTTAGATTTTTAAATTAATAAATGGAAATTCTCAATTAATTTGTTAGTGTTCTCACTATTAGCCAAAATATATATATTCTCAATTAAAATAAAAAAACTTTGTATATAAATCATAGTAAATTTAATTAAAATATATTCTCAATTAAATATTTTTATGTCTAGTCATGTATATTATTTTACCTTTTACATCAAGTTAAAAAACTAATTAACCAAAGTATATTATTGATTAATTATTGTTAAAGTTTTCACCTTTAATCAAAGTACATTATCTATTATTGGCAAATATGTTATATAGATTTGATGTTGTGCTAATTTGCTAAATTGTAAAAATCATTACTTGTATTTGATTAAAAGACAACAGAGCCAACCTCATAAGCTTAACACTTTATGAAAGGAAAAATAATATAAAAATGAAAGAAAATAGTGGGGAGGATGTGAAATACGGTGAAGAGAAGGAAGTTAGGTTTCCAAAAAGTTCTTAAGCTCCTCTAATACGTTTCCTTAAGTCTTTTTATATAGAAATTAAACTGAGTTTTGTTTTGGGTTTTTTTGTTATAATGTTCTTTATGATGATGTAATATCTTCTACTTATCTTCTAATTTTTCTTGCATTCTACATGCAATGTTTGGCTTGAATTTTTTGGTTTTGATTATTTGTTATTTTTGGATTTATCTTCAAGGCTTAATGAGGTTTTAATCAATTTATTTTCATATCTCCATAAACTCAACTTAGCAACGGTTATATCAACACACCTTATAATATTCAAAGAACATTTATGTAACTAAAAAATCTATTTTTAACATGTTTTTGTATCTCATGCTCAATAAATCAAATTATAACAAATTTTAATTGAAAAATCTTTTAAAACACAAAAATGAACTATGAATTCAAGATTAAAGCATATATATGTACTTATTAGCGAGTCTCTAAAATGTGGTTCCTAGGTTTTGGGTCTTTGAGTGAGTAAATGGACAAAATTGTTTTGATTGAAATCCAGAAAGCTTAGGGTGACTTGGTTGTTGAGTGAGTTTTGCTTTGTCCAGCAAATTAATTTGATCAAAACTTCCAATTTTTTATCGTTAGATATTACATTGAGTGAAATTCGTTTTTTAAAAATCCGACAAGTTTAAAGAGGATGATCGTTGAACGAGTTATTGTTTAAATATGTTAAAAATGTTTGAGACTTTAGGTTAATGTTTAAATATGTTAAGTTTTGAAAAGTGATAAAGATTGATGAATTATTCTTATAGTAATGAATTAAATTTATTTTAAGAATGAAAATGTGTGGGTGTATTGTTGAGTAAAACCAAAAGTTTAGCCATAATCTATTGTCTTATCCGTGTTTATATGACTAGGTAGAGTCAAGTGTTTAGCCATAACTTATTGCATGTATGTATGGGAAGCCAGAGTTAGGAAGATGTGCTCATAAACTCCTATGGGTTGGTTTAATATATATATGTGATGTGAGTGTAGATCTACTTTTTTTTTCTTCTTATTCGTGACACACACCTTTGTGTGAGTGAAAGTAGTATGATGGTGCAAAACCTCTTAGTTTAATTTAAAGCATGAGTATTTCATACATAAAGTCAAATGTTTGTGATAATATGATGTGAATAGCTGAAAATACGAGAGATAGCTAGGTGTTGACGCTTGATTTTTGTATTGTTTGTAATTGTGAAATTTAATTGAATTATGAGCTAATATATAGATGATTGAATGTTATTAAAATTTGTGTTTGGATGTAGAAGATATTTATAACAATTATAAATGTAAGGTACTTTTAAGAATACTAGCATAACCCCTCCAATTTGAAAACCTACCGGATTTTGAGAGTGTATTCGCAAGAGGAAAGTTGTGTTATAGGGAGAAGAAAAGGGAAGATGTGAGAGAAAAAGGAATTAGGAGTTTTAATTTAGCAGCTCTTCACTTTTCTCAGTCACTAGGTTAAGTTCTTTATGGTCGAAAGGTTAAAAACAAAATATTCAATACAATTAGACGCGCTTAGTTATCGTGCATCATATTAATTTATTTTTGACAAATACTATTTTTGAATTTTTATTCAACTCTTACACCAAAAGTATTATAAAATTTATATTTGAATACTTTTTTATTAACTTGAAAAAAAATAAACGTTAAAGATAAAATATTTTTTTACTGTTATGATTCGGAATTTTAAATTTCATATAATATTACGTGACACCCATCAATATATACCAGATTTTGAGTGTTAGCCGTTTATCAAAACAGATCCAAACAAACTCAGAAGAATGAAACAACAGATCAATTAACTATGCACACAAATATAGACAAATAATCAGTTCAAGTCAAAGAAACAAAGACAAGATTAAAAAGAAAACATTATACAATTATCTGATTTTATCAATGGACAGAACGTTTAATCATCATATCCAAACCCAAAATATAGAAAAGAAGAGAATACATAAAAGACTATATTGATGCAAATTGGTTCTGATATGTACCATTCAACTGCAGCAGCCTCCAGCCGCAGCAGAAGGGCCGTCCCTACCTCCGGAAGGTCCAGGAATTCCACCATATCCTACTTTAATGCCATAAGACTGAAACCACACAAAAATTTCAGTGCCGTAAGTGTTTGCTCTTTGAATCAAAGAACTTTTTTCAGTGCCGTAAGCATTCAGATTGTAAAAACACAAGATAGACAATAGTTAAAATACCCATTAGTGAGAATTTGATATGAAAGTGATAAACAGCTAAGGTAAAGGAATGACATAAAGCTGGAGAGAAAGAAACTAACCTCATTTGATACATCAAAAACTCCATCTTGAATCTTCTTGTATATGGTTGCAGCTGTTTTTATGAATGCCTGCAGAAGAATGGGCTATATATTAAAACTTCTATTTAGATGATTATTTATCAAGATATTTCTAGTTTGTTTTGGATACCCCATTTCACGTTAAATTTGAAAAAAAAAAAAAGACACAAGCAAACTCTCCGTAGCTTCTTCAGCTGTATGGAAGTGATCCATTATTAGTAAACGTGTTACCAAACATGCAGTTAACATGTAAGCTTAGATATGTTGAAAATTAAACTTTTCTATTGGGAGTGGGGCTGGAAGGACAGATGATGAAAATGCAAAATGTTGTATGATGTGATTTTTTACCTCTTCAACATTCTGAGCAGTTTTTGCTGAGGCCTCCATGAATATCAACCCATGCTCCTTTGCAAATTGCTCGCCTTCCTCTGTGCTTACTGCCCGTCTATGAGCAAGATCACACTTGTTGCCAATCAGCATAATTGTCATATTTGCATTTGCATGCTGCCTTGCATCTTCCAACCAGCTAGCCAAGTGATTAAATGTCTCTCTCCTATTGGTAAACACAGATCAACATCATTTATTTTCCCTATTTAAGATAAAAAAAAACGCATAATACTTACATAAAACCACAAAGCATGGATGTACCAAATTGTCACCCATATTTTGTTACCCAATCAAATTGAACAAGCTCAAAAACATGTATCTCCTAAGCAGATAACTACCCATAAAATGCTATTTTCCATCAATATATGGACATTTGTCCATATCTCCATATATCTATGTTTAAAATTCACTTTGTGTTTGATTTAAAGAAATGAAAAGAAATTATTTTGATTAAAATGATTTACAAATCATATGATGTGACGGGATGCATAATATACAGTTTCTTTATAAAGTCTACATATTCCTAAAAGAAAGTAATTTATTTACAAATGAAACAATTATTTCATTTTAGGATTTCAAACATATATTGAAAAAGAGAAAATTAGAGGATACCTGGTTATATCATAAACAAGCAGTGCACCAGCAGCCCCTCTATAATAAGACCTAGTGATAGATCTGAATGATTCTTGACCAGCCTGCAATATTACAAGGAAAGTCAGTGTCTTAAGCATATATTATAACTCAAACTAATGCAAAATATTTTCCACCAGCAAAATCTGAATAATGAATCTCAGCTGAAGATATACAAAATGAAATCCAAACTTTAAGCTGGCAAGATGATTCCAATTTGTCACCACTAGATAACAAGCATTCAATCTCCTAAACAGAAAAATATCATTATCTCATGCATAAACTAACATGGAAGGCTTCTTGCTATGCAAAGATATGAGAAAGGGTTATTGTACACAAGCCTTAGCCACTTGCATATGCAAAGAGGTTGTTCCTGGGTTTGAACCCATGAGCAACTCGTAACCAAAGTCAACTTTCCTGCTAGGCCAAGGCTCACCCTCATGAATATAGCAAGTTTTTTCCTAATTCGATAAGTTCATGAGAAAAACCTTTCACCCCAAATTTATTAGGGTTTTTCAAGTTCAGCAATAGCAATGGGTCAGTATGCAAGTACACACCATACCGTACCATTCTCATCAAAATGTTCATCGGAACAAACAGGGCATGGATATGAATGATGTTATCATCTTAATACACGTAGAACTCTTTTGGGTGGACACACAAGCTAAGGGTGAACTACACCCAAAGAAAAGAGGCCGTAGAGTGTGAACAATTACCAACTCCAACAAATGAAAGAATAATTGTAGTATTTTACTAAGTCAATTTGACTACATGATCATTAAACAAAAAATGTTTGACAAATTTCAAAATTTAAACAGATTGGATAAATGGCCAAGCTATGTGGAAGTAGTGTATAACAAACCGTATCCCATATTTGCAACTTGATTGGTTTGTTATCAATTGTGATCATCCGGGCACCAAATTCAACACCGATGGTCAAGTCATGGACAGGTTGAAAGCGCTTGTCCGTGAATTGAAGTAGAAGACAGGACTTTCCAACTCCTACAGAAACCAAAATTAAAAAATTAAGCCACAGCCCAATCAGTCCTCTTCACACAAACGACTACTACTAAAACCACATATATGGTAAACAAAATACACAGATAAAAAAAAAAGAACACTCGAACATTTAATATTTCATATTTTCAATTAAAAAAAAAGCAAGTAACAATTAAATCACAAAAACCTCTTTCCAAATTAAAATCTTAGCTCCATCACAGAGCCCCACTATAGTTAAAGTACGTGAAGCAGGTACAAGACAACCACACATAACAAAAACAGTTTCATAATTTTTTCAACAGTTAACTCAATTGAATACAATAATAACGATATTTTGCGAAAAACATAACTGCGACCAGACGATATAAAAGTATTAGAACCAGAATAATCAGAATCCATTCATGAAATCCAGTATCATATTCTGCATCAATTCATCCATGAAAACATTCTGACAAAACCCCAAAAAGGTAAATCCGATCCGAAATTAAGCGAAGAAGCGAGATCAGAGAGGGAAATTGAGATTACCAGTGTCCCCGATGATGATGTATTTGAAGAGGTAGGCGTAAGACATTGCGAACAGTTAAGGTTGGAATCTGGAAGGAGAATTGTTGTGAAAGAAAACAGAGAGAGGAAAAGAAGAGAATAGAATAGAAGATGATGATTAAGAAGTAATCAAGGAGAGAGAAAATAAGAGAGATAGTCAAATTAAATAAATAAGAGTTCTATTGTGTTCCGTTCCAGCGATGCGATCCAATGCAGTGCAAGATAATACGTTTCCTTCTTCTATACTATACCTTCCTTCTCCCTTCTCACTTTCTTTCTTCTCTCTTAAGATTATACCATAGCTATACGCATGCGATACGTATTTATGGCCCAAGATGTTGGGCTTTTAAGGCCCATGTAGTAAGAGATAAAAATGCGATAACCTGTTTTATTGTTTACTCAATATTTCATTATGATAATAATATATATTAATTATATTGTATTAAAGATGAATTAGATAACAACAAAATCATAAAATATAAACCTTAAATGTTACAGTTCGATTTTTTTATTTTCTTTTTGGCAAATTATCTGTTAAAGTTGAATCAATTTCGTACTTTTGAGATACTTATTATTTTTAATTTTGAAACATAATTAAAAACCTTTTTTTTTACGTACTTTAAACGTTTATCAGAAATTATTAAAGTGTGACGATTTTAGTACATAAAATATTATTCAGTTAAAGTTGTTTCTATATAAGACAGGAGGTAATGTAGTTAATGAATCCGCAGTTTCAGCTAATGTAATAAACACATATCTCTGATAATTAAGAATTGTATTTTAAATGTTAAAAGAGCTAAATTCACGTGTTTATGAAATTGAGAGATTAAATTAAATTAAAATTTTGAAGAAAGAGTAATTTTAATTTTTATTAAAAATTTAAAATATATTTAACAAAAAAAAAATCAAGATCATATAATAGAATATTGGACAAAATATTTAGTTTTGTGTAAGTAATCTAATTCAATAAATTTCACATTATTTGATAAATATTAAATTCATTTAAAATGAAAACAAAAAGTTTAAAGAGGAAAGGATAAAATCGAATTCCATAACAGATAATATAAATGAAAAAAAAAATTACTTATCTATAATATTAATGACATGGGTTTTTTTCCATCATTTTAAATCTAGATTTTCTTCAAAATCTAAAATCAAACTTATAGACTTAACTTTTAAAGAAACTTTTTTTCTGTTTATCTTTCTACAAAAAAATGAAGTACATTAATTTATATTAACTCGAGAGAAACTCAAATTATTTACATGAATAATACTAAAAGCTACACAAATAACAATCTCAGATTTTCATTCAACTGTTGCAATTAGTATCAATCTGGAAAACAAAGGCTTCAGTAGCAGATGGTGATGTCCCATGAAGTGGTTTTTGCTGGAATTGTTACTGCAAAAAGTTTATCTTCCTCTCTAAATTTGAACTCCAAATCTTCAGAATTTACACTGCAAGACTTTGGTCTGAAGTTGGAATAAGCTCCAAATTCACCTTCTCCTCTACCCCTTATGTGTATTTTTGATTCAGAAGAATCACTGAATTCAACTGCTTCAACAGCTCCACCAGAGTTGTACATATTTGTTAGTCCTATCGGTGCAAACTGGATTGTTTGATTATAAACCTGTGTATATCACAAAAAGTTTCAGTTCATCAGTTTTGGTAGGTTTTAAATAGAATGAATGATGTGCAGGTCCTACCTTTATAGGAGATACTGTGAATACTTCACACTGCAATACTTTTATAGGATATCTGGCTCTGAGAACTGATCCATCAGGAAGTACAAGCTTTTTCAATACATTGAAATCATGTTGGCCAGGTTTGTCACTGTTTACCACAGTGTCATGTTGTTAGTTGCTGCTAAAACACTACAGCAAATGGATAATAGATATAATAACAAGTATGCCTCTGCAGTGAACTAGACCAAAACGAGTAATGATTCAACTGCTGCAAGCTCATATTTTTAACATATTATCCAAGCCATTTGATCAGTAGTCGGTATTTTATAAGCCATGAATATAGCAAGATGAGCAAATATGTAATACTCACATTCTATATTTCTTGCTCTTGAAGTGAAACAAGATTTCGTGTCATTATTATACTTTGACTACTGTATGTCATTTGAGAGATTCTATACTTCGATGCTACATTTTTTTACCTTACATATACTCCACATCCTCCAACTGCTCTAGCAGCTGCATGGAACTCAGCTGCATCGTGAAGACTCTGGACAATGCAGTTAAAGAATTTAATCAGATTTTGGTTACAATTTTATAAAGTGGATAAAATAATTGAGGATGCAATAGAATACATAGAACATGTCCCAGTCCGGTACAACAATTTCACCAAGGAATATGCTGTTGAAAGCTACAGCAGCTATATGTAGAGACTGAGTTGTGGTGTTTTTTGGATAATAGTCATCAGATGCTCGCGTAATTGCACTTTGTTTTGAGCTGTCAAACTCAAGATGGAGCAACATTATTATCTAGGGGAATAATGCATTAAGGTATAAGAAATTGAGATAATACTGAAAAAAAAAATATTCAGAGGATTCCCACCTAAAGTACTAAAGGTCAAATTTCTTGACTTGTGCTACCTTTTTATCTTTTTTACCCCGTTTCAATGATCAACATTTAAGCAAATTCTTGAAGAACGAAAAAATGTATGCACACAAGAATGATCCTTACAAGTGCTATAGTTCCTGATAAAATTACAACAGAAGTAGTAGAGAGATGCAACTTTTAAGAATAATAGATTGTGCAAATATAAAAAAACAACTCATTAGCATTCAAATATGCATAATTCATTTCTTAGCATACAAAAACAGATTCTGAATGCCTAATTATTGATAGAATTTGGTAGAAGACCGCAGTGTTTAGTGTATGTATGGTATATGGAGTCTGTGCTATGACCCATGCAGCATATTATGCTATTGTCCTGAAATTTGGTTGATATGGACTTTTCAAGCTCCTGTTGAAAATGTCTGGTGAGAAAAACAAATCCTCCCAGATCACTTGAAATTGTTTCCAGTATGTTCTGAACATCAACCTTAACTCCATCAATGTTTTGAGAGACAAGATAACTGTGCAGATCATCATAAAACTCTGAAATTTTAGCTGGATCAATGACACCAATACCATACTTCTCCATGGCATCAATAGATAAATATCCCTTGTATTTGCTAAATTCCCTGGTGACTGTACTGGGTATCTAAGTTTTGGATCATACTTCTTAGTTCCAGATGCATTTGGATCTAACCCTCCCCAGTAACCCAGCAGGGCATGCCATACATAGACATATCTGAAATTTAACAAACGGAAAAGGAAGGTCAATTTTCTTAATTGGAAGGATAAAATTGATTCAGTTTGATGTGGTTTTTTGTTAAGTATCACCAACTAATAACCTTTCTTAGGTCCACATTTTGCAAGTACTTGGATGCATAAAGTTTTATAATATAGACGAGGTCAGTTTGGATAGAAGTATTTAGAGTTTAGACTGGAAAACTCTAAAAGACAATTTAGCTTTGTATACAAATAGGCTCATGTGTGTTAAAGAAAATATCTAAGTACAGGAACCTGACTTGAGACCAAAAGTGCTCTTGATTTCTGAAACAAAATCCTTTAGACTAACAGGTGCACCATTTTCAGTTACGTTTCCTATTGCTCGGAATTTATTATTTTCTTTGATGCTGATTAATCTGCCACCAAATCTACAGTTTCAAAGAAATCAGTCAGTAAGTGTTCTATTTCCTCAAGGAAAAAAGATAATGAACAGAAACTCACTGTGATCCTTCAATAAATGGCTCCCCATCTTTTTGAAACTCATTCACAGTGTCTTGCCAGCCATCATCTATTATCAAGAATTTTGCTGGTGTGCCTCCTTCAGATAAACTGTGATATACAGATTTAATTTAGAAAGTTTTCCACAGAAAGAGAACTCAGAAGAAATAAAACATCTGAATAGGCAACATCTGAGTTTCAACAGGAATGTCGCTCCCCGAGTTCCCCACACGTGGTATCATCCACCAAATTTTAAATCTGAATAGGCACAATAATCTGACATCTCTGTATCACTCAAAAGAAATTATGATTACTTTTTTCTTCTCATTATAGGCATTTTCGTAGGCTGACTTAGCAGAATAATTCTTCCAGATGTAGCTGAACAGTTTTAAGATAGAGATTCATTTACTGACAGAAACATCAGAAGAGAAAAATGAATACTACTGGATAACTCCAAGCTTGAACACAAGGCGTGAACTAGCATCAGAACAAGAGGCTCCAATGAAAGCAGATGAAGCAGTGAATGGTGTGACCACTACATTTTCAGGCACACCCCTTAATGCATCTTTGCCATCAACACTGAGAATGCCATCTTTGAGAAGGGTTTTTGCATTCACAGACATGGAATGTCTCCATTGTCTGCAGCACCCTTTTGAGAGGATCCTCTGGGGTGGTGCAAGGAACGTGTAAAATGATGAAAAAATGAATTGTGGAACTTTCGTAAGTGAAGAGAACATTTTGGTTTGGAACAAAGTGGTGTCGTTGACAGTTAAAGAAACGTGATAACTGTTTACGGTTCCTCCAAGATATGCGAGAGAGAGACTTTGAGATCAGGCTACCGTTCCTGCTCACCACATGTTCATTTTTTTTTTCCTTATATATATTTTAATTTTTTTCCTTATATATTTTAATTTTTTTCCTTGTATATTTCAATACGAGTAATTCAGACTGTTCATTCGAATCCTTACATATGACGTGAATAATACATTTAAATACGTACATTTTATAGTGGAAATTGTTGATTAGAAGCACTATATATGATTTTGTTGATATTTGTTTAATATGGTGAAAAAAAATTTAGTTTAAGATAAGCTTATTTTTTGCTTCTTATTTATTTGTAAGAATTGGAATAAAAGTCAATATTTTGTGAGAAGTTTAATTGTTGAATCACAAAAGTAATGCAAGATTAGAAACATATATCATATATTGGAAAATATAAAATTAGTTTTTTTCATAAATAAAAGAAATTATATATATATATATATATATATATATATATATATATATATATATAAATAAAAAGTAGCTTTAGAATATCTAAAAATGAGTTAAAGAGTATATTTTAAATTTAAATCAATTTTACAAAACTAGTTTGTAAAATAGGGTTTGTACATATTTATATAGTGAAAATTAGTCATAACTCTAGTTGATGTAAGATTTCCAACAAAATATCTGGAGGACTGGTGTATTGACTAATACATGTAGACCATGCACTTGTCATCACTGAATCACTTATGCCTCTTAAGAGCTATAACATGTACGATCTACTCCTTGATTCATAGAGTTTAACGCGATAAATTTTATATTTTACAAGTTCGAACACTATTGACATTTTAGATATGAATATCTCAACTCTCCTAATTAGTCATTTTTAATTTTATAATTCAAATTACTAGTAGAATCATAATAATCATAGCTCATGGTAATATTCTCACTCTAGGAATCATTACTTCCTAATTATAAACAATTCATATCAATCATAATGGATCTACCAAAATTAAATAATAATACTATTTCAAATCAATAAGTCTCGCTTAACGAAATCATATCTTGCCCAAGGAGTCTCTCCTCAAAGGAGACTCACTCAATTATCACAATACTCGTCCAACCAAAGAGTATTAGGACTAAATTTCTTAAAAATTCACCCAGTGATTTGCAATGCTAGAGATCTCTGACTTGAAAATTATGCATTATCTCTAAGCAAGCCATTCGGTCGCCTAACGAGTTTGCATAATCATGCAAATCAAATATGTGATATTGTATCTCTAGGCTTTTAACTCATTTTAAATTGAAGCGTGCATATTTTACTTATCAAATAGCCTCAAACAAGTTCAATCACGTTACACAAGTTTAGATAACATCAAAGTAGTCATCTCAGTATCACAAACCACTCAATCAATTTCAATAAACCACTTCATACATGTAATATATAATTTTAGAAAAGGTATCACACATATAAATAATCACAATTCATCGTCACATCACTCTCAATTCATCAATCATCAGTATAACAATAAATTAAAACTATACCTTTTGTAAAAAAACTCATTTATCTATAAATTCTCTTAAAACTCTAAATCACACAGAATTTTTAATTACATACACAAACATTAAATCAAAGAACTTGCCAGATGTTACCTCTAAATACTAAAAGAAACCTCTAAAAATAAAGCAAGAATGAACTTTCTATGTTTTCAATTATGATAAAAACATATATGAAGATACATCTGCAGTGACTCCGTTGGTGATTCCTAATCATAAAAGGAATGAAATGTTATGCCAGAAACCTAGAGAGAAGATAAAATGTTATAACAAATTAAATTAGATTATTGGAAAACTACTTATAGTTCAACATTTTAATAATAAAATAATTCAATCTCATTTTTTAAACTAGCTCTGCTACTCTTTTAACGCCTTTTTTATCTTTAAATTCTCCCTAACAAAAAAATAACAATTCTCCTCAAAAGTTTACTTAACAAGAAAAAGATAATGATAAGCTCTCTTCTTGTCCTCCTTTAACTCCCAAGTGGAATACCTGATCTTAGCATCTCACAAAACCTATACTAGATTGATGACTTACCCCTTAGTTCCTTTATACGATGATCTAATACTTATATAGACATGACCTCCATGGATATATCTTTCCTAATATAAATTTCATTAGATTCCAAGACATGATCTAATACTTCCTAAATTAAAAGTTATGAAAAACATTATAAAGATTCGCAAGCTCAAAAGACATGATAATTTCACAAGATATTAATTCTAGAGTTGTCAAAACGGGTAACCTGACCTGATCCGGCTCGGCCTACCACGGGTTGGCTACTTAGTGAGTCAATCCAATCTGACTCATTTATTAGCGAGTCAGAAAAATTCAAACCCGACCCCACCTACCATGGGTTGGGAAGTAAACGGGTTGGCTGGCTCACTTAATTACAATTTTTTTAAATAGAAAAAAATTACAAACTTTCTATAATTCAAATCTAAACAAATTTCACTCTCAAATTTCACTCTCAACATCCGTGTTTAATCAATTTTGAAAATAAGAAACTTAAATAATTTTTTCAAGCAAAAAAAATAAATATCTTTTTATAAAATTAAAATTAAATTCTAATAAAATAAAATTAGGTAGGTGGGTTGGTGCGCCAACTCAACCCGTGAGCCAGGTTTAAATGAGTCGGGTTGAAATCTAACCCGCATAAAAGAATACAATTTTTTCAAACTCAACCCAACTCGAATCCGTCATGAACCGGATTAACCTTTGGATTGTGATCCATTTTGACAGCTCTAATTAATTCAATTAGTTTTAAAATTTAATATAAGCTAATTTACGTAAAAGATAAAGACAAAGGAGATAAAATGGATTATAAGAAAATTTATAAAGAAACAAAATATTTTTATAAAATATTGGCCTTTATTGTCTAAAAGACTATTATGAATAAGAATTTTATTTTATAAGGAGAACTATTTAAATGTTATTGTTAAGATTATATTACTTATTATTTTCTTACTAATTATTTTATGAGTCGTTATTATTTATTGAGAGACTAAGAAACAACAAACTCTTTATTGAAATATCTAAGTTTCTTAATCCTTGAGACTTAATCTTATATTCACTAATGTGAACTTACTTGACTTAAATCATTGCCTAAGTCCATTGATGTTTATCACTTTCCATTCATGTCTCTGTTTCACATTATTGTAAATCTCACTTTTTCATCAATACACTATATATATTGAGATTGAATATTATTTTCTTTGGATTAAGAAAATTACTACTATTTTACATTTATACCAAATTGAATGGTAAATCTGTCTCATATTATTTAGTTGTATAACTCAAAATTATAAATTTAATTATCATATAATTAAGTTATATAATTAACATACTAAATTTGAAAATTCTATATAATCCTTAAATTATCTAGAAATGTGCACTATCTTTTTAATAGAATAAATAATTGATAACATATCTAACAATTATTTTTTAATCTTAAAAATCTATAAAATTTGTAAAATTATCTAATTTCCTTATATTTAACAAAGAAAAATAAATAGTTTTATTTTCTTTATTATTTTTGGGTTTCCTTAATAATTTGATTCATATATTTAATTTTTTGATTTGTTTTAGTTTTTATATATAAAAATTTTGATCTCTTACTATGTGTCAAAATCTAAATTAGTTTATATTCTAAAAATATCACGTGTTAAAATTAGAAGAACTTCAAAATAAAAAGTAATTCAAATTTTGATACATAATATATTTAGATTTTAACATATAACATTTCTAAACAATGTCATTTTAATAAAAAGTTATATAAAATTATGTTAATATTATAATGTGGTGGAAAAGAAAAACTTAAACAGAAGTGGAATCTCCTCTCCTAACCTGTCTCGTCTAATTCACCCACTTTTACACATTAATATTTACATATTTAATTTTTAATATTTATCAAATAGTGTTTGAAATATAAAGATTTACTGACAAATCCTTGTTTCCAATTATTATTGTTTATTTAATATTGTTGGCATATAAAAGTTTAAAATTGTATTAATTTAATTTTTCCTCCACATTTACTGTAATTTCCCACAATGTCAAATTCGTATAGTATATCCACCGTATCTATAGGTATGAAAATAAAATCAGTTAAAATGATCGAATTGATTATAAGAAAAACAACTTCAACTGTTCCTAATTCCTAATACAGAAAAATACTTTTAAGGGCTATATTAATTAATTTATTTCATATATATAATGCATTAAATTTGAAATCATAAAAATATTGATAACAAAATCAAAACGCTATATAAGAATAATAAATACAAAATCGCGTTAAAGAAAATTAGTCAAAAACTACACGCTAGAAGGAGGGCTTGAACCTCCGACCTTGTGGTTAACAGCCACACGCTCTAACCAACTGAGCTATTCCAGCTTTATAATAAGAATTTCTGAAAATTAATTTTTGTACTATTTGATAATAAAATCTTAGTTAACGAAGTAAAGATATAACATCAATATATTTTGTTTAGAAAATAAATTTAATTAATGTTGGCTCGAAAAAATAACCTTAATTAACATGCAACATAAATTGAACAAATATGATTTGACACCATGTAAAAAATTATAAAAAAATGTTGATCAAGAAAATTTTAAGTAACATTGATTAAAAGATTATTTTAACCTAAGATAAGGAATAAAATAACTCTTATAATGTGGATGAAAAAGATAAATATAATTGAATCTAGTATAAAAGAAAACATTTGCTTAACATTTATAGAAGATATTGAAAGTACATTAATGAAATCTCAACTAAGTTAAACACTCCAATAAGATTATAGTTGATAAGAGAATAAGAAAGAAAACGACATGAATTTTAAAACATTAAATGTTTTCAAATTCTTATTCTTTTTATAAAATTTTAGATATTTAATGGTCAGAAATCAAATTACTCATCTAAAGTTTTTTTTTAAAAAAAAAATTCTATATAAGAAATATTTTCTTTTATAAAATATTTCAAATTATTTATAAAAATGAATTATCTTTCTCGATTCTTGTTGAAATATCTATCTATAAATGATAGACTTCAAATCACAAAAAAAAAAAGTAATTTTTTAAACTTAAATAAGATTATGGTTAATTTCTCTTTAATGATATTGGGTGTTAATCATGTTCAAGTGTCTTGCCACCCGTTGTGTGGTCAAGATCATTTCTCTATGTGTTGATATAATTTTTACCTCCAACAACCTTTTATACATACTTTAGTGAAATTAGATATTTGTGGTGATTTGATAGTAAGTAACATAATAGGTTTATTTTAAATTATATTTATCCTCGTTATTTAAAATATAATATTTATTTTTAACTTTTCAATTTACTTTAAATTGTAATAAAAACAAAATTCGTCTTAAGAAAAAAATCTATGCCTTGCACCAGTATTATTACATTACAAGAACATGAAGTTGTATAAGGATGAAAATTAAGAATGGAGAAGAGAACATTGAATTGAATTGATGACTCCTTCAAAGTGTGTGAATATGCCTTGCACTAGTGTAATTTAATGAATAATTTAAAGTTTTAAATATATAGCATTAAATAATTAAGAGAAAGATTTGATTACTTGTGATAATCATATTGTTTAACTTGAATGATAGTATTTAATGGAACATGTTAAAAAATCGGTACAATTTAGAATTGTTATCATAGTATATGGTTAAGAAAATATAACCTAATTTAATATAGAAAAAGTGTGTTGCATTGAATTGATAATAAGAAATAAAGTTGGCAACGTTAAAGCAGTATTAGTGATAGGAGTAGATATAAAGGAATTTGTGTCTACCTAAAAAAGCTTAGTATGTATTGTTTCTTTCCTTACCTAATTATTAATTTATGTTTTCCACACGGAAGAAAGAATGATTATCTAGTACGTTCTCGAGACGTCGTCGTCTTGGTCCAACATACATTAATAGATTTATTGAATCTTATAATAATTATCTTAATGATATATACTGCTTTTATTATTTCACAATATATTGTTTTATATTGATAACGGATAGAATTAATGAAAATGTTTTTCAAGCGTCTAACACGTGCTCAATTCATTCCAACAGCTAACGTAAATATCAACGAGAAAACCTCTATATTTTAATCGAATGGTCTCATATTTATTTATTAAGAATAAAATAAAAAAGAAAAACCAAATTTTTTAAAGATAATCATAATAAAGAAGGAAGTTAATTTAAGAAGAAATTTCCAAGGAACACCAACCCCTTGAATGGTTTAGACTTGTTGATGAATTGAATAATTAAATATTATAGGAAAGCAAAAATAGTGATGCAATTAGTACAGTGTCCGTTGATTTACATCTAACATTACTTGACTTTGACTTTGACTTTGACTTGGCTTTGCTTTGCTATCCAACGTACCACATGCATATAAAATGTCAACACAACTGCATCTCCTTCCATATTGAGTTCTAAGATAGAAGAAAGGCTTAACAAAATGAAGGTATACACATTCATCACTTATAAAATGCAATACTTTGTTCTTTTTGTTTTCAATGGTGAACCTCTTTTCGTTCATTTGACAGCAAAAGATTGTGATGAGGGTGCAAATGAGTTGCCAGAAGTGCCGCACCAAGGCACTCATGCTTGGTGCTGCAGCAAACGGTTGGTCCTCCTTTCTCTTTTTCGTTTTCAACAATGTTGTTTGTCCGATAATTCATATGTTTGAATATGCAGGTGTGAACTTTGTGGGATTAGAGGGAGAATCGAAAGAGAAGTTGGTGGTGATTGGAGATGGCGTGGATGCTGTCAAGTTGACGAATTCATTGAGGAAAAAGGTTGGACAAACGGATATCATAAGCTTAGCAGAGGTCAAAGCAAGTTAGAAGGATGAAAACATGTTCAAGAGAGAGTGAAAAACCTTCTTCATTTATTGTCTTTCTTTTCATTTTCAATCTTTTTTTTCATCATTAGCATCGTCTTGCATGACCTTCATTGTAATGGCAGAGAGAAACAGAGCATTTTCGGAGTTCAATAATATAAGGGTTAAATATGTTTTTAGTCCTATACTCTGGGGCGATTTTGGTTTTAGTCCCTCTTTCAAACTATGGTACAATTTAGTCCTTCAACTTTAGAAAACTCTGGTTTTAGTCCTTTTTACCAAATTTTTTTAANTTTATTTNNTGTTTNAANCGCNTTTCTCAGTTAACATTGAAGCAAAAATGTGTCAAACAGTGTAAACAATCCAAATGCTATAATGAAACCCGCTTGAAACAACAAATAAAGTTAAAAAAATTTAGTAAAAATGACTAAAACCAGAGTTTTCTAAAGTTGAAGGACTAAATTGTACTATAGTTTGAAAGAGGGACTAAAATCAAAATCGCCCAAAGTATAGGGATTAAAAACATATTTAACCCATAATATAATTATATATAAATCCATTTTTCATCAACAAAACAAGTTATATATATATAACACTATAAATAAAATCACATTTATTATTTAATTACCTTTTTTTTAGTTAGACATCAACACATGAACTTCATTGTCAAATGAATTCAAGATAATTTTTAGTTCTATAAGTCAAGATAAATTTAAGGATCATAAATGTATCCACACATATGTATGTGTTTCACGCACATGCTTTTAGTGAAATCCAAAATACATTTATTAAACATAAATAATGTTTGTACTTAATACATATAATATATAAACCGAGTCAATATATCATACAAATATTTACAAATGTTTACATCTTATACAACCATTCTCATATAGTGTCATTTCATTCATCCTAGCTATCGATAAAATTTAAAGTAGTATATTCACTTTTACTAACAAATCTCAAACCTTTGAGGGAATTATACAAAACAAACACTTATGTATAATTACAACTACATATTGAAAATTTATATGTTCTAAATATTTTAACTCAAATTGATAATTCAAATACCAAATATCAATTTCAAATAACATAATAAAACATATAAGCAATTTATAAGAGAATCTCGAAAAAGAGAATACACACCGCTTATGAAGTACATCTATAATGAACGGAATTCGCTCAATATCCACCAATTAAATCCAAACCTTCTTTTGACAAAATCTCAAACACTTCCAAAACTACTGTTATGTTTCAAACCAACAACAAATAATCAATTGAACACGTCAAAATAAAAGATTGACAATATCAATAATGTTCCATGAATCACAGTCTATTTCAAATAATTTCAGTTATCTTTAATTCCTGTATTATTCTTAAAGTAATTGCTTAAAAACCATAGAAAAGTGACAGAGATTCCAACTTACTTTCACGACCTTCGTCAGCTACATAAACAAATAAAGTGTATTACTAAGAATCTCTTACTATATATATTTTTTGTGACATCTGGGCACTGTCTAAGACGGGGAGTGATTGCCGGTGCAAGAGATACGGCCAAAGAGCGGCTCCAGACAAGCTTCTAGTGGAAGGGACACATGGACGAATCGAACATACATCGCAATGAGAGATCTAAAAACTGTATAAGTATGAGACTATACGGTTGAAGATAGTTTAAAAGAATTAATTTTGCTACTCATATAAACAAATACATTTACTTTTTGGTAATTTAACCCATAATAACTTCATGATTAAGTATGTTTAGTCTAGAATAATTTAGAGATAGATGACTTCTTGAGAAGTCTAAGCTGCCGAGACGTTACATTTTTTATTTGAATACGATCTCATACATGATACAAAACTTTCTACAAAGTTTGGTTTTAATCTCTCTCTAAAATTGTCAGTTTTAAAATTTTAATCATTGAAAATTCAAATTTCAGTTTTTAATCTTAAATATATATGTCTATGTATTTACATTTTTAAAGTTATTAAAAACAAGTGACTTTGATAATAATTTTCCTCTCTCTTTTCCACTACGGCCATATACTTGAGACTCAAGTAAGAGTTTTGAATTTTATTTCATTTAGAGGTCTAACTATAATTTAGAATAAAAATGTTAATAGCATGTTCTTAAGAAGCATTAACTAAAAAACAATTAATGATGTGATTTCTAATTCACATTCCTTATAAATTTTAGTAAATTATTGTACTAGTTCTGTCCTTAAAATATTATAATTAGACGTGATTATTTAAAAAAAAAATCCCACATATTCTTTATTTACTATTAAGCAATATTATTTTTATAAAATGACGTGATTTTGAATTTATTTTAACGTGTTTTACTTATAATTTATATTTTATCATAATTTAGTCAATAAAAAAGGTTCTGGTAATCATTATCCTTCTGAAAAAAAAAATACGACAAGAAAATCAAAGACAATGAACATAAGGAGCTAAATCTCTAATTACATCACTTCTCTAATTACAAAATTTGATGTAAAGTAAATGTAAGTATTTTTTAACTCGGTAACTTTTTGGTGAAAAATTGTACACAATAAAAATGTTGAATAATAAAAATAAATAAAAATGTACGGAAAAACTTCTTTATCAATGTTAGAACAAGGAAATAAGAAATAAATCTTTAAATTAAAGTTAGATTATTAATCTATACAAATTGTCCTATATATGCTTTCTTTAAAAAATTAATAATTTAAAAAATAATAGCTTAGCTTATCACACTTTCTTCATACAACACCATCCATAAATAATTTAAGATTCTTATTAAATAAAAACAAACATCATACAATAAAAAAACTTAAATTTATTGTTTTAAAATTTTTTCAAATGATACCTTGAATTCTTATAGTTTTACTCATAGTTCATGTGTTAAATCTTTCCAATGAATATTTAGGAGTACAAAATAGTATGATAAGTCCGTTTCAATTATCTTTTACTCATATATATATATGAGACTATAGATATTTAATTTTTCACAGTAAATTTGATCTATAAATACTTGTAAACATGTGTATTTTTATCATTCTACAGTAGTAGAAGAAGTCAAAACAAGAAACACAAGTCTATAATAAACCATACGATGTCAAATAAACTTGCTGAGGAAGAATAGATTATTTGTCTTCTGTTCACATCATCTTTGTAATGATTTTTTTCATTGACTTGACTTCTCTGATCTCAGAAAATCATATAAGAAGCGCCAACAAAGTTTTTATACATCAAAGACAATTTTACATAGCAAACATGAAGGTAACACACTTTCTGTCATATGAAAGTTTTTATGCAAAGTGAAGTTTTCATCATGTGTCCAAATTTCATATACATTACTATAGAACAACAAATCTCACTTGTAAAGTCATTAAATTTAAATATAAATGTTTACAATAATATCCAAATTTATCTTAATATTTACAATTCAGTATACCATCTTATTTAATAATTAAGTTCTTTTCTAAATAATATATATATATATATATATATATATATATATATATATATAAATTTTCTTTATATAAATAATTATAGTTATAGATAAAAGTTAATAGAGTTATTGCATATCTATAAGACTTTAAATATTATGATTTATTACCATAAATTAACATCAAAAGGCTAATTAGTGAATTTAAATAGTTCTATAACATTTTATATTAGAAAGTGATAATTGATGTTGTTATGCATGATATCTAATAACTATGATAATTAACATTCATGAGACATTTTTAATAAGTCAATTAAATTATGCTTAAATAGATCAATCATGTCCATTAAACATTATAATTACAATTTAATAACATATTTTAAAACTAAAAATATGATTTAAAAAATTAGAATAAATGTATAAATGATGATATTAAATATTATATCAACAACAATTTACAAGTAAAAAAAAAACAAATATAGGAGTTTGAGAGGAGGGCTTGATTAAGTATCTTGCTATCCAACTATTTATTTAAAAAAAAAAAAACAAATAAGAAAACCATTATTCCTAGACTATAAACAAAACAGGAAGTTGAAACTACACCTGTTTTTGTTTAAGGTGTTTTGTTGTTGATTCTTGGTCATGTTCTTCTCCATTATTGAACTCTGGAGTTTTCAATAAGGAATTAGCAAAGTCATGTTCTTCTTCTCTTTCCTTAGCCTCTGAATGTTTCAAAAATGAATGAACAACTTGTTGAATAAATGGATCAGACTCAATCTTCTCTCTAATATCTTCAGTATCAATCACCCCTGAAAATGCTTCAATCTCTTCTTTTGGATTAGAGCTAGATTGCACATCTTCATGCTTTCCTGCCATATTCAAACATTCATCAAGAACACAATGCTTATAAGTACATTTGAGAAAGCATGCAAATGAATTTATTCATTAGTTTAATTCAACTGGTTTTGTTAATTAATGACTGTTCATGTTCTTCATAATTTCAATACTTATAACTGTGCATTTGTTATTAATAATAATAAATGTTTTAATTAAGATTTATATTCTATTTCAATTAAGAAATCTTGAAAGATTTATTTTGATTTTATAACATAAATACAGAGTTTGAAATTATATATATATATATATATATATATATATATATATATATATATATATATAGTTTACCATATAAGTAAATGTGAGACATATTAAAGCAATTTTTTGACCACTATAAAAAAATAATTGTATTAATTAAGATCATTTTAATTATAATGTTCAATTATTTGAATATTTAAATCAATAACACATGCATTAATTAATATATTCTTATTTTCTATATGAGATTTAAATTTTAAAAAATCCTGTTTTATTTGAGTTAGCATTTGTATCATTAATATTTTAGCATACATCTTAGCTAGATTATAGTTTTACGGAATTTGCGTTCATATAAAAATATAATTAACATTTTCAAGAAACAAAGAAGTATCTGGTCAATTCAACTTAAAAAAATTATGTGTATATTTTTCATTTTTATTATGCTTTATAATAAGTTGGTAACTTAATTTATTCTTACTTTTAATTAAATTTATTTATGTTTGATTCTTTGTAAAGTAAGGTTCAATTTCTTTTTAAATTATTATTTTTTTCACATTTGACAAAATTTTACAGGTTTTTCACTTTAACAAAATAATTAAAAGAGAAGATTTACATAAGAAAATATCAGAAATTTTTTTACATAAAGAAGACTAACGATTATACATGATTATACATATGTGTATGGATATTTTTGGATTTGAATTTAAAGATGAATTTAGAAGATAAGATTGTTTGGATTAGAGAGAATGTGTTGTTATTTGAGTGGATTAGATATTTTTTTATTCATCTTTGGATAAAGTTTTCAAAAGTTTGGACTGGATCACCCTAATGAAGAAGAAAAATATCTGAATACCTCAATGGTAAATGATACTTAGTAACAGTAAAAAGATACAAAATAGTATAGAAAGAGAAAATGAAAAAAAATAAAAATAATGAATAAACGTTAAAAAGTGATATAATCATGATTTTTTTCTTTAATCAGTGATATAAAGATTCTTCTTTTACTAATTTCCTTTTAAGTGTGATAATAACAACATTTTGTGAAATGACAGTAGTGGATCCCACTAATTTCCATACCTTTTGTGTTTGAAACTCCAAATTTCCATCCCAATCAAAGGTTTAAGCTTATCTTATCTCCATGGCACTGAAGAAAGCATCAAACTCATACGAAAACTACTCTTTATAATAATCCAAGAGTAATATGGAAGAACTCTTTATATTGAAAACTCGTAAGCCAAACATAATAATATATAGTGTATATGCAAGCACTTCAACTTTTGATGGTAGATGAGAGACTAACATTCGCTACTACATGATGATTGAATGAATGAAAAATGCAGTGTTGATGGAAAAGCATGTGCGACAGTGGCTTTATCTTTGTTTTGGTGGCAGACAAAACAAAACTAGTAAAATTTAAGTGTTAAATAAGTTTTCTGTATTGTGTAGAATCTGCACCAACCTTCTCAGTTGATGCTTGGATTCCCTGAAAGTGGGAAGAAAGTTATAAAGATTATAAGGAGGATAAGGTGTTTCTGAGCATTTGCTGCTGACTTTTATTAAAGAACTCTGAAATGCTAGCAAATAGAGCACTTTTTTTTTCTCTTTTCTTTTTGTTGGTTGAGAATATCAGTGTCTGGTCTTAGAAAACGATAGTATACTTTTAAAATTCATGAAAAAGCTTAATTATATATGAGTATTAAAGATATGATTAGATGCTAAATGTAGAAAATTTTCATGGAAAATCAAACTTTGATTCACACCATCCAATGTTAATTATGAAAATTTTATTTAGTGAGAGATTAAATTTTGTTTCATTACATAGGTAAACTTAACTAATAAATATTTTTTTTTTCACTAAATTAGGTTGGATTGGGTTCCGGTAAACTCAATGTCCAATCCATATTAAGAAAAGATTTAGTTGAGTTTATTATACATTTTTCTATGATAAACTCAATTTAAGCTAACTCTTTTAACCGATTGAATTTTAATATTTTGAAAAACATTCTTATTGTTAAAAAATATAATTTTTAAGTATTAATTTAATTAAAAAATAATACAATTTTTCTAAAAGTTATATTATTATTTTAAGTATTAATCTAATTAAAATATAACAATTTTTTTAAAAATCATATTAATAATTTAAGTGAATAAGTCAAAATCATAATAAGTTATAAAAGAAAATATAACATAATTATAAAATTGAATATTGGATAGTAGATTTCATTTCGCACTAGTAAACTCATCATCCAACTCTTATAAAAGTGAATTGTGAATTAGTTTTGGTTGAATCAGATTTAATATGGCCACAAATAAAATTCAACTCAATTATTAGATTGAATCGGATCAGTTGGGATTAGAATGATAAAAAAAATTCGCGCTCGCATGTATTAACCGATAGGATGTGATAGGTAACGAATATTTTAATACTCGCTGATATTAGTTACGTGTTAAAAATAAAAATAAAAATTTAATTTAAGTTAAATTTAATTAAAATTAACATTAATTTATATTTTATAACATTAAATTTAATTAAAATTAAAATTTAATTTATATTTAATTTAATTCATATTATATTTTATATATTTTTTGTAATTTTATTTAAATTTTATTTTAATAATTTATAAAAACATATTTTGTTAAACATTTGTGAACAAGTTTTAAAATACTCGTAGTCGCTAACACAGACAATAAACACACGTACGTTAAAAGATTATGATAAATTATCTTAATATTTTTTATATGGTTAGTAAAAGGTATTCTAAAAGTATTTATGTAATAACTTATTATTTTTTTAAATGAAACGTGATGCATTATGTTTATTAAATATTATTAATTTTTTCATCACGTTAATTTTGTAATAAAAATATTATTTTTTCAGTGAAATTTTGATTTTCATAGAAGAAACTCAAATGCTCACCTAGCTTTAAGAATTTTTTGGGGAAGGATGGTTAAAAAGTATTTTAAAAAATATTGTCTTTACGAAATTAAAAAAAAAAAGAAATACATGATCAATAATTTTTTTTTTCTACTGAAACCCTCGTAAATAATTTTTAGTTGAAAATTTGAATCATAGATGCAGGAAATTTTACGTTGAATAAAGTGTATTTACCCACGCTAATATTACCCCGTGATAATTTAAGAATGATTATATAACACTGGGAGAAAACAAGACATTTTTGTCTCTCTTTTTTCATTTATTTCTAATTTCAATAAAAATGAGAGAAAAAACGAAAGGAATTATATAAAATAAAGTATGGGATGAACATCTAATTTTATTTAAAATTAAGATAAAAGTGTCTAACTAAAACAGAATATCCACTGCATCATAAATTATGAATTGGTTAAAATATATTTATTTGATATTGTAATGATTAAGATATCTTAATTTATTAGATAAATTGTTGGCTTTATAAATGTTAAATTTGATATAAGAAAAGTTAACAATCTATGATGTTTAGGTAAATTTTAGTTTTCTCTTTTGCATAACTACATAATTTGATCATTGTTTCTACGTTATTGAATACATTCTACAAAACCATGTTTACTATCTGGTTTTATTTTTTGGTTTTCTATTATCAATCATTGATTTTGATTCTTGATCCAAGTCATCAATTTTATTCTTTAATTTAGATGCTTGATATTGGAATTACATATGTAAATTCAAATCAATTTTAAGAAATTAATCTTGTTATTAAATATATTAATATTAGAAAAGCTAACATTTCCGCCTTATTTGATAGTGTTTTACTTATAATTTTTTATTAGTTTTCTAATATTGAAATGATTAGAAGATATCCAAATATGACTTAAGTAAGATTACGTTTATAAAGTATGTTTAATCTCTTTTTAATGATATTTGGTGTTAACATTTTCAACTGTATTTTCATCTAATGTTGGTCGAGGTTACCTTGTTTTGAATTTAGTTGAAAATGAAATATACTAAGAGTCAAAAGATTGAGAGGAGAAAGTATTGACATAACTTTTACTTTCAACAACTTTCAAGAGACATACATACATGGTGAAATTAGATGTTTGTGATGGTTTAATAGTAGCATGATAGTGAATGATATAATAGTTTATAATACACATTGTTAGGATAAACTGTGATACTATGTTAAGAAGTGAAGTTAAATATAATTCATTCTTATAAAAGTAAGGTTAAATATATGTTTTAGTCCTCATATTTGTTCCCGTTCTCAATTAGATCCTCATGTTTTTTTTTTGTCCCAATTGCATCCTAATATTTGTAAATTTGAGGAATTAAGCCCTCTCCGTTTTTTTTTTGTCTCAATTACATCATAATATTTGTAAATTTGAGACAATTAAGCCCTCTCAATTGGCCTACGACGTTAGTGGCCAGTTAACGGAAATGGCTTAATTGCCTCAAATTTACAAATATTAGGATGCAATTAGGACAAAAAAAAAACATGAGGACCTAATTGAGAATGGAGAGAACAAATATGAGGACTAAAACATATATTTAACCTAAAAGTAACTTAAAGATTGTCTTCACTTATATATATAAATCGACCTAATATTTAAGTGATTTTCAATACACTCATGTCATGTATAAAATATGTATATCTCATATATGGTGTTAGATATTTGTGAATGGTCCAATAGTAATACGATAGGTAAAATAAATTGACATTATATTAGATAGTAAACTTAAACCTAACTCATCATAGTCAAAATGACCTATAACATAAAAATTATCCCTACTTTTATAGTGTAAACTAATTTATATTTAGTTAATTTGAGATCTCATACACTAAAAAAAATATTGTTTAAAAAATTTAATTACAAATGAAAATAATTTGCTGAAATAGAAAGCATGTATCTAGGTTTAAAATATTGGAATTTTGTAATATAAATTAGTATGAAAATATTTGTCAAATCGGTTAATTTAAAATATTTATAATTTAATTACTTTCATAAAATATATAGTTAAACAACAAATGACAAAATAATGCTACATACTATCCTTGATATTTAGCTATATATAATGAAAAGTTATCTTATTTAGGTATTTTCATTATGTTGGTGTTTCGATGAAATAAAATTTTCTATTTTCTACTCTCTTCTTTAGGAAAAATAGAAATAGAATTGAAACAAAAAAAAAAGTTGTTATGGTAAATTAATTAGAAGAATAAGCAATGAACCTGGGCACCTTCATGTCATGCCAATGCATGTTACCATTAACATAACATTAATTATTGAAAAAAGTAATTTTAATATATTTTTTAACAATTTTTGCATAATATATATATATATATATATATGATAGTTTATGATTGATCTGTTTTAAATAATTTTTAAAATATAAATTTAAATAGATTAATAAAATGATAATACATGTTTCGTAGTAAAAAAATTGTAAAAAAGTGTTGTGTAATTAAAACTATGGGACACTTTTTTTACATATATTCTTGATTCAGTTCTAAAATTACAACTACACCCTCGCTTTTTCTTACAAAACACTTCAACTTTTACGGGAAACATGTTCTGGGTAAAACAAATTGTCTTATTTTGGAATTTTCTTCCCCAATGAGAATAATCAGATTTAACCTTTAACACTATTCTAGTAAGAAATAGTCATTTGTTCCACAGTAATAAAAAATATTTAATTTTAATGTTTTATAAAGAAATATTTTAATATTTAATTTATATTGTTTATTTGAATTTGTTGTTGTTTTACTTTAGTAGTTAAATAAGATTCAAACATATAACTTTTTTCTAATATTTTTTTAAATTTCACTTTGAGTCCTCAATAATTTTTCTCTATTATTGTTTTTTATTAGTTTTATTTATTTATTTTAGTATATGTGATATATTAACGTTTTTCTAATAATTAAATATCTCTTAAGCGATCATGTCAATAGTTAACTAGAACTAATATATTTATTTTTTTATAAATATAATAGTGTAATAGAAATAACGTATTTTCTTTTTAACTATTTTATTATTAAATAAAAAGTGTTTAAATAGAGGAATGCAAACAGTAATGAAAATATATAAAAAAAAATTCTTTGCATCACAATATTTTTTTTCCTTGAATTAAAAAAAGAAAATTATTAAAAATCATATTCAAAATTAAAAAATTCAGGAAAAATAAACAAGTTGTAAATAACTTCACCTAATTAAAATTACTTTATTTATATCAAAATTAAAATTTATATCAAATCACTTCACCTAATTACTTAAATTACTTTATTTTTACATTTTACTTTTATAAATAATAAAATAATTTAAATATATAAATTGTAAATAAAATAAAATAATTTAAATATATAAGTTGTAATTTGAATAAAATCACTTGATTTATAAATTCTAAAAAAATTTAATGTGATGAAATTTAATTATTAATTTAGTAAATTGTTTAATTTTTCAAAATCAAAATTTTAAATACATAATTTAATTGAAAACAATTACTGTTAATAAAACTGACACATGATATTTTATATTTTAAGAAAATTAATAATAATTAAAAATTTTATAAATAAACTGGTAACATGTATGACATAACGTCAACATCAACTTAAAAAACAAAATTAGAACGTTTTAAAAATTTAAAAAACTAAATTAAATAAAAAATAGAAAATAAAAAAATTATATCAACCAAACAAATATACTACAACTAAAGATATAATCAAACTTTAAAAAATTGGATAATGATATTTAGACAACATTTTTTTGACAACATTTAAATATTGATTACATATCAATCTGTAATTGATAAAAAATTATTCTACACATGTTCAAATATTATAAAAAAAATGTTGTCTAAATATCATTATGCTAATTAGGTTAATTGATTAATTACCTTTCCGTGTAGAAATGATATAGGGCCAAAATCTGCGGCCGACATGGCAGAAAAAACAAAGAGAGAGAGTAAGGGCATTATGGTAATTCCGTCCAACCTTCTTAATAATAAAACCGAGCTGCTAGCATTAGCAGCCCATTACTAACTACACTCTGTCTTGAGCTTTACTCAAATGACTAACATCAACAAGAACAACAGTGATGATGCAACATTAACTCATTGATTGCTCTTGTTTTTCTTCATTGTTCTTCATCCTCCAACTCCACTCACACCAACCTCTTTCTCTTCCCTTAGGTAAAGTGTGTCTTTCACTTTGTTTGGGATCAGCATTTTCAGTGGCATGTTGGAGCCAAGATTCAGTGGTGTCCTTTTCCTGTGGCTTCTGTTTGGGACTTTGATTCCAATGGTGGAATCAGCCATAGGGTTCAACTGGGGTACCATTTCTTCCCACAGGCTGAAGCCAACCACTGTGGTTGATCTGCTGAGGGACAACAA
The DNA here is from genome assembly GCF_000741045.1 of Vigna radiata var. radiata. Taxonomy (NCBI): domain Eukaryota; kingdom Viridiplantae; phylum Streptophyta; class Magnoliopsida; order Fabales; family Fabaceae; genus Vigna; species Vigna radiata. The sequence goes on from NC_028360.1 coordinate 14,396,392, forward strand.
GATCTCAAAAGTGAAGCTTTTTGAGGCAGACTCTGATGTCTTGAGGGCTCTCATGGGGAGTGGCATTCAGGTGATGGTGGGGATCCCCAATGAGATGCTGCCCCTCTTGAGTTCCTCCTCTGCTGCTGCTGATTTGTGGGTTAGACAGAATGTTTCTGCTTATGTGGGTAGAGGGGGTGCTGATATCAGGTGCAAATCTAATCTTTTTCTGTTTCAAAATATGATCTTTTTGTTTGTTTGTTACCTTGAGAATGTCTGAGATTTACTTTCAAGTGGTGATTGTTTAAACGGGAATAATCCAATATTATATTTTGATAAAACAAATGCTAACAAGGAATGTTTTCTGTTGACTATTATATCTTGCAAAGAGATAGTGGCTGTATTCAGTGCCTAGTAGACTAGTCTTCCTCACTTTATAATACATGGCCACTATTGATTTGTTTTTAACAAGTCTTATTCAAACAAGAATTAATTATAATATATTCATAGAGTACGAAACCTTTATAGTGTTATCAAAATTGTTGGTGTTTTTGATAATATATTCAAAGTCATATCTATGTGGTTCTCAATTGATTCACAATTTAATTACATCAAAATTAAACTCTTGTTCAAAGATTTTTTTTTTCTTGACATTGAGGGTGACATAAAGGCAACATTGGAGGTAGTATAGAGAGATCTTATGCTAAATAATAATTTTGAACCTTTCGTTTTTAATTTGTGTAATTCAAAGAGTCAACCTCGCATAGTGGGATAAAACTTTGTTGTTGTCATTGTTGGTTGGACAGTATACCTCCATTTTGGGATGTATGAGGTGGAAGGAAGACAGGGATAAAGAAATAAAGTTGAAAGAGAAAGTAACAAATCTGATAAGTGATACAATTAGAAAGGAAGAGAGAAAGAAAGAAAACGAGGAGAGGAGGGAAAATATGATGAAAGAAAAACCGAGTATGTTTATTACTGCACTTCTTTTTGCCACTGCTTCCATATGCCAATAGATTTGTAGTAGCTTTTCAACATTTGTACCTTGTATTACAGGTACGTTGCTGTTGGAAACGAGCCTTTCCTTTCAGGTTATAATGGTCAATATCAGAACTTAGTCATGCCCGCAATACTCAATATACAACAGTCTTTAGTCAAGGCAAATCTTGGTGGTTATGTAAAACTAGTTGTCCCTTGCAATGCAGATGCCTATGAGTCCTCATCACTTCCTTCCCAAGGGGCATTCCGGCCTGAACTGACCCAAATCATGACTCAACTTGTTCAGTTCCTCAACTCAAATGGTTCCCCATTTGTTGTTAATATCTACCCCTTTCTTAGTCTTTATGGCAATGAAGATTTCCCACAAGAGTATGCATTTTTTGAGGGAACTACTCATGCTGTCCAAGATGGTTCCAATGTGTACACCAATGCATTTGATGGAAACTATGACACTTTAGTTGCGGCCCTTATTAAACTTGGATATGGTCAGATGCCTATAGTTATTGGAGAAATCGGTTGGCCCTCTGATGGAGCAATTGGTGCAAATACCACTGCTGCAAAGGTTTTCAATCAAGGCTTTATCAATCACATTGCAAGTAACAAAGGGACCCCCTTGAGACCAAATGCTCCACCTATGGATGCTTATCTGTTCAGTCTGTTTGATGAAGGAGCTAAGAGCACACTTCCTGGAAACTTTGAAAGACACTGGGGGATATTCTCTTTTGATGGACAGGCAAAGTATCCACTAAACCTTTTACTTGGAAACAAGGAATTGAAAAATGCAAGGAATGTTGAATATCTTCCATCTAGATGGTGTGTAGCAAACCCCTCCGGTGATTTGACAAATGTAGTAAACCATATGAGACTAGCCTGTAGTGTTGCAGACTGCACTACCCTTAACTACGGTGGTTCATGTAATGAGATTGGTGAGAAGGGAAATGTATCATATGCTTTTAATAGTTACTATCAGCTACAAATGCAAGATTCACGTAGCTGCGATTTTGATGGGCTTGGTATCGTTACTTTCCTAGATCCTTCAATTGGTGATTGTCGTTTTCTTGTAGGAGTTACAGATAAAGGCACGGATTCATCTTCGTCTCAAACAACATATCAGTGGTGGATTCTGTTCTTAGTTCTTATTTTACAAGGGACTTTTATGCTTCCAATATGACTTAGGTTTCATTAGTGGGTTTTTGATGGTTCCCTCTTCAGAGAATGTTTAGAACTAGAATAGCTGATATACCTATTTAACCTAAGAAATATTCAAAAGATTCATGGTTTGTAGCCAGCATATGATTAAGTCATTGTATCATATCAGAGACGGTATAAACACTATCACTTTATATTGAATATTATACATATTTTATATATGTTCTGCTGATTCCTATTAATGGATCATAATATAATTTTTATTAACTCACCTCTGCTGGAAGGGCAGGAACATGCATTACGGTTTACATTTCTGGCAGAAGCACTGAATTCAAGTGTTTTTTAGATATAGTATCTATCTACCATTAAATTGTTTAATTATAGGATACTTAAATTCATCAATCTAGGGATGGATACGCTTTTACCTTTTCCCTTTACATACTTTCTAGCTTTGGAGTCATATCCATCAATTTATTTCAGTTTAAAGGAAGTAGTAGTGTACTAGTGTCAATAAGTTATACCACGAAATCATTCTACAACGCATAGCAAGGGATCGTAAGACCATCAGTACCCTTTTGAAAATTCCATGGGTGTATGATGAAGATATCTGTTAATGATTACTGAGTTGAATTTTCTCGAGATCATATAGAAGAGGGAAATTTTGATTACATTAACTTACAAACCAGTAGCACCGTAACTTCTAGCAGAGTACATATTTAATTTTTTGCATTCCAGGATAAATATTTATTGCATTACATTATTTATGCATCTGAGTGGAAGAGAAGCATATATCGAAGGTCTGCTTCAACGTTGTGATGGCTAAGTTTAAGAGCAGCATCCATCTCCACAACAGACGTTCCCACATCTGATCATTGGCTTCCATATGAACCAGCAGCACCTACAACCTTCACAGAAAAGTGTAATAGCAGTTGCTTACTTTTAGTTTGCTTGAATCTTAGGTGGTATTATACTAAATTGGTAATAAGAAAAGAGTGCTAAAGCATAAGTTTTTGTTGATTTTACCTTGAGGATAATAAATGATATGCTTAGAAGTTGGGGGATGACCCTTTGGATTGTCTGCAGTGGCTGAAACGACTATGAATGTCACCAGTAAGAGCCATGAAACGGCAATGACAAAAGCTGCTTTTCTCACCATTTTTTCTACCTTGCTGATACATTCATTCTATATGCAAACCTAATTTATAGCAAGTTCACTTTGGACAGTACTATGAGCAAAACGCGGCGGATTCTACAACTTGTCTCTTGATATTTAACCATTGATGCCTATCTCTAACTTGAATGTGGGCACTGTTTGTCTGTTACACACACTAGTCCTCAACTTTTATATGCTCGCCAAGTTTGACTATCACCGTATTTAAACCAACTTGCTAGCTCAAAAACCTTCACTACTGATGATTGAAACTTTGTTTTTTTCGCATGGCTTATTCATCGTATATATATGCAAGTAACTTGTTTAACATAAGATGGAAGTTAAAAATTCTATTTTTTTTTTTTGCTTAGGCTGAAGATTTTGCAATAACCAACAATAGTTTGAATTTGAAATGAAAAGCAGACATATACAGAGTCAATTTCAACAATTTTACTTGGAGTTGATTTAGCACATAACCCAAATGTTCTTATTCTCTGGGTTGTTTACAATACTCTGGCTTGATCCATATATTTACAGAAGATGCAAATCCAAGATTGGCATCTTGTTACTAGTTTAGGTAAATGAAAATTACTCTTACAAATAAACGCATTTGAAATATCAGTTATTATTAGTGAGTGTTAGATGTTAGGAGCTTGAACTTGTAAGTACTAGCTTCCCCAACAGGGAAAGATGCATCAGATAATTTTCCATGGGCTCTCTTGTTGTCATAACCAGCATACTCATCCTTTAAGAATGGCTCAACGTGTAGCAAGGTCAACCCTTTCTTTTCTGCCTTCTTCACCAGATCCCATTTGTTGTATGGATCTCCCTCTTTCTGTGTAACATGAATCTCTCCATCGTCCTTCTTTAATAGGGCCTTGGCATTTGCCAAAAAACCCTTCAGCAACCTTTTGTTCAACCTGTATAGTAAGTAACCATGTCCATTCTCAATAAATGAAAAACATATTCTACTTAAAGCAAACCAAGTCGCTTGCATGTCTCCATTGTCCTTGCCACGGTGTACTATACAAGAAACAAACTATACGCTGCAATGAATGAATAATTATGAAAAGAGTAGAAAGATGTTCCAAATTCTAAGTCCTGGGTAACAAAACTATGGAATGGGATAAATATAAATAATTGAAAAAAAAAGGCAACTTTCAACATTTTAGGAAAATAGATTACTATCTCTCTGATTTCACTTGTTTCTTCAATAAGATAAAAAATTAATTTTTTTTTTCAAGTTCAGTCTTGAGCCCAAGTGTGACTACTAGTCAAAGCTCCGAGTCAATTACCAAAACAGCTGCATGGCTGGAAGTTACTGCTAGCAATGACAGTAAGTTGATGCTCAAACTCTTTTGTCTCTTTTACAGTCATAGAATGAAATTATTGATGAACAAAACCAAATATTTGAAAGTAATACCAATAAAACATCAATCAAGCCTGCATGTAGAAGGGATGATCACTAACAAAATCTAATAACTAATAAGAAAAAACAAAAAAAGTTTAACTAACAAAAGGAAAAGAAAGCATACAAATTAGAGATATGAAAAAGTTGTCGAGAAAGGAAACATAACTGGATCTGGGAGTGGCTATTCTCTGGGTATATAAAGCCAACATGTGGGAAGTTATACACAATGCGATCGAACCTCTGAGTCTTGAGAAAAAAATGATTACTCATTTCCTTGGCATCAACCCCGTGAAAAACACGGCAACCTCTTTCTTCAAGTTCCAGCACATTGCTGACTCCATTGCAGTACTTCTTCCCAATGTCACCTGCAAAAACAAAAACAAAAACAAAAAGATTATGAAAAGGGTGTGATGGAAAGGATCCAAGATTAAATCTTTCCACTTCCATGGGTGAAAAGAGAGGCAAAAGTGAAAAGCTTGTTAGATGGGGTTGACCATGGGAATCAAGGGAAGTGGCAACGAGGTTGTGGGCAGAACCAAAAGCCCTGGCCAAACAAAGGGAAAAAGAAAAGTCACCCTCCCCAACAAGGAGAATCTTATGCTTTGATGAGTAATGCTTTTTCCATTTCTCTGTCTTGGCTGATTCTTCATCCTTTACCCCTGATTCTTGATCACAATCATCAGTACAAAGATTATCATCATTGTTATTTCTTGTATCCATCCACTTTGAAGAATGTTATTTCAGTGGTCCTTGTTGTACTAGACTTTCACTGCCAAACCATTCACCAATAATTCACCTATAGGTCAAATTTCTTGCACTCCTTTTCTTTTTCCTTCTCTGCATAATAACTAATTCTGCACAAATATTATAAATGAGTATAAACAAATATATATAAATAAGTATAAACATTATTTTACAAGTACAATTTTATAAGTTTCGTTAAAATGTGATTTATTGGATTGAAATGTGATTATTTATTGAATCATCGTTGAATTATTATTAATATTTAGTTCTAGACATAAGTAACTTAGAAATCTTACATTGATTAAATATAAAATAAATTTAAAATATATAAATAAGTATAAACAGTCTAATTTTATAAAATTGAATTACCGATAAAATTCACTTTTTACTATTATTACACATGTGTAAAATAACTATAATATAACATTTTAAAGGTTAAAATATGTTTTTATTTTTAATTTAATTTTAGTTCCAGGTTAAAATGTTTTATTTTCTTCGTTTTCTATTTTTAAAATATATTATTCTATATAAAGATACCATATTAAAAAAAGATAAATTAGAAAGATTTTAACAACTAGAAAATCATATTTTTCCTTTCTTAAATAGTTTTATTAAAATTAATGAAAGTCATTGTAAATAGAATTTTAAGGTTACAAAATAATCTCAAATGGAGTTGATTAGGAAAAGTTCCTTCCTATATCTCAAGTAGAGCTGTGATAAATAGATAACTATTGCTTTAAAACATTTGTTCCAACAAATAATTAAAAAGTATTATTGTCATAAAGAGAAAAATCTACTTTCCGGTTCTATCATCATTGGTTCTAACCAACAAAATATTGAGATTCTCTCTATATCTGTCCCGAATCGAGCTTATTTGTAATAATTTGGTTCAAATAGTTTTAGAATTAATTATCAATATCCTTTAATTTCCTTCTAGAAATTATTTCATGCAGATAATTATAGTTTCTGTATAAACTTTCCTAATCTGTAGGCTCTTTTTGTCAAACCATAGGCATATACAAGATCCATCCATGGTCTTGTCAATGCAAAACCATCAAATTGTCATGCACAAGTTCTACAGTAGACATCTTTACAGCCAAGTAGGAAATATGACTAGAAACTGAAAATCAACATAAACATGGATTCATTGAAGTTTTACACAAGGTGTAAAGTTTGAAAACTGTTCCATGTGCTACATATCTCCTACACGCCAAAACCTGTCATAAAATATAATAATGTGTATGAGAAGTATACCACTTACAAAGAAAGGTTCTGCATCAGTGCATAAAACAAGAATACTCACCCATAAGTTCTTTCATTATTAGGCTCTACATTGGCTGTCTAAGCTTCGCGAGCTCAATCAATGAATCTTTAAGAACTTTCTTGTCAACGTTTCTCTTACCCTGAAAAACATACATACATAATATGAGATGGCATTTTCATTCATACCCAGTTGACATATTATTCGTTACAAGAAGTACAGACAACGCACTCTCTAATTCACCCTGTTGAACACTCTTATCTGGTTGAAATTTAATAAAAAATAATGTATTACTAGCAATTTTCGCTTGGTCATCAATGTAGCTTTGGATTAATAATCAGACAATTAGTCAGTCAGTGACATTCTAACAATGAGCTAAGAAAACAGCCAAACTCCATACATGACTTACTACGTGTATTTAGTTAAACTATCATCAATGTAAGCAATATCAAAATGACACCCACCCTATTCCAAGATTGTTAATATATTACGACTACAGTTTCTTATACAAGGAAGACATTTTTTTTCTTAATAAACACTTACCCATTGTGAATAATGGAGAAGATTGGAAAAAATCTCCCTTGTGTATTTTGCATACACATAGAGTAGTTTATTTATACGGTAAGATATGGGCCAAGGCCTTTAATACAGAATGGGCTGAGCCCAATTAACATAAACACACATCTTAACATCTAACACTCTCCCTTAAGCTAGAGCATATAAATCATATGTTCCAAACTTGTTATAAAGATAGTCAATTCTAGGTCCTTGTAAGGACTTATTGAATATGTCTGCCAACTGGTTACTTGAGTTAACGAACTCAGTCTTGATATCTCCGGATATGATTTTTTCTCAAATAAAATGACAATCAACTTCAATATGCTTGGTTATCTCATGGAAGACAGGGTTAGAGCTAATATGGAGAACAACTTGATTATCACATATAAGTGTCATGTGAGCGACATTTCCAAATTTCAATTCACTAAGTAATTGTTTAAGCCACACAAGCTCGCAAGTAGCTGATGCCATAGCTCTATATTCTGCTTCTATGCTGGACCTTGCCACAACACTTTACTTCTTACTTTTCCAAGATATCAAGTTGCCACCAATAGAGACACAATATCCAGAAGTAGACCTCCTATCAGAAGGGGAACCAACCCAATCAACATCTGAATAACAAATGATTTTTGTATCGTTGTTAGGACCATATAGCAAACCTTTTCCAAGTGATCCTTTAATATACTTCAGTATGTGAACAACTGCATCCGAATGGTCTTCACATGGGGAGTTTAGGAATTGACTCACCATGCTAACTGCGAAGGAAATGTTAGGACGCGTAACAGTAAGATAGTTTAATTTACCAACTAATCTTCTGTACTGTTCAGGATCTGAGAAAGGCTCCCCCTGATTTGGTAGGGGTTTGATGTTAGGATCCATAGGTGTCTCAACAGATTTAAAGTTCATTAACTTTGCTTCCTCCAAGATGTCTAACGCATGCTTCCTTTGAGATATGACAATATCAGTGTTGGATTGTGCTACTTCAATACCCAAAAACTACCAGAGTTTGCCAAGATCTTTGGTATGAAAATGGTGACAAAGGTGTTGTTTCATCTGAGAGATGCCAAGATAGTCACTTCCTGTGAGAACAACGTCATCGGCATACAGTATTAAGTAGATACATCCAACACTTGAGTGGTGATAGAACACTGAACGATCCGCTTCACTGTGAGACATACCAAATTGTTGAACAACACGGCTGAATTTACCAAACCAGACCTGAGGAGACTGCTTTAGGCCATATAAAGATTTGCGAAGACGACATACCAATCCAGATGACTCCCCCTGAGCAACAAAGCCGGGCAGTTGCTCCATATAAATTTTTTCATGCAAATCACCATTAAAGAAAACATTTTTGACATCAAGTTGGTAAAGAGGTCATTTTGAAGAGCGGCCATGGCAATGAATAGGCGAAAAGTATCACCATAATCCAAACAAAAAATCTGTGTGTAGCCTTTGGCAACCAGTCGAGCTTTTAGACGATTAATTGTACCATGACTTTCCAGATGGTAATTGGACAAGCTCCCAAGTTCCACTTTTCTGTAAAGCACTTAATTCATCCAGCATGGCTTGACGCCAGCCAAGATGAGTTAAGGCATCACCCACAGACTTGGGAATTGACACAAAAGAAATGGATGAGAGACATGTGTAAAAAGATGGAGATAATCTGTGGTAACTAAGAACAATATAATGGGTGGAAGGGTTACGGGTAGAGCATATACCCGGAGGACAATGGGCAGGTCAAACTCATTTGCTGGAGCCGGAGGAGACACAGAAGGCGGCACTGGAAGTGAGTCATGAGGGAGACGATTGCGACGACTATAAACCTGAAGGGGTGACAGTGAAGGACGATGTTGAGGTGAATGAGAGTCTAAAGAAGGAGGCAAAATGGGTGGAGCATCACGAGGAGGATCACAAAAAATAGGAATATCAACAGTAGCATGTGAAGGTTAAGAACTAGAAGATAGATGTGAAAAGTAAAAAGAAGATTCATCAAAAGTAACATCAACAGAGATAAACTGACGATTGAGGGAAGGGGAAAAACACTTATAGCCCTTTTGTGACTGTGGAAATCCTAAGAAGACACATTTGTGAGATCTAGGAGATAACTTATCAAGACCAGGACTAAAATCATGAACAAAACATGTAGACCCAAAAACTCTAAGAGGTAATGGATGTAGAGGGTCTTGAGGAAATAAGATATAATGAGGGATTTTGTTATCTAGGACTGAAGATGGCATGCGGTTTATAAGATAACATGCAGTGAGAACTGCATCACCCCAAAAACACGAGGGTACTTGACCATGAATTAGAAGTGTACGAGTTGTTTCAATAAGGTGTTTATTGTTGCGCTCAACCACCCCATTTTGTTGAGGGGTATAAGCACATGAGGTCTGGTGAAGAATGCCATGAGAAACCATAAAATGTTTAAACGGTTGAAAAAGGTATTCACGGCCATTATCACTACGTAAAGTTCGAATAGACACCCCAAACTCTGCTTTATTTCATTGAAAAATGATTGGAAAATAGGAAACAACTCAGAACGATTCTTCATTAAAAACAACCAAGTACATCTGGAATAGTCATCAATAAAGGTAACAAAATACTGAAAACCTAAAGTGAGTCAGACCAACAAAAGGTGTACCTATACGTGCAACAAATGCAGATGTAGTGGAACTAGAGTGCTGACGATCCTCATACCATTTGAGAAATTCGTGAAAGATTGTAGGGTTTTCTACGGTATTGGATGAAGTAGGATGGTCTGCAGACGGTGATTGGGGAGTTGGATCAGAAGTAGCCATTGCTATAGGTCGAGGAGGACGTCCATAAAGCGCATAACATCTATCAATTTTGTGGCCTAACTTGCCACAGTGGTCACATTTTGGACGTCCTTCACCCGGCTTGCGAGACCGACTTCGACCATCACGTTGGGCAACCATAACTAAGGAATCATCAGTATGAGGAGATGTCTCAGTGACTGGTTTGCTCGGTATACGCAAAAGAACAAAACAAGTAGAAGTAAAGTTGGGTATAACAGGAGAACCCAAAATCTGATCACGAACATGGGAGGAATCATCAGAGAGTCCGTATAATGCCAACAACATGAAGAACTTTGATCGTTGTTCCAATTCTTCAGCAGGAGTGGAAGCAGGAGGTAATAGCTCATTAAAATCATGAAGGAGGGCATGAACTTTACCCAAATATTCTACCACGAGACCAGGACTGCGCGGACCAATAACAGTGAATAGGTCTTGACAAACACCATAAAGACGCTGAGTATCATTTGTGTATAACAACTTCGCTTGTGCCCATACTTCTGAACATGTTTCATATGATCGAAACATTTGTTTCAGTGAGGAGTGAATGGTGGACTTTATAACAATGCATAACTGCGCATCAATTTTCATCCAGCGTGAAGTGTCATATGTGGTAGCAGTAGTCACATTTTGAGTAAGGTGATCTACGTACCCCTGACTCTTCAACCAAAGTTTGATGTCAAACGCCCATGTTGCATAATTTGTGCCATCTAACTTGTCAATGGACAAGTGTACATTCACATAATAGTGAAAAAACCTTAGCCTACTTCCATTAATGATTTTAATAAAAGGAACATAAAATGTTTCACCATACCTTCAATGTTGGGAGAAGAGCAAAAACTTCATCAGCAGACTCTGGACATACATTACCAATCACACATATCTGCAGTGGGTAATGATGTCAACTTGTCAAGAAAGCTACATAACACACAAGAACAATAGAAATTGTAATAATGCTCTATATCATACCTCACAGTCATTGAGACCATTATTTGCAAGAGGTCTGATATTTGAGTCAAGAGATGAACATCAACATTTGTTGAGAAAAGAGAGCATATTGACACAAAGCATAACAACAAATAATTACACATGTCCATGTCTATAAAGTAAAAAAACACCAGTCATACAACAATAGATGGATAGACAAACGCCAGAGTGAAAAATTAAGGATACTCAAGAACGTGTCTAACAGACTGTGCATTTGTGTACTTGCTAGTGCTTTTGGCATACTGCAGTCCCTTGTCAAATGACCTAAAACAGGACAAAAAAGAGATTCAGATCACTCAAATATATTTTCTACTCTAATGATCGTGATCATTTTCAATAAAAAAGAAAAAGGTTGTGTCTCCCTCACGTGGGTATTTTGATAGTTGAATCTCTAGATAACATGACCATCTGGTCTTGAATTCCTTGTAAAATATCTGCAGCCTCACAGTCCATAAGACACTTGATATTTTCTGGAAGTTCTGTACGTCAACCAAGAAATAATACGGTTGATAATAAGAGGCAAAGTATGATCTCATGCAATACAGAATAAGGTTATATGGTCGCTTAACCTAAATGGTTAAATTACAAGGCGACTGTAATACAATTACAAATCAATAGTATACTGATTTACAATAATTAACAGAAAAAACACGCAAGAGACAATGAAGACAAGCACCAACTTTGATCCACACTGCGTTCAGATGATTGCGAGTCTTTTGACTGAGAGCTCTTTCCTCCAGTTGCAACCTTATCTCCCTTTCCTCCTTTAATAAAATCACCATGAAAATAATAAAAAACAACAGTCCACTAAAAAGGAACATGATTAAGAGATCAAAAGAATAACCAGCAATCAATTTAAAGATCATGCTGAAGATGTGGTCAAATGCAATGTTACCAAACTGACGAATACAATAAGAACTTCAGGAATTACACCCTCACCTTTTCCACCAGATTTTAGTGAAATGGGTGAACTACCACTTATTCCAGATTCATATGGACCTATAATAGAAAATCAAGCAATAATTTCAGTAAGGTGATTGTACAAAGAAGCTTTAGTATTTCCATACTTCACTGAAAAGCAGTACTACGATGTATAATAATGAAGCTAACCATCTTTAGAAAACTGAACCCTCCTCCCTTTCGCTGATTTTGTCGCACTGTCCTCTTTCCCTTTCATGGATCCTAGTCCTACCAGGGACAAAGCAGAAAAAAAAAATTGATTAGTTAAATGCTTAAATCACAAACGGGTTTAAAATACTACCACCCATCATGTGTTCCTGGTTAATGAAGGCAAAAGGAAAACAAATGTTATGTTATCCAAACAGAATCCCAAATCAATAACAATAATAAAAAGAACCAAAAATATTTAGGGTAATCTGGTTTTAAAACACGTTTTCTGTGTTCATCCTGTATCTTACGTTTTATTATAAAAACACCACCTTACTTTCATTTTGTCCTCTATTTTCAAAACAATCGTACACGAAATAATGAAATCAACTTCTTATTATTTTATTTGTCTGTTTTCACTGTTTCCTAAAAACTCTTTTAATACAGAACCAATGTGGAAACAGCAAACCATTTCTGTAATTAAACAAAAAATGGACACAACCCTTTTTTCCAAACCATATATGAACCCTAAGATATAAGGGCAAAAAACAGCATATGCAAAATCAAAGAATAAAGACATCAACGAAAGAAGTGGGAGCAAACCCAAATTCTGCATCTGACAATTCACGTATTAGAACCTCACTCATCTCTCCCAAATAAGGTAAATGTAAGTATGATTGTAAGCTCTTTAAACTCCACCCCTCCCCTTAAATTTTAAATTAAAAAAAAAAAAACAAAAAAGAGTGTGGGCGCAAATGCATTTCAATCAGAAAATCAGTTCCACCATATGATATCTGACAACCGAGTAAACATCATAATTTCCCATGAGACCAGCAGCATCAACATCGGTCCTAGGTGTCAAAAGACTCAAAACCCGACCTTATATTTGTGCATGTTGACCCAATACACCAGTCAGAAAATTCAAAGCACAGAGAGAAAACCAAATACTCAGAAGACAAAAAGAGAAAAAAAAAATTGAGGGTAAAACCGAAAACAATGGAATGTCCAATCCAACACATACCCCCTTTGCTTAATAGAGAACCGCCCTTTCCTCCTTTCTCCGACATCGCAAAAACTCGCTTCACCCTACAAAATTTCAAACAGAGAGCAATGCAGGTAAAACAAACAACCTAATGATCGCAAAAGCAAGTGGTGTTGGAGGGTTCAGAGTGTAAGTGGAAAAGTGATTGAGTTCAGATTTTGAAAAAGAAAGGATTTTGGTAGCATGTGAGACAGTTTTACTGAGAATGTAAACATGGGTTAGTCAGGAACAGTATGCTAAGCTTCGCTTACCACAGAATGAGCAAAGATGCTGGAAAGAAGAAATGGGAACAGGGGATGAAGAAGAAGAAGAAAATGAGAATGTGTTGAGAAGTGAGAGTCTCAAACAGCACAATGTCTTATAGAAAGATATGTAGGCTTTTACAGTCCCAGGTGGCACTATTTTTATATGAATTACTAGAAACATATTCTATGTATCCACTTGATAAGAAAATATTAAAAAGTAAAAAATATTTTAAAATAATTATTAAATAAAAATATCATTAAATATATAAAAATTAATTATTAACTAAATATTTTTTATTATTTTATTATTTATAATATTTTTATTGTAAATTGTGAATTAAAATGAAAAATTAATTAAAAAACTTAAATGATAAAATAAATTTATTAATAAAAATAAAACTGATAAATAATTGCATATATTAAAATCATTTTATTACTAGCTTCAGATAAATTTATCTCCAACTATGTTCATTTAAATAATTATTATTCGGACTAATTTAGAATTTTCCATTCCTTATCATATAAAATAAAAAATATTAAATAAATTTAATTTTAATTTACATTCTTAATTAGAGTAAAATTATGTTGAATTAAATCGTTATGAAAAAGTTAAAAAAATACTTTTTTTTATAAATTATATAATATTTAAAAAATATTATAAATGTAAAACTAGTTTTATATTAAACATAGGAAAGAGTTTTGTAATATGTTTGTTGGTTTAAACCATTTAGTTGTCTCTATTTTTGGGAGGTTTTCCCATTTTGATTCCCGTCTTATTAGAATCTTCAATTGAGCACTTAGAATCTCCAATTGAGTCGCTATAGGTGCTAATTTCAATTAATTAAGCCTCTACCGTTAAATTTAGTTAACGGGGTTAACTTTTTTGCACAGCAACTCTAATTCATGTCACGTTTCAACTCTAAATACGTCAGGTTTATAGAAATTAACAGGTCATCCTCCCCAGCTGTGCAAAAAAGTTAATCGTTAACTAAATTTAATGACAGGGACTTAATTGATTGAAATTAGCACTTATAGGGACTCAAGTGAAGATTCGAATAAGAATGAGATCAAAATGGGAAAACCTCCCGAAAATAATGATAACTAAATGGTTTAAACCTATATTTGTTCCATAAAATTCTTTTATTTTATTGGTTTGCAACATTTAATATATTTTTTTATCATTATTTTTCTTTTCTTATTAAAAGGTTACACTATTATTTGGATAATAATTTCACATAATATGTTATTTGGACTAAAAAATAGTTTAAATATGAATTATTTAATAAAAAAATGAATTTTGACCTAAAAGAGAAAGCATGATTAAATGTGTTTTTTATCTTTTAAATTAAAATTAGTCTATCTTTAAAATTTTGGACTAATTTAATCTTTTACTTTTAACAATATGTGAATTTAATAATTTAAATTTTGTTAAATTTATTTGTAATAACTCAAATGTATGAAATGTATTTAAAATGTAAAATAAATTTAAACAAAATTAGATTAAAATGACTAAGTTAATATATTTTTAAAAATATGAAACTAAATCAAATTAAGTTTTAAAGAGTGATTAATTATAATTTCTACATTTAAGAAACCATAAACATATTTAATCTTTATCCAAATATTTAGCATAATTACAAGAATAAATTTTTGCTCTCAATATGTTATTTTGGTTAAAAATCCGTGCTTTAGATGATATAGATTACATTACATAACATAATAGCGTAACATATAATTTTATCTACTATATAATATATATATAATCTACTGAATATTGGATGGAGTGCATTAGAGGAGTCTTAGCATAAAATACTACAACCTTAACTGATTACAATTTTATTTTATTTTAAGTAAGTTAAATTTTACTCCAATTTTTAATTTTTTTTCATGTTCTTGTTAGAGGACCTTTTCATGTTTTTTAACCTGACTTGTCAGTATGTTTAGGTAGTTTATCCTAATTTTATGTGTACAAGTAGGGTATTATTTGAGAGTTAGGGTTATTAGAAGTTTAGTTGAGTTAAAAACTCAATTAAAGTGAGAGAAACTAACCTATTTTCTACTTTTGTTGAAAAATAAATGTTTTCAAGTGAATGAACATTAAAATTTATACTTGAATTAGGTATATTAATTTGATTACAATGATTCATTAATACATTTTAGAATTGAAATGAACATATTGGGGTTAATATAAGTTGATTTTAGAAAAAAAAATTAATAGATTTGAGATTTTAAAATGAGAACATGCATGTAAGACTCAATTAAGTTAGAACAAGAGTCCTAATCTAATGTTGAGACATATGAGACCTTGGAAAGTAAGGACATGTGCCATAATTTATTAAGAATTATTGACATTTTATATATGATTAAATGTAATTATTTAAATGAAAAAATACTATGAGAAGCGATTTTAGGATGCATGGAGATTCTTAACAAAATTACCTTAACTTTACTAATTAGCATAATCTTATAAAAAAAAAATATTTAAGTGATAAAAGTAATAAAAATTCTTGTATATAAATAAAGTATGGTGTGAAAAAGGATCGTATTCCATAATTATAGAAAGTTATATGATCTAGGTTTTGAGGGATAACTCTTTGTGAGTAAATGGTTACATGACAAATGCAAAATTTCCAAATCTAATTTGATATATTAAATCTTCTAAAAGTAGGCTTAGTTATTATTTTTCTTATTAATTTTATTGTTTATTATTATTATTTTAATTATTATTATTATTCATATTCTTCTTTTTATTATTTTTTTTCTTATTTTTACTTTTAATATAATTAATTTTCCTATTTTATCCTGACTATCATATTAATACGGTATTATCTTGTTATTCTTATTATTTTTCTTATTACCAGTATTATCTTATTATTATTATTGTTATTATTCTTGATTTTTGTTTATTATATTATTATTTTTATCAGTATTTTCATTGTTATGATTTTTATTCTCTTCTGATTACTATTGCTTTTACTATTAGTATTATAATTATTATCATTATTACTATTTTAATAATAATATATTACTAATATCTTTCTTTACTATTACATATTTAAAAACCCAAGAGAGATATGATAATAGAAAGTGAAACGTTGGTTCCTGCTGCTATCTCTGTAAATATTGTATACCTTATATCCTCTTCTGCGTTCATTCCTAATGAACAAATCAATGATAGTCCATTTATTCCATATACAAACCTTATCTACCCAAAAAGGAAGCCAAAGTTCAATTCAATGAAAACAAAAAACAAAGCATTTCCATTTCAACCATATCTCTCTCAGATAATGTAGTTGCCTCAAACATCGTCAACTTGTGAATGAAATACAAAACTGGGAAATGTAGTTGTAATATCTCTGCCAATAAACAATTTCAGAGATGTTAGATGCTTAAGCTTTATAACAAAATGTGAATCAAGGTTCAACCAAACTACAAAACACTGTATGGATAATATGGACAACCAAGACAAAATCAAAGTCCAGTCAGGCTTGATTTCTGAATCATTTAAAAACAAATAGATTGAGTTTCTACATGTTATTTGGGTCACAAATATCATGATTTATTTTAACAAATTAACATGCAAGCGTGCAAATATAAAGTAGAAAGATTTGATTCTGTTAGTAACAGGAGGAAACTCACTTAAGATACTGAAGAGTCATATTTTTAAGAAGGGAAGGATGATGTAAGACAAGGTTTCGCCATTCTTCCTTGTCAATCTTCCCATCATGTTTTGTATCAGCTTCCTCAAATGTCTGATTAGTTTTAGAAATGTTAGTGACAGCAAAAGAATGACTTGGCGTGTCATGATCATCAAGTCAACAATAACATGTTTAGTATGCTTTATCTAGCAGAGAAATTAAGTACAAACTTCAAACTTCTGTCCGTACATGACGAAAATAACACTAATTAGTCACATTGATCAATAAGGTCAGACGTCTTCCTCAAAAATAACACTTAAAAAGTGAAACTTGGGAAAGTATGAATTGGCTATAACTGACATGCTTTATAAAGAAGAGGGAGAAAGATAATAAATTTCATACACACTAACAAAGGGCCAAGCATAAATTGAAACTAAGAAATAACTAAAAAGGAACTTATTACTGCTTCAATATACCTAGACTTATGAACATAAGATTAGAAATATACATTGAAGTTATCAGATAAAGAATACCTTGTCAATAATGCTTTCAATCACATCATCTGCAAGATTCATGCCAGCTTCGGCTAGAGTAGCCACCACCATTTGTTTTAACTACACATAAAAAAACGGGCATATTGATAGGTTTGATAGAGTTTACAAAAGAAGGAAAAGAGAAGGTAGTTAGTATAGTTGTAATTACATAAATGTAACAGACTATTATAAATAGTCTTATTAAGAGGTGAGCAGGGGATTTTTTTGAGAGGAAGAGAAGGAAAAGTTCAGGATTATTGTGGAGAGTAAAATTCTCTCGAACAACCTCTGGGGAAAATATGTTGTAACATTCTAAGCAATTTCTATGCCTTTTACATTGGTAGGTGCAGAATTGGAAATAAAGCAATAAAGATTTACTACAGAGTCTTGTGTCCAGTTGTACTTTTCGTGATTCTATCACATATCTAATATATGCACATACTGATTCCAAAAGCATGTTGGAACAAACCAACTCCAAGGAACAATGAAACAAATTACAAAACTTTGATCTTTGGTTCTGAAACATAATTTTAATTTCCTCTGTAATTAAGTTCTAGGCAGACATTTCAAGTTTGAGCTTATGCAAAAAAACAAAAATAGCAGTCCTACATGGTGAGTGACCAAAACTCTATTTATTCAACGTCGTATAAGAATAAATTAAATCACCTCCTGTCTCTTAATAAATCCTTGCTGTTTGAGATCATACAGTTGGAATAAAACTGCAAAAAGGGGAAAGTTAGGAATCCCCACCAAGCATATAAATATCAATAACAAATAATTATAATTCTAAAAATACTCTTTCCTTTCTAATCCTTAATAATTGTTGTTGGCTAGATGACATCTAGAGTCTTAAGAAATATTAGTTGCTTACACTCAATCTTATCATTGATTGGTGCATTGGGATGAAAAATAGAAAGAGCAAGTGCAAACTCTTTGAAATCAAGTATCCCCTTATGCTTTGTGTCAAACAAGTCAAACACCTACAAAATTTAAACAATAAAAAATCACGAATGGGGCAAATACATTTGTAGAAAGGGGTCATATCAAATGTATATGGCATGTAACTAAGTTCAAAGTAACTGGATCATGACATCACCCAAATAACAAACTATATTGGAACAGTTGAATTTTCCAAAAAAAATAAAATAAAAATACTTCACTAGTTTTGTGTAATCTTTATTCATTTCCTTGAGTAGGAAAGGTTAAAAGAATTTAAAGACAACACCACAAGAAATTAAATATTTTACGTACCCTATCCGCAAATAAGCTCTCTTTCTTGGTTGTCTTGAACAAGGCCAACTGAAATTCATCCTGCTATGTAAAACAGAGCAATTTTATTTTATGGATATGATAGAAATAGTTTCATGGTTCCAAGAGGTTGAAAAGATAAATATAATTATAAAAACATTATGGAAGCATGATACGAGATTACCAACCTTAGTAATTAGTCCATCATCAATTACTGCACTGCTGATCTTCTTGAATAGTTCATACAGTGCTTCGATCTCACTTACACTAACTGCACTTAAATAAAAGTAGTTGGGTTCTAAGTCTTAATAAAAGGATTAGTAGAGTGCTAAAGGTTATTATACAGATCCATTTCAATCCAACATCAGAGTCTTCAAATGCCTTGAAAAGGCCACTGTCTTTATTACCACTTTTGTTTAGTTTAATATTCGTGCATGGCACCTCCCAAGGAGAGAGGAAATAAATTTTTGCTACTTTTGAAAATAGTGTGTGAAATACACTTCCATGGAGAGAGAAGAGAGTTGTAAAAAGGTTAATCAAGTGAGTGAGACTTTCACTCTCCAAGTTGAGGGTTCTAATTATAGAATAGGAATAGATTGGTGCAAAATTCTATATACAGTGATAATAAATTGGAATAGGAACTATATTCTATCAGTGCTATTTGGAGGAATAGATTGAAACTTTAGTTTACCTATTCCTATTCTATTAGTGCTATTTGGAGGAATAGAAATACGAAATTGAAGTATTTTAGTTTACAAATACTATATACGAAATTAAAGTTCCAATCTATTCCAATTCCAATTAAAAATCACACTAAAGTTCCAAATATCATAAAATGGAAAAAAAAATAGAGATAATAACATACACACTGTTTCTCTTGCAAGTGCTTCCGGATTTCCTAAACCTCTTGGCTGCTGCTGGGACAGATCAGCATCACAAAAGCTTAGCACAGCAGTATACAACTGCTTTAATCCATCAAAGCACTGAACCATGATCTTTTCCAGATGTCAAAACATTCCATAGCTGGAAATCCCCACAAAAAAAGAAAAAGTAACATCAATAAACAGTGCTTGTATCATGAAAGAAAAACTCCAACCATAGTACTTAAAAAAGAAAACAATTCTTTTAAGCAAAATAACCCAAGGACACAGAAAGGTTATAGAAACAGAAGGAATGACTGTACAAAAACTTATGGTGAACTTTTCATATTATCACCTATATTTTCTCAGTCTAGTTTGTTTCTCCATATGCTCATGGGCAAGGGGTAAAAAGAAAGACCAGAGATAGGGGGAACGAATTGATTAATTAAAACAAGATGTAAAATATAAAACAATGGACAGACAAATTGAACATACACCTGGAAGTTGATTGAACAGTCCCAAGAGATTTGTCAACATACACAGAAAAATTAGGACACTCAAAGTACATATGTTTGAAAGGCATTGAATTAATAAGGTAAACACCATTAACGATTTTAATAATATTTATACAAATTCCAAATTATGGTTGCATTTACTACCATAAACTTGAAATTCCCATCCCAATATTTAACAATTTAGGTGAGTATTCGCTATTAAATGAAAAAGGTGCAACACAAAGTTGAGTAGCATCTCATATTAGTTAAATCACAATAAAGATTATTTGTTGTATTTTAATAAACATATTATAGATACGATTTCAGGAATGAAAAGGATGGAATCTGTCTACGAAACTAGCTTTCACAAAAATATTATTCCAAAAGGGAGAAGGGCATTGATATACACATAATGATTGAAAAACAAGCATGGAGTGCTACTTGATGCAGATGAGACAGAGGCAGAGGAAGTGATACACTGGCCAAGGTTTTATATTTTCATCTTAAACACTGCAATACCGAAAATTCACTATGTTTATGAGTACACTACGAATAGGAATGCAACCAAAATGACACAGAAAACAATAACCTGTAGTATATTTAAACAACATTGCAGATAAGCTAAGCACAAACATGGTATACTAAATTCCACATAACACTAACCATAAAAAAACACAAGCAATAGAACCACACTCTGTAATGAAATGGGCAAAAACAAGAGAAATGTTTTAATCAAAGACTTAACACTCACATATAAATTCCCTCTGAAAATTCCCCTTTACTCCATCACCACTCACACAATACAAGAGGCCCAGACAAAAAGAAGGTATATAAGATAGTCAACTTCAAGTGTTTCCTTCTAGTCCAAGAGGAGAAAACAATTACATTGTAAGACAACAAATGCATCTATAATTGGTATAACTACAAGTAAATGTTTGATTAAATCCAGAAATATCAGCCAAAACCAATACAATCATAAATTATCTGATTTACATTCCATTTCAGAAACCATTAAAGGAAGCCTTCTACCTACCTTCATCATCACACGAATTATTGAATTTAATATGCAATTACTCATACAGTCAATCCAAACAACAAAAAAGAAAGAAAATATGTTATATCGTATATCGACAATCGAAGCATGTGCACAGCCATGCATAATATTTCCATACAGTAAATAGCTAGAACAAATTTCTGGTTTCGCCATCTAGAAATTTATTATTCAACCACGTACTCATTGTCTTTCTTGAGAATTCAACAAGTCAAGAAAAATCTTTGTACCAGACCTACCAAACAGTCCCATATTCCACCCTTTAAAGACGGATAGTTTAACAATATGTAGTTGCTTTCATTACTTAAAATCGTTGCAGACCCCATCAAACAGATTCATCCAATTCCCCTTTAAGCAAATATTCTACAACCACAACCATGGAAGGCAGATACATGATCTTGAATAAACACACACATGAACTCATTCTCTCGATAAACTGGGCCAAAAGATAACTTAGAGGTGAGCACAGTTATTGACAAAAAAGCTAAAAGTGACTCTGTAAACCAGATAAATGGAAAATCACAGGTTCAACAACATGGCACAAAATTCAAGCTTCCTTTACATGCATCAAGCACGGCAAGAAAGACAAGAACATCGTGACACTACACGAGGCCCTGAATTGAATCCCATTGAGATTTCAAAATGGCATTTTTGAAAAACTTTTAAAAACAATAAGTGACAGGAATAGTGTAAAATTAAACAGATTCATCTTCTTTGATTGCTGAATAAACAACACACAAAGTTAAAGCTTTCAAAATCTCTGGATTAATTAAATGGAAAAATAAAAATAAAACTTGCAAATGATGAAGACAAAGCACTGCAGAACTGAGTGCAATGGAGTAGTGGGGTTTACCTTTCAGAAAAACCAGAGAAAACAGAGGAAGTGGACATGTTTTTGTCTGTGTGCTTTACTATGAAACTCAATGGGAGAAACAATTTATTGTTTGTGTGTATTTATATTTATTTTTCAAAGAAATGTTATTTATTAATTGCAAAAATGGGTTTTTACTAATCAATATCCTTGGGAAAAAGGTGACTAATAGAAATATTGAAAGCCATAAAAAATAATTTTGAACAAAATATCTTCTTTTTGTTGTGTCCTGCTAAAAGAATAAAAATTGTTTTGTAAACTAGCTGTCAAAATTGAAAAAAGTTTGATTTTTGAAAGAAAAATATGAGGGTTATTAAAAATGGAAAATAAACCATCTTATTCTATTTGGATACAGTTTTTGGAGAGAAGAGAAAAATAAAAGACAGAAACTTCACTGGTATGGTTTAGCAGCTTCATAATAAGTGACATGTGGCTCTTTGACCGGTGGTTTCAGTTTTTTTTTTTTTTTTGGTAGTTGAACTAAGTAATAACATTTGATAATAGTGATCATGATTGCAAATACTAAATGTTTCTGTTAACAATATTCTATATTCGTTTTTAGATATATTAATTACTGTGATATGAATTTTAAGTTAAGTATAAATTTGTGTTAAATTAAAAAGTACTATTTTTTTTGCTTAAGAAAAATAGAGTGATTTCATTTATCAAAATAGTTTGATGTGTTAATCGGTTGAAGGTGAGTGTGGCTGGTGGAATTAGGGTTGTGCTGGTTTGATGATATAATGTATTTTTTTAATTCTAGAGGAACTCATGAGTAGTTTTTTCAATTTTTTTAAGATACAATGGTTTATTTATATTTGTTTTATAACATATTTGGAAGATGGTTTCTAGAGATTTTGGTTTAAAAGTAATTTTATTTTAGTATATCATGTTTTTCTTTAATTAATAAGTGGTTTTTTTTGGAGTCTCAGAAGACAATGTTAATATTTAAATTTTTTATGCATAGTTCAAAGTTTTTTATGATTTATGTAAAAAATATCATGTAATTTATAAAAAATAATATAAATGTTTAATATTTTATTTTTAAGTATTTGTTTATATTTTTTTTTTATGATAAGTATAGTTTATCTATATTATACATAATATAATTTTTATTATGGATTTAATGTAATTATTAATGAATTTTGAGAATGTGAACATGACATACATGTCAAAAGTTTATAATGATGTGTAATTTAAAAAAAAAATAGTTTTTTATATAAAAATATAATCAACCAAAAATAATGTTACAAATATGATTTTTATAATAAATAAATAAATTATTTCTTTCGGATGAGGCTTTTTGGTCGACAACTAAATTTTACACCAACTTGGTAGAGTGACACTAAGTTTTCTTCCTACATGTCAGCGTATTTAGTACATTATTCAAAAAAAAAATTATGAGCTTATTAAATAAAAAACGTATGATTTTTAGTGTGTCAAATTATTATTAAATAATAATAAAATAGTATTTTCAGTGAACTTTTTTCTTAGATAAGAGATTAATAAAAATATATTAGTGACTTGTCTCTTGTTAATACTTTCTTTTATATACATATTTTTTATTAGTTTTCTGTGCAGAAAATATTAAACGAGAATAAATATAATTAATGTCTTAAAATGTTGTTATCTTTACATTTTAAAAATTTTTCAATATAAACATTAAATTATACAAAATAATAATAAATAAATATATAACAAATGAAAATGTAAAAAAATATGCAACGCCCTGAAAATGGTTTTTTAATTTAATGTGGTCAAATTGAAATAATATTAATATAATTTGCTGTAAATGTATGAAATATTAATTTAATGTAACTACTGTTGTATGCTGTGACAGTAATTAACTTTCCATTTTGTGAACTGTTTAAGATGATAAAAATAAAGAAAAAGAAATATTCACAAAAAAATCAGATCGTTAAATTGGTAAGAAAATTATTGATATTTAATTAATGTAGCCATTGTTGAATAAGTATTTAAATAGTATTAATAAATATACTTTTAATAATATATTAAATATTTACTATATACTAACATAAAAATACTATAATTAAATTAGTATATTTAGATTATTTGAAAAGTTCTGATAGGTTGGTTACAGTTAGGAATTGATTTGATCATTAATACTATAATAAGAACTTCTATAATTAAAATTGTCGTCATTTTATGTTCATATTGATAAAATAAGAACTTCTATATTCCATGTAAACAATTAAAAAAATAGATCATTATTAAATATGTAAAAGTACTGATTAATAATTCCATTAATATATCAATTTTTAAATTAGGATTAAATAATCTTAATTAAATACATTATGATGATAATATAGTTAATGAGATACTAACATAAAAGTAATATAGTTTTGGCCAAAATCTTTTGATAATGTTGTTGTGAAGACTATAAGCATTTTCTGTGAAAAGTGATTTGTTAATTCGACAATATTATAGCGATCGACAACATAACTAATTAAATATTATTCTTGCAAGTTGCTTTTGAAAAAAAAAAAATAAGTTCATACTATCTATTAAAAATTTGTAAATAAAAAGTCAATACAAATCAATAACATTAATTATGAAGGCACTCAATTTTGAAAATGTTAGCTATATTACAATAATTCAGTTTGACTTTTTTTTTTATGACTAACTAACCCGTGATTAACTCGTTTTATGTGTATAAAAATCTTAGAAATAAAATATTATAAAAAAAAAAGTTAATATAATGATTTGTCTATTTTACACAGTTTGTGTGGACAATAATTTTTTTCAAATATTAAAAAGTAATATTTTTAACGGTAAACAACCAACCAAATCCGTAATTGCTTTAACATAGTTGCAAAATTTATAAAGCAATCAAACTAAATATCTCATCTTGATTTTGTTGTATATATTTATTACATATACACATATACACGTAATTAGTGTACACTCGTGAGTTTGAGATTTATATAAAATATAAATGAAAAAGTTAAACAAACATGTGGATTAACTTGGACTAAATATGAAAAAAAAGTGTTTAAAGAAAATAAGCATGATTAATTTATTTAGTTATGTTTTCAATCAATTTTAAACTCATGTTTATGTCCTGTGTTTTGTAAGTTTGTTATTAATATCTTTCTTTTTGAGGTTGACAGATTCTATAAAAATAAATAGCTTAAGAGAAATCGGGTTTAATAGAATGTTTTCACCACATTCATAATTTTGTTAGGAAGATACATGGAAAGGGGAAAAGAAAAACATTTTGAAAGCGAGGATCATCATACATGAAAGTGAAAGAATATATATTGTTTTTTTAAGATTTTTGCGATAATAAAATAATGTTCTCCTTTGTACCACCTTCTCCTAATCATTATATCTTTATATAAGATACCTTTTGATTTTATCAAGAAGTCCTTTATATTTGTATTATCATATGATATGTTGAGATAAACTTAAATTTTAAGATCTTATTAATAATTTTATTTAAATATTATTTTATTAGTTTTTAGTCTAATAATATTTAGTTTGATTTTAATAGAGATAAAATAGAGAAACGTAGTTATGATTTTCGGTATTATTTTAAGATAGATTAAATAGATTTTATTTTCAAGATAGTTGATATTTTATTTTTAGTGTTTATTTTTATTTCCGTAATATTGTAAATATCATGGCTATTTAAAGCCTTTCAATTATGAATGAATAACAAACTCAATTTTAGAAAAATATTTGAGTGTGTATATGTTGAGATCTTCCTATTAGTGGTACCAGAGTTTTATGCTTTGAATACTGAGAGAGGTAGTTAATGGGATGAGTGTGCCACAATTGTCGAAAAATATCAATTATGACAATAGGTCTTTACAAGTGAAGACGTTTGGTACATAATGAAGGATGGGTACAATGAACCCCCGGATGATGAGCATCAGACAATGAACCAGATTGTTGCATTGAAAAAGACACGAGTGAAAGACAAATCAACTTTGTACTTTCTGTATAATGCAATGGATGAATCTGGATTCGAGAAAATAGCTAATGCAAAGTCAGCAAAAGAAGCATGAAAATTTTTGAAGGTGGCATACAAAGAAGATACTCGTGTGAAGTAGGTCCGAGTACAAGCTCTCAGAAGAGAGTTTGAACATATGGAGATGGATAAAAACGAGGGAGTTGTCGAATTTATAGCTCGAGTGCAGAAGATGGCCAACCAACTCAGAATGAACAAAGAAGAGGTTCCTCCATGTTGCGGAAAAGATGTTGACAAATCTAACAAATGATTTTGAAAGTATCGTGGTCACTATTGAAGAGACAAAGGATTTGTCAACTCTCACTATGGAGGGGTTAGTTGGGTCATTAAAAGCCCACGAATTGAGGAAGAAAAAGAAAAAGAGGGAACCCAACGATCAAGCACTACAGGTACAATTTAACTCGAATAAATCTCAGATTACTCAAAGCTGAGGTCTTGGCAGAAGAGGGCGAAGAGGCCGAGGATGAGGTGGACGTGACCAAGGTAATTTTGAGAATGATAACGAAGAGCAAACCAGTCAGCAAAAGGCCGAGAAGACCCAACAATGGATGAAGTGATCTCGGTAAAGGATGCAACAATTGTGAAGGAAAACCTGGAGAAAGAACTCAAACAAAAAGATGAAGAGATTCAGCAAATAGGGAGGCTGTAACGCCCCGGCAACTTATAGGGACTGCTGACTGCCCCCACACATCAACACGAGGCTTTCCAGTGTGCTTTGTCCTCACTCACACACTTTCCAAGAAAACTTCCTGGAAGGTCACCCATCCCATAATTACTCTAGGCTAAGCACGCTTAACCATGAAGTTCTTATGAGTTAGGCTACCGAAAAGCAAATGCATTTGTTGATATGAGTAGCCAAATCAATTCCTTTAAGCTATCCTTCAATTGTATAGTCCCATAGTTATACAGTCTCTAGATCCCTCTCATTCCGATGTATGTTCGATTCGTCCACGTGCCCCTTCCATTGGAAGCCTGCCAGGAGCCGCTCCTTATCCATGCCTCTTGCACCGGCGATCACTCCCCGCCCTCGTCAGTGCCCGGGTGTCACATGCCCACCAGCTTCCGCTTCATGTGTTTATTTTATTTTCAGTGTTTATTTTTACTTCCGTAATATTGTAAGTATTACAACTATTTAAAACCCTTCAATTATCAATGAATAGTATACTCAATTTTAAAAAAATATTTAAGTGTGTCTATGGTGAGATTTTCCTATTAGGATGTTCATCTTTTTGACATATTTAAGATTATCCTCCCACTTGTAAAGAGTTGTTAAATGAAGAAGTAAAATTATTATAGTCAATTTTTTGTGCTTGGCTCTTAGAATGAGTTATTATGTAATCTTATCTTGAACTTTGGTTTAAATGATGACAATCACCATTCATCTTGGATAGGTCCATCCCTATATAACATGTCACCTTTTCCATCTCTTCCAGTATCTTTCTTTTTCATCTTTGATCTTTTATTTCAAATTATTTATGTTCTTCGTCCTGTTTTTACAATTCATTATATTTATTTATTTTGTGTTCTTTTTATCTTTTTAACTGAGTTTTTTAAGTGGATCATCATATTTAAATAACATTGTTATCTTACTATTTAGTGAATATAATCTTGAAACTCTTACAAACAACCTAAACCAACCTAAACACAAACAAAATCTTCTAAAATCAATTATTTTTTCTAAAGGAATAGATCTATAATTTTATTATTTCAAAGTTTATGACGTTTTTGTTTTTCCATATGAATTTATTCATGATCATTGGTATAAAATTTTCTTAGTATTTTTTTCTTAAAAAGAACCTAATAATATTAAAGTGAAGTTATATGAAGATATCAAAGGAAAGAAGCCTATGACATAATATGTACAAGGAGCTATCGTGATTTAGTAAACTATTTTGTGAGTAAGTTCAAAATTCAAATAAAGTGTTAAGACATGTTTAATACTTCTAGTCCACATTTATTTTTAATTTAATCATATCTTCGATGTTGTAACGGAAGTTATGAATTTTGATTGATAGATATATTTATGATTGTGTATTATGAGATATGGGATTAGATAATTTTATTACAAATGATGAAATATTAAAGTTCATATTATTGGTCTTTAAATTTTTAATTACATTATATTATCTTATTTTTCGTGTTAAATATTTTTTTATTTTAATACTTAGTGACTGTGTCTCAAAATGTTAATAGATGATTAAACAAATATAAGACTTTTACAAAAACAAACATAAAACACTTAACTAATATTTTTGTGATATATTTACTTCTTACCATGTTTTGAAAAACACATTGAATATATATATATATATATATATATGTAAACCCTTGTAAGTATGTTTAAATTAATTATTTTGCATCTAACAACCAGATAATGTATGCAATTGCTATTAAATAAAAATATTTCTTATTTTAAAGAAATAATTATAAATATAGATAATCACAAACTTATTTTTTAATTTTTACTATTTATTTAGGGTTTTATGTTATTAAATGTTTTAATCAGAAATGAGTGTTATATGTCAAGGTGAAATGAGATATGCCTTTAAGATATGGATATCATGTTATCTGTTGAATATCAAAACCCATTTGCAAAATATTTTTCAACATTCAAGTTAATAAAAGCTTTTTTTTTTTTAGAAAACAGAAAATGTATGTGTATTGAGTAAAAAAAGTGAGTGAGTTATTATTTATTTATAATTCTTTGTCACAATAATAAAAGGTTAAATTAACAGCCAAACTACTAAAACAACTTTGAGATGTTTCCCTTTCTCTTCTCAATGTGATAGATGGAGAGAAACAAATAGCATATTCATGCAAGACTACTACAGAAAAGGATGCAAAATACCACACTGTAGATTCTGCCATATTTTATCTAATTAGTTAGAAAACAGAAGCTGCACAAACTTATCAGTAAAAGGATGCTATGTTACATAGTAAATATGAAGAAAGAAAATGATAAACTAAGGAAGACAACTGATTTTTTCCACCAAACAATTTTCTCTATTTTCTAGTTTTAACAACTAAAAACAGTTTTTGAAAATGGAATTCAAGCATACCCCAGTTTTTATTTTTTGGTATAAGCATAACTATGGCCAGTAATAACATCACTTTTAAGGCTAAGGTTGTTCGTTTTCCTGTGCCACAAACACTATAAGTGATTTTATTCCTTTTCATATAAGGTAATTGAAATGTAATGAAAACAGTGTCAATCTGAGAGAAGTCAACTGCATTTGTTGCAATGACCTCTTTGATAAATACAACTCTTTAACAGTGACAGAAAGTAGAAATGACAATACTTTGCTTACATTTATGGCACTTGTAAAAAAGAAATGATAAGAATAGAGGCTACTAAGTCCATATATAGGGAAATGAGGATTGCTCTGAATGTTTCAATTTCGAAGATTGCAATTACTATTCTCTCTATCTTCCCTTTTGACGGCCATGTTCTGATTTTTTGCTTCTTGCCCTTTGAATGCTGTTCTTAGAATCCAAGTCCAACTTGCTGCTTGACATTCTCTCTTCTTTAGCTACCCTTAACTTTTCTGACCCTATCTCTTCAGTGTCTTCTCTTATAACCATCTTTCTTTCCAAGTCCAATGCTAATTTAGCATCTGATTGTTTAGCTTTGTGTTGACCCTTTTCTCTATCTTCAACTTGAGAGGTTCTTCTTGTGACTTCTTCTTTGTTTATTAAAGACCTCTTGCCATGACTATCTCTAGTGACTGGTCTCATTTTTGCTCCTAGCAGTAAATCATGTGGTTTTTGCAGCTTGGAACTAGTGGTTTCCATAGAATCTTTTTCTTGTTCAAAGTAGAGGAGCTGCACCACAGTTCTTAATGGCAGAGATTCATTTTTAACTGCATGTGCACGCACTTCTGGAGTCAGCCTTTGGCACTCCAGAATCCCACACAAACGCTTTTTGTCTGCCTTGCTCAGGTCAGGATGCACCTGTGTATGCATTGAACATAAGTCACATCATGCATGCACCATAATAAGAACCAAAGTACAAAAAAATAGAAGTTGATCCTTAAACCAAAATTAACTTATATATTATGTTTTGATGTGAAAAGTGTGTTAGTGCATACAATTGGCATCTCAAGGTCCTCAAAAGAGTGCTAAAATGATGAGCATCTTTATTAGTATGTAATAAAAAAAGCTTATACATGTTATGTATGCCATAGAAATTCACCTTCAGATAGATGTTGATAGCCTGGTAAAGATCATCATGCTCTAGTCGGCCAATAGCTGGCACAGTTTCAGCCAGAGAGACAAACTTTGACACTGGCATATTATCATCCCTTGCCACCACTTGAAGATAGGAATCAATGAGCTTACCAACATTTCTGATTGATTTTAACAAGTGTCTGTTATCCACAGCACCAGGGTAGAGTCTTTTCCAAAACTTTAAGAAACTTTCCAGCACTGCTTGAACTAACTCGGTGTCATACAAATTTTGGTCCAAAGAGGATGTTGAAGGACAAAGCAGGTCACTCACTGTTGCCTCCTCAAACTGTATACTGGCTCTCTTCACCAGTTCTGTTTTTGTCACTGGGGAGACTCCAAGAGGGCCTGAAATGCTGAGGAGCCTTAACAAGAAGCCAGCTGAAACTGACCCTCTATCTGCGGGAATCATGCTCACAATTGTCTCCAGAATTTTTCGGTTAATCGCTTTGGATTCTTCTGTTATTGCTGCAGAACCAAGTGAATTTTTAAGCTTTGTGATGCCAGGTAGCCACTTACAAGCATAGACATGCAAAGCTTCACCAATAAGCTGTGGTGGGAGCACATATGTTGATCTAATAGCCATTATTATGCATCTGAAAAGATCTATGTTAAGATCAGACACATCCTCAGTCCACCAATCCTTTGGGACTGAATGATGCTGCTTTCTAGTATAACCAGGCCTTGTGTAGGTGTAGGACCACTTGACCTGCACATAATCAACCTTGTTAAACAAAAATATGTGTCGAGTATCAATCTGTGAAAATAATTTTATGGTCTCAGTTCTTGACCTGGGGTGGGGGTGTAAGAATTTTCTCAATAATTGAATCAATGCATTTTCTTGTTATGCCAAGATTCTCGGACCACTCAGGTAACTTGTCAGTGGCCTGCAGTGCTGCAATAGAGTCCTTCCATCCTTCAAGAATGCATGAATTGAAGAAAGCCTCAAGTTTGCCTACAAAGTTTCCCTTCTCAATGGACTCATTCATTTGTAGGAGCTTAGCGGCGCAGAGTGCAGGAACAAAGTTATGAGCACTGATATTGATTGAAACTCCATAGCAGAACTTAGCACAGAGTTCAAAAGCATCTGCACCTCCGGGCATATCATGAAGCTCTAGAGGAACATTCTCAGAATCACTAGAATCCGAGCAAAGTCTTTGTAGAAGGCCACATTTTGGAAGAAGCGAAGACTGCGTCCAACAAAAATGAATTATAGATTTAACAAATATTGAGTTACTACTATCTTTTTGCACACTTCGCACTCTATCTAATTCTTATACCTTGTGTAGCAGATAAGTGGTATCATTGATTTTTATCACAAGGTCAGCTTGTACATCTGAAACCAGACTCCTGCATTTAAGATATGTCAATACATGTTAGTTTTTGTACACATAAATAGAGGGAGAATAGGTTGCATGCCACTCTTGGACCAAAGCTCGATAAAATACCTGGTGGCTTGTTCAGTGTAGAAAGTATCAGGCCTTGTACCAAGTTTCATGAACTTCATATTTACTTATTGTGATCTACTTCCCAATGGTCAAGAAAAACCTCTACTTGAAAGCCTGAATAAATTCTGCATACCACAACTTTAATGATACTACAAATCCCATAATGTGAATGTTAAGATACCGTGCAATTGAACATAAGAAAGATATATATATATATATATATATATACACACACACACACACACACACAGAGAGAGAGAGAGAGAGAGAGAGAACAGCAACACGTAATTTATAAGAAATCCCTTTTCATGCTTGAATTAAAAGGGTCATGTAGTAGTGGCAAACTCGAAAGACATGGTGAACAAACATGATTACTCAACTTATATCATGGTTCTGGTTCATGATTATGCAACATTCAATTTAAGAGGTGGAGGAGTGAGTGAAGAAATAGCTATAGACGAAGGTCAAAGACCAGGACATGAACTCATTTGATACCATGTCATCCCCATACCACTATGTGAGAGAAAAATCCAGAAAATAAATGAGAAAAAAATATATGCAAGAAAACCTTACCGCAACTTTCGTATAACAATGCCCTCACAACCTCATTTATTTGCGTATAACTCTGCAAGAACTTCAATTTATAGATGTGGTGTTTTCATCTGCAGATTAAAGGAAACAAGAAACAATCAAATCCAGCTTTTGCCTATATGCACTGAGAAAAAAGTATGCAGAACAGTAACTATATAGAGAAGTACTACTTATGCTAGATGACATGCGTTGATGCAAGTTTGTCTCCACTATAGAGCCTTTGGAAATTATTTCCAACTTCACGCTAAATTAAACAAGTGAAGCAAATGATTAAAATTAGGTGGCTGTCGACACTCTAATTGAGTTAAACCAGGTTTCAGATCTTTATGCTTACTGTGATGACTCATTACGCTATACAACTCATCTGAATTGGGCTGTTCAAGTTTTGAGAAAGGAAAACCTATGTCAACCAACAAGAGAAGCACAAGGAAACTGATATTGGAAAATACTCATATCAACGTTCCCTTATAATAACATGACTGCTACTTAAGCCCCTGTGCCGACAAAGTAGTATCCATTTGATTTTGATT
Organism: Vigna radiata var. radiata; assembly: GCF_000741045.1. Lineage (NCBI taxonomy): Eukaryota > Viridiplantae > Streptophyta > Magnoliopsida > Fabales > Fabaceae > Vigna > Vigna radiata. The sequence goes on from NC_028360.1 coordinate 14,429,322, forward strand.
AGAAGTGAAGTTTCTTTGTCCTGTTTCTACCTTAATAGTTATAGCACATGGTTGTTCAAGAGCTTTGTCTCTAAGGCGATCAGTTGATATCTTAAAAAGCCACCCTCTATTATAAGTTATGCATACCATTTGGGCAAATATTCAAATGATCTTAAAGGGGTTTGTACCAAACTGTCTGCATATATTATTTTCTGAGAAATCATATTGGATAAAGCAACAGCATGATTTAAACTTGACTTAAATTATTGCACATATCAGCATCTTTTTCCTACTCTAAATATCTCCAATGCTTATTGGAAAAGGTGAAAAGTAAAAACTCAATAACTACTCTAAAGCATATAATGCAGAAAACAGGATAAATTTCGAACTTTCCTGCAAACTGCACAGCCGTTTTACATGTATAGCTTAGAAAACTAGAGTGGATAAATGTCTAGAACTAATACTTGGCTGCACTGCTCAATTTGATTTTGTAGAAGAAAATCATCCTTACATCCAAAACCAACTTTAGGAGTATCTTGTTGGACAGATCCGAAAGGTGAATCTCCTAACTGATGCATACCTACTTTTACTTTGGTGTCAGACCCTGGTATGCAACTTTGTATACCGACCTATCCGAATCAAGCTACATTGAATTTCCCAACTGATGCATTCCCATTTCATTACCTTACTAATGTTGCTAGAGTTTTTCTTTTCTGGTATTCTAGAGGAAATTTGGCGGTATGTGATATCAAATACGACTCAGTCGTTTCAATTAATCGTACTTGGTCCAATTATTTATCATATGGATAACGGTTGATATTTACTGACGGAAAAAGCACGAGTAGCTTGTTAATCGAATGATAAACATTGGTAAGCAATAATGAAAACATAAGCAATCAAGTAAGCAAACATACAATATTATTTCCTTTTTACACTCTTCTGAACAGTACATATTGCCCCCATTAATAAATGTCACTTCAGCAAAAATTTGTTCTAAATGATCTGTTGTTTTTCACTGCCAAGAAAAAATTTATTTCCTTTTTTCCTCACCAAAATTCCCTTCTCCCTCCAAGAGCATAAATTAACAGCATTTGCTTTCAAGAAAATGACAATACTTTCTTGTTCTGGTTTTTTTCATAGTTTTTTAGAACAGTTGTTCGTTTCCTATCCTTGTACAGTACTATAAAGTGACACTAATTTGAGAATGGGGGAGTGTAATAAACTCTGGTAAAATGAAAAAAATGACAGAGAACCAATTATATAGACAGAAGCACACAAATAATATGCTGAGAGACTTTTCATTATTTTGTGTACTGATGAAAACTCATCCAACCCACTCAAAAAAATTATATTTGAAGAAAAAAGCAGCAGCATCGAAAAAGTGCCTCTATACAGCAAAACATACATGTTTTACGTTGATAGATGGTGCCTGAGTTGTGAAGTTGAAAATCAACTGTTATGTGAGACCAAAAAAATATACTATAGCTTTAAAAGTGCCTTCCTGTTTGATCGTAAGGGTATATAAATCCAAAGCAAATATGGACCAATACACACAGCTATCTTTTCAGAAAAAACTATTGATTCCACATATATAAGGATGCATGAATATGTTAAGAAAATACTAGCATGGAAGTCCGAGAGAAAGTGATGCTCCAATCACATGACCACTGACCAATAGCTTCCTAAGATAATACAAATGTCATCCATGTATAATTTTTGTGAGGCTACCTTGCTCAGTCGCTCTCATTGTGTATCCAAAGAACATACACATATATAAACTAACATAGACCTTTTTTCTATTGAAAATTATAATTGGTCAGATTGGTCATCATCCAAAGTTTGGTGTGCTCAATTATCCTACCCTTTATTAAGTACATAGGAACCAAGAAAGACGGATGACAACTTTTTCTTTCTTCCATTATTTCTCTTTTTCTTCCCAATTTTGTTCATATAATAGCTGAAAGAGCACAGCATTATTAGTTCCACAAAAGCAAGTCTTTAGGCAAGCTTCATATAAAATAAGGGAATTAAAGAAGAATTTATATACAATGCTTCTGAAAGTTGAGGACAATAGTGCTATTTCTGTGAGGCCTTTTCCACCGTTCATTTGTTAAAATCTGGCATAGAATTTGGTCTGTGCTTTCACAGACAAGTGGAGGCAAAGCAAAAAGCACCGTGTTTGTAGCACAGCACCTATTGCTTTCAACAAGACACAAAAAAAAAGGGCTTCATGTGTTTTTCTTCCAAATAATATGGCATCAGAATCTTACAAGGCACTATTTTCTTAGAGGTAATAACTCTCACAGATCCCAATTTAATGATCACCGCCAAAATTCAGAAAGTGTATAGTTAATTTCAGCTGCCTTTGCTCAACACAGAACCATTGACATCCCCTGTGTGATTCTTGGGTGGCATTTAGCTAATTATGTGGCTCTTCTCTTCTCCAATTGATAAAAGTTCTCTCTAGTAGTCACTCTCCTCTCACCCTTCACAAGAAGGTTTTACCACTTCCTTTTTGTCTTTTTTCTCTTGGATTGCTTTTTCAGAAAAACAAATTTATGTCTGACAAAAGTGCTCTTCATCTGTATAACATAATGAAAAAGGTTTTTAACTGGTTGTGAAGTGGCAAGTCAACCAGAAATGCTTTAATCAAAAACGCTCCCTACTCCCTAGTTATCTTCCCATGCTTTCACCATTAGGCCTCTCATCACAGTACTAAGCAAATGCATTGGAAATGTCCAAAGAAATGTAAAAAGTAAAGAAAGCAGAAGACGTACCCGTGAACATATCATTGATGTTAGTTGAATGATATGAACCAGAGAAAAGCATTCACAACTGAAAAAGCTGCAGTTCCGAAGCAACTGTACAAAACGAAGAAAGTAGATGAAGCAGAAGCAGAAGCATCAGTTTTTGAAGTAAAGGTAGCCAGAGAGTAGAGATATGTGGTGGCCTAAAGTCAGAAAGAAGCATATATGCATGGACATGTGAAGCAGGAAAGTGAATGCTTTACTAGTTTCATGCAAGTAATCCTCAGAGACAAAGAAATAGAGAGAGGGTTAGGCTATAGTTGAAAAGGCTCTTGTAGAAGCAACCAGGGAAGGCACCAACACCAAGTGAAGAAAAACGAGTAGCACAATGTCTCCTTACCAAGAGTGCTATAGAGTACAACATTGAAAAGAGAGAGAAGGAGTGGTTCGTTGGAATTAGTCAACATAGTAATGCATCAAAAGCATGGCATGATATAGTCCTTTGAATAGCAAATAGAATGCAAGCAATATAGAGAGAGAGAGAGAGAGTGAGGGAAAATTGAAAAAGAAGTCTTTCAGTCTTCACCTCAACAGCTTCAAAATTGGTGATGTATGATTAAACCACAAAAAGCATGCAAAGCAAGTGGGTTATGGCATTGGAGTGCTCTCCTATACTAATTGAAAAAGAAGCTTGTAGTGGGGCCTAGTCTCAACATAGGTGAAAGATACACTGTGCATTCATCATCATGCTTCCCCCCACTAAACCTTGGGATATTCTTCTTCGATTAGGCCTATGCTTGGGCCACCCTTGTGTGCATGTTGTCCACCTGTCCATTTCTCTGCCGTTTGTTACATCAACCCTCATTAAATTTTCCTCTGACTTCTCTCTTTTGCCTTCTTTTCAAGGCCAAACACAGACAAACCTTTCTCTTTCTCATCCCCATTCCCTGTCACTGCATGATTTTATTTTGGTAAAAACTTGCATCCATTTTTCTCTCTCAGGCTGCTATAAGATACTGATGCATAAGAAGAAAACGCGTGTTCATTACTATGCTGATCTTTAACATAAATCCGATCACACGTAAAATAAAATTCTAATCTTAAATGAAAACTAAAAGCAGCCATAAAAAAAATTGCCCTTTTATATTTGGTTCATGATTCATGTGTGAAAGCTTCTTCTCTCTGCTCCTGTTCATTCATTCGTGCATGGGGTGTTGAGCTCCCCACTGGGGTCCCCAGATGATTTTATTTGATGTCATAGACAAGGACAAGGGACCCCTCAGCAATCCCTTCCGCTGAAAGAAGATGGGGTAACCATTATCAAAAAGTCTTTAATTAGCACTAAGAAACAACAAGATAGAGAGCAAAAAGCTTAATGGTTTGGTTTTGGTGTCAATCTTAACAGCTAGCTAGCAGAATATGTATACCAACAAGTGGGTTTAGCAAGAACATAGTCAATTAAGGACTCAACTTTTAGTGAAAAGAAATTATTATTGAAATAGAAAACTAATTTCTTTTTAAGTTAATTATTCAAACTCTTATATTCGAACATGTTTTTAGGTGTATCTAAACATATAATTATTGATATTGTCTTATGAAAGAGATGCATGTGGAGGAAAAAGAACAGGGGAAAATGAGAAGAAAACGTATAAAGATAAGGTGAAAGCAATATATTTGGTTGATTAATTTTTGGTCAAGTCCAACCCAAATGATGTTATGACTAAGGAATGATGGAGATTGGCATGATGAAGATGATGATCTGAATAACACATGATCATGATAACGGTGATGATTATCTTGAATTTGTTTATAGTTTGTGAATGAGATGTTGGTATTATTGTACAGTGTCCAAAGCAATTTACGAACCGACCATGTGACTTTCCATGAAGATTGTCAGTAATTTCTGTGTTGTTTATTGTGCATGCACCACTTTAATTGATTTGCTTTTTTTTCTTTCTGACCCTCCTCAAATTGTCACACATATATAACAATCGTGATTTAATTCTATATATATGGTATTTGTAAAGTTAAATGCCTTTTATTCTTTTAATAATTTAATTAAGTTTTAAGCTTTTATAAATTTAAGTATTTTTAATTTAGATTTTATTAAAAAATATTTATATAGTTCTATTTTTTTATATTTTTTAATTGAGTGTTTGTTATTTAACTTTTTGTTAATCAGATGACAAATATGTTATCTTATTATGTTATTTTGTTTATTTATCTCAACGTAAATTTTTTAAGATTTTGTAGTTAATATAAAAATAATATTAATATTAATATAAATAATTGTTATTTTTTTTTAAAAAAAAGTTTTGAATAAGAAGATCTTTATGTTGGTAAATAATTTTCACGTCATCAATGATTAATAAATTATTCCATTTTACATATTATCTTTATTATCCAAAATAACAAAATTTAATTGTAATTTTATATTAAATTGTAATTTATTATTCCATTATAAATTGTTAACATAAAATAAATTAATCTAAACAATTATCAAATTAATTTATACCCAAACACTGGTTTTGAATTTGACAATTATTATTATATACAAGTCTCTTTTATATATATACACGACTTTCACTAAAAGGAAACTTGTAACTTTTTTGTTACATCAATTATTGTTGATATTATGAGATGTTACAACAAATCTATGAAATCTAATGCTTTTAGCCTTTTACAACATATCTTCTGGTTTAGCTTTTTTGTTTTTTCTTTTGACTTTGTGGATTAATTAATTACCCCATTTTAGGTAATCTTTTCATTACTTTTTATTTTATTTTATTTTACCCACGCAGCTTCTAGCGTATACTAACTATCATAATAAAAATTATTATATTATTATTATGACTTAAAAGAATGGTAATTGAGTATAAATACATTAATGTATATTGGTGGGAGAATAAATGGCTAAGGTTCTTTCTTACCATTTTCATACATAATATGATTACCCTTTTCTACAATGATGCAAGTTTTGACACTTAAAAATTCTTATAATAGCAATTAATTATGTCTATATTTATGTGAAGTGGGAGATTTTGAAACTTGACATTTAATTAATAGGTTGCTTTGATAATTTGTGAAGATACATATGGTGAGGCATGAATTAATTGGTAAAGATTTTATCAATAATGGCAATGATATATGTGTAAATCTCCAATTAAAATAATAAGTATGGTCAAAGGCTACTTCATCATAATGGGTCCCACTAATTGGAAGCAAATTAGGGTTTTTTTTTGCTACCCATTTGAGCAGACAAGTAGTTTAGTGCACAATAGAATGTTTGACAAGGTACAAAGTAATTAATTATATTCTTTTTTGTAAATAATTGACATTTCTTGACCAATATTAAAACATCTTAGGCTTCTTTCGTTGGTTCTATTCGTAAAGAATTTCGTCATTTATTGGTTGGTTTATTTATGAAACTATTTTTCTTTGATTACTATTAGAATACATATAAATTGTCCTAATGCAACCATAATAATTAGAGAAAATTTATTAAATAAATTGTAGCATAAGTACTCAAACTTTGATTTCGAAATCTATCAAAACTTTACGATTTTCGAAGTTGAACTGAATGAGATTTATGTCTTTTTGATATTGAACTCAGTGTCCTTTGAGATGGAGTCTATAACTAATCCACAACCATACAAAGAGAGATATCTCATTGCATGCTCACAATATCAAAATAAAGACAAGTAATAACAAGATAACCATGCATTTAATATGCATGTCATTAATCCACAAGCAAAACTATCTCATAATAATAATAATAATAATAATAATAATTATTATTATTATTATTATAATATATATATATATATATATATATATATATTGAAAATCTCACATATAATATATAAAAAAGATAAAAATAAATTTCATTTTACAGATTGATTTTGTAAACTTTATTTAAATTTGAAGTTCATTATTTAAGATGATATGAAAGTCATTTGAAACATATCTTAGTAAAATTTAATGTTTGTTAGTTCTATCATAACACTCACTGATCCTACAATTGAGATGTATACAAATTAATATAGGGTGTGTTAGAGATCCACATCAACTATAAGGATAAGACTTAAGTTAAACTTAAAGTTTATTATTTATAAGAGTATAGGTTTTATATTACTAACTTTTTATTAAAAAAAACAATATCTCGTAATTACTTGATTACTTGGTAAGGATATCAACTTTGTGAACATGATTCAAATTATGAGATTTGTGTACATATAATAAGGAACATGAGATATGTATATTCGTTATTTTCATAAAAGAGGATAGTATTAAGCTTCAAACGACATAAATATTATCAAATGTATGCTTACAACTTTAATACATTTCATTCCAAATTATTTTAAAACCTTTTGAATGTATTATCTTCAATATAGAAAGAGTTTTTCACTTCGAACACAATTCTCTTGAACTTCATTCGTAAAATCTTCCAAATTGCTATTATACTCTTCATCTTGAATTCACAACCAAATACTAACTTCAAGTGTCTTGTTTTAACCTCATATCTAAATGTAATCAATATGTCTTTTATATACAATGATAGATAAATGAATCTCACAAATTTCCACTTCTTAAAATAGGCATAGATTTGAGAATGTTATTTTCTAGAATATTGTTTTAGTTTGATAAGTGTCCAATTTATTTGATTTAAGATATGTTTTTGACATTTAAAATGCATGAATTTGATATATTTTTAAGTAAATCAAACATTTTTAGTTTAGAAATAGAGAATGTGGCAGTGATAATTAGTTAAGTGTGATTTTAGTGAATTTTTTATAAAAATATAATACTTTTTTGTAGAATTGAAAAAATTATGCAATTGAAGTATATGATTGATGTTGAGCGTTGAGAGGCAAATAAAAAAATTAAAGAAATGAAGAAAACCTCTAAGAAAAGGAAGTATAAATTGGTTAAATCTGAAAAGTTTGAACATTGAGATAAAGAGTTGAACCAAATAAAACCTTTCAAATGAGGAAGCCTCAAGGTTGAGCCCAATATATATATATATTGTTTATTTTAAACTTATTTAATTTTTGTTTATTTATATACTTTTCATTATATCTTACCAATATTGCAAATCAGTGACAAATTAAAATTGTTTTAAAATTTGAACAAATCCATATAAATACAACACTTTTTTATGTTACAACTGACTTAGTATATTCGCTGAAAGATAAAAAGAAACACTAACATTTATAATATGATTTTTTCAATATACACATAAAATTTATATATATATATATATATATATATATATATATATATATATATATATATATTAGTCAGTAAATTTAGGTCTAGTTCCTATTTTTACTTGATTTTTTCTAAAAGAAAAATTGGATCATAGGACTTTTCCTGATTTCTTCTCATATATCCAATTCACTCAACAAGTTTCCTAGTAAACTTTTCGTGCAAAACTCATTATTACTTTGGGCGATTTAAGATTATACCATGAATTTTCTAACTTCATTGAAGTATTTTTTTTTTCATGTCAATTGTAATCCCAATAATACAAATTTCAATCACTACAACAATACTTTAACATAATTTTGTTGGTATAAAGTTAAATTTTAGGGTTTTATTAATAATTTTGTTTAAATTTTATTTTATTAGTTTTGGGTCTAACAATATTTAGTTTGATTTGATAGAGATAAAATAGAGAAAGGTAGTTATGATTTTCGGTACAATATTATTCTATGATAGGTTAAGCATATTTTATTTTTAAGTAAGTTGATATTTTATTTTCAGATTTTATTTTTATTTCCATAATATTATAAGTATTATGACTATTTAAAGTCCTTCAATTGTCAATGAATAATAAGACTTAATTTTGAAAAAATATCTGAGTGTATATCGGAAGATTTTTCCAACAGGTTTAAGTATTATATTCTTAATTATCAAGATGATAATTCCAAGAAAAAGAATCTCAAGATGAACCGAATATAAAAGTCTACAACAACACAATTATCAAGATTATAATACTTTAGAAATGCTCTTTCTTTACCAATTCAATAGTTTAAAAAAAGTCTCCTAATGACAAATACTAAAAGAGATATAACTGATTTTATACCCTAATATGTATGAAATATTCCAAAAAGGAGGAAAAATTATGCATACCTAAATTGCCAAAGCATGATTCTAATGACTTTGTCGCGTGCATAATGTATCTAAAGTGACATTTGATAAACCTACATAATTAAGAAATTAATATTTTACATAAAAGATTGTTAACGACTAAATCACGAAACGGAATCCATATATTGTAGAAATGGAATTTTTTACATGAAAATATATTAAACTATAAACTATATAAACAAAATAAAATTGTCATTAACAATCAAAGATGTACACGTTCTATATGTAATTATATAGTTATTTCATATGTATATTAAACATATTCTTGTTCACATATTTACTACAAAAAAATGCATCACTATTTAGCAAATTGTTTTTATGTCTTAAAATGTATATAAAAAAATTAGATGAAATTTAAGGGTATAAATGATAAAAGAGTAATTAATTTTATTTTAAACTTTGAAAATATAAGTTAAATATGAACACAAATATTTCAATAATACGATATTTAAAGATAAAAATCTGTTCATGTTAGCAATATTAACTGTAAAAAATATGATATTAATAAGTAGTTTAATCAAAACAGTAAGTATAAGGGTAAAAGAAGTGGATGGAGAATACATTAAATGTTTGGGTAAAATTTATTTATTTGTTTATTTCAATGAGATAAAATAAGTTAGACATTGGCTAAAATTTAGTAAGAAAAAGTTTTCTAGAAAATAAACAATTTTCATGAATTAACTTATAATAGATATGAAACTAATTATCTTAAAATTGTTTTGAATAAACTTAAAACTACTTACAATTAAAATTAATTAATAAATAATTAAAGTTTTGCAATTATCCCAGATAGCTTGTGTTGAAAATGATTTGAAGAGAAGGAGGTTGGTCTAAAAGTTGGGACAGAGAAAAGTTGTGTTGAAGGATGTCACCTCAGCTCTCAATTGGGTTATGCTGTGTTTGTTTAATCATTAGAAAAAGTGCTTCTCTTTTTTGACTGCAACAATTTTCTTTGACTCTTACTTTTTTTAACTGCAACTATGCATGTCAAATTCCATTCCGCAGAAATTAGTTTTTAAAAGTTTTTCTTAAATATATGATCATTTTGTTAAAAGGCATTACATGTTTGTTTTTCATTCCAATTTGATCCTCAATTTATTTGTGTACTAAAAACACAAGAATTAACATTATCAACCATATTAATTATAAATTGACATTACGAACATTTTAAAACTTAAACCAAAGTGTGCGAACATCAAGTTTAAGACAAAACAACACAAGATGTGGCTTTCTGGTCAATCCTTATTAGTGATGACATGTCAGTATAAGGATAGCAGAAAGAAAATACTGACAAACCAATACTTAATGTCTCCATACAAAGTTAACACACCATTTAGCCATGAATCTGCTGTCTTTTAAAGCAAATGGGGGAATGCAATGCAAATAATCAATAGCTATCTATGGCTATGCATTGAAACAATTAACTCCTGAAGACAAGAAGCATGCAACATAATTATTTGCATGTTTTCAAACTCCCTATGATGTCATACTCATAGAGCTACTACAAAAGTATCTCAGGACCCAGTCTGCGTAAGTTCAATGGTCACCCAAACAAATCATCATCATCATCATCTTCGTCTCCATCAACAGTGTTAGGATTACTTTCTGACTTTCCACTTTCTTCACGGTCCTTATCTGGAACTCGTTCACCAGTACTGAGTGCAGGTGAATATGCCCAGGAAGATCCAACTTTCGTAGATAATGATTCTCCATAAAGGTCATCATAAATGCCGGTTTTAACTGGGGTTTTGATCTTTTTTAAGACTTCTTGTAGTTTATCAGTCACACCTTTTGGGGACGAATCTGCCTCCTTGGCAGAGGTCTGCTCTTTCCCCTTTGGTATTACAGTTATCTGTACAAGAGATTCATATTTACCGACTAGACTACCTTCTTTGACCCCAACAGGACCAGGTTCTGTTTCTACATCTGCGCCATCTGAAATTCCAACCACCTCAACTAACTCTCCCCCAACTTGATCCCTGAAGGCAACTCTTGTTTTCCTAACTCTCTTGGCCGGTCTTTCAGATTGATAGTCTTTAGTTCTGCCACTTGCTGAACTACCAGATTCACCAGATTTGGACACTAGATCAGCCTTGTTGATACCATAACGATTCAGTAGCGTATTATATGCTACAACAGCTTCTTCGTCAGATGGGTCAGGTGGAGGCGGGAAATTTATCTCTGCTGGGGGTGGAGGACGAGGGAAAAGAGCTGCATCATTCTTTCTTAATATGTACGTTCTTGTTGATGCAGCAAACCGCAAAGATTGTCCCACCTCAAGCTCAACTGGTGAATCCTTAGTCAACCTCTCATTTGCAACAAATGTACCATGTGCAGACCCCAAATCAATTACATATATGCTGAAATTAAAAGAAACTGTTAATGCCAGTGAATCACAATTTGCAAGGGATTTTCACTTTTCACATGACTTAATTAAACCCAAAAAGTAAACAACTAATCTATGAACTCCAAAACATGGCATGTGCCTGCCATTTAACAATGAAAGATAATGGTTTATTTTCCTTTCAAGCTCCCCTGAGGTTCACACAGACATCACTCCTAAATTTTACCAGAACTGTAATTACCTTCATTTTTTTATTTTTTGAATGGCTGGGTAACAGAAATTAATTTGTTTGACCAAGGTTTGAGACAGTTTATTCAGAATATGCAATTCACAGGCATGTCAATGATATTCATATCCCAGAGTAGAGAATTCATTCTAGTAATGTTAAATTCGCGGAACAAAGTTCTAACCTCCCATTCTTGTGAGGAATAACAGCAGCATGTTGGCGAGAGACAGATTGATGATCAAGCACAAAATCACAAGTCTGGATTTGTCTCCCAAAGATACTCCTCCTTCTGTCCAGATTAATCCGGTCTAGCACCTGACCGTCCTTCAAAACTTCCAGGTAAAACACACCTGGCCGTGGCTCAATCGCCCAATCTGGTGGTTGCCATGTAGACTGCCCTCCCCCAATCTGAGTTGCCTGCTGATTTTGCCCCAATAAGGGGGCTGCCTCCACTCCTACAGTCTTCTGAGTAGCCTGCTGGTGCTGGGATTGGTGCCCAGAAACATGAGACTGTGGAGGCCAAGCAGAGGAATGACCAACAACTTTACTAGGGGGTTGGGCTCCATTTCTGGAAGATGATGAGTTGACAGAAACAGAGAACGGTTCCAAGGTCTGAGCCTTCTTAAATCTATCAAGACCAGAAGAAGCCCTTCCATACATCCTCTTCAAATGGTCTTAGCACATGAGCTCCTTCAGCTCCTTCTCAGAATGAGCTCACAATGCCACCATGACATCAAAAGGAACCAATGAAACAAGCAACTTTTAAAACATACTTTAAGAAAATGCTACAAAGCTCTCTCTGCACATATCCTAAAAGGTTGTGAAGGAAAAAACGTCAAATACACACCTTGTGTGTAAGAGGACCAAGAAATGACAACAAAGAGATTTGTCCGAAAGGATAAAAGTGACACATGGTGATTATAAGCCAAATGAGTAATAGAAAGCAAATCGCTTGAATGAATCTACCCTGAACAATAACATGTAATTAATCTGCTACAAAATTGGGGATAAATCTAACAATAATTGTAGTCATTCAAAAGCAAATTGAAGTCTAAGTACGAAAGTGTAGTTGAAATCCAGAAAAAAAGGATAACTTTTATGGTTTCCTGGGAGAAATTAGGAGTTGGAGAATCTTACCGATTAGGGTTTTAGAACGCTGCGTCTTTAAGGAGTGGACAGAGAGAACAAGTAAGAGAAATGCTGAATTTTCACAAACTGTTTATTTTCCTACAAAATTGCTCAATTAACATATTTATAAATTTTTATTAGAATTTAACTAGCACTATTTTGTAATACTTTAAAGTTTTATATTTTCTAATTATAATCATTATAATCATGTGACTAATAAAAATAATTGGTCAGAACTTGTCAAACTACTGATAGTAGAAACCAATTACAAACAGGTAGAAAATAAGCTTGGATCGATATATTTTATTATTAAAAAATTAATTTAATTTAAAATGTATTTTAAAATAAATCAAGTTCATATTAATAAAATTATAGATAAATAAAATATTAGTATTAAATTTATGTAATTTTATAATTTATATTGATATATAAATTATAAAATGTTGAAAAGTGATATTCTATTTTAATTTTTTAATATTAAGAAATATTTATTTTATCTATTGTTTAATTATTAGCAGGAACAAATAGTTTATTATTCATTTAAACCAAGAGAGATAAAATAATTATATAATTGATGTGATAACAGAAGAAATAATAGGAGAAAATTTTACACTAAAATTAGTTTTACCATTCCCATTTTAGTTCCTAACACCAGCACTTCAATAATATGACAAACTGGTTTGACATCTTAATAAATTTATTGGCAAGTTTAACAAATTTAATTAACAATATTAAAAAAACCCTGCATTTATAACATTATTGTTACAGTCATCTGTGATCCAATCAAATAATTTAATCATTTAAGTGTCATTACAAGCAAGTAATTTGTTGACCCTAAAGAACCATTCTTTTTCAGTAAATAATTCAGAGGACTTAATAGCAATATAAACTATTGAAAGATCATGATCAATATCACAGTGTACTAAATGAAGCTGTTATATGTATGATTTCATATTCTCATGGTCTTATTACTTAATTATTTTCTTGTGTTTTTATATCAAACTTTATACAGTCTTCTCAAACCAGAATAGAAGAATGCTATCTAAGAAAATCAGCAATAGACAAATTCTACATGGCATAGTCAGAAGGCAACAACATAATGAATAATTCTAACGAATGAATCTCTACAAGGAATAGCTTCGTGTCATGAAGGTCTTAGGCCTAAAAAATAATCTTTTACAACATTTCCCATATGACCAAAGTCTCAGCTGTTGATATCTTGTAACACTTGATAACTGAGACAACTAAATGGTGGTGACCTTTGTAATATGATGTTTACAGCAACAACAAAATCCAAAATTTGAATTGCTAGCAACAGGGGTTGGAAATCTGATCTGAGTGAGTATCTTCTGCCAGAGTCAAACTAGTCATGTACAGTGGAACAAATGGTAGCCTTTTCTGTTAGTCTTTGGTTATCTGGTTCAAAGGATAGAGTTGGTAGCAAATCAGCACACGACAACAACTTTCATCATCATTGTACAAGTTTCCCTCCACACTAGAAGGTACTTTTTTTGAACTGATATTTTCAATGAAGTAATGGATGGTGTTGGAAACCAACTCCAAAGAGCACAACCACACGAACCTTGTGATCTTGATGCACCATATGTTTCAGTCCAAGCCAACGTTTTTTGTAACAGAATTTCAGATAGTTCCAATACTTGTTAAAGTCATAATACAGGAAGATTCATTTCCTATTTTGGTGAAAGCTCTTTCTCAGCTAGACTAAAGGTCACCTTCAAACGTTCCTGCACATTTTGTAGGATGTTCTTTGTAAGTCTTTTCTGATTCTTTGAGCTTTTCAGCCATTCCATTCCAAACAGTACTTGCACTCTGCATCCCTTTGCTTTTGGTGGTAAATCCTCAATTTGGTATCGAAGGTGTATCTGTGTGGAATATAGGAGACAATTCAATGATGGTGCAAAAGGTGAAAACAAACAGAAGGATAACAAGAACAGGAAATCACGAAAAACAAAAGGAGATAACAAACAAGCACTGAAAGTCTAGAAATATACTACTTGGCTAACTCACATTGAAGTAATCACCGAGAGGAACTCCATGAAGGTTCATAAGCTCTTCCACAAGCCAACCCTTTCCATCTGGAAGGGGAGATCTTTGTTGAGTACTTGTCACTTCACCTTTATAACTTGAAATACGCTTCTCAAATTTGTAATATACAGCTCTCTCGGATATATCATGGTTCTCTGATACCCAAGGAGTATAAGAATAATTAAGATAACCAAGTTTTTCCATGACGCGTCGGTCCAACTCACCGCCACTAAATATCTCCATGAGATAACTTGCCTGTATTAATGAAAAGAACTATAATCAAACAGAAGCATTTGAAAAGTTGTAAAGAAATGATGAATGAAGACTCAATAATTTGCATTTATGGCAATAACACACAACATGCACCGAATATGTGCATTTTTTGCACGTTAAGAGAGAGAGAGAGAGATTACAGGAATTGAAAGCGAGCAAGAATAGATCTCAGACATGCTAACATCATCCAGACCAAGGAATGAGCCACTCTCTTCACTTATAAGGCTTTTGCTATCAGATTGTTCTTCAACAAACTCAACCTTCTGTTCAGGACTCAAAGATCTGGCCTTCCAGAGAGCCATGATGGTCCTGCATCACAGAAATATCTTCTTAGTAACATGTGATACTTCTATTCTATTCTTTTTTAATCACTACACCTTAAATAATATTTTTCTATACACCAGCATCTATAGACAAGAATCTCAAGAGTATAAGCCTCCGAAAACAAAGGAATCATTTTGTGGTGGTTAAGAAAACTTTCACACCAAATTCTATGTGGAGAATAGGGCAGTTGAGAAGCAACTGAATTTGGTGAAAGATAATTTGGAAGGAAAAACCTCCAGATATTTCTATATAACAAGCTCTCCTCTTCATTATTCATGCACTGTACTAAAAAGTTATGGAAGCAGACCTTTGTCACAGTTAGACAAAATCATCATAATGACATGGTTCTTTATCGTAGTAATACAAGAAATGAAAGAGAGATTGAACACAGAATAGAGATATTTTAACACAAGTTGCAGATATATATGAAATAAGTTATTTGTCAGATGTTATGTAATTTTCTACCTGTGTGCAACGTTGAAAGACACAAATGACTGAAAATGGAACTTGAGCCTGCCTTGTTCATCTTGTGTTTTTGCACCATGCCTTGCATCCACACCTCTACCCTTCCGAAGAGTTATGACAATTATTGGACTCCCCATTGAAGAAAATGTAGGAGGAACGACCTGAATGTCTTCAATATCTTCCCAAAGGAAAAAGAATCTTGTCTTCTTTCCAAACAAATTTGCATGAAATCCAATAATTCTTGCTGAAAGAAACAGGCGGCCCTGCAGAGAAATATTCACAATTTGATGAGATTATACTAAACAAACACGTACCAGTAAAATCCAGAGTAGGAAAATAGACCATGAATTTCAATATCACATAACAGAATAACCACACCTGCAGGGGCATTTTTCTTTTCAAATGACAGGTAAAATCATTGATGAGAAATTCCTCAGCTGGAAGCCCAAAGAGTTTCTGAAATGCTGAATTTGTTTGAGGAGACCGCAAATTAATCTACAAATTTTTTAAATAAAAGAATAAGCCAGAAAGAAAGGTGACAAAACAGAAGTACAATACAACACAGTGACAGTGTTTTACATACCTTCTTCCCCACTTCTTTCTCCATTTTACTTAAATATTCCTTGGCAACATTGCCACCTCTAGTGTTGTCCAAAAAAATTCTTAGGTGCAACTTAGACTGACATGCCAAAGACAACTTTCCTTCAAGGGGAACCCATACATCAGCAAGATCTGATATGTTTGTTTTCAGAAAATTAATTTCAGCATGCCCTAGAGATTCAGCATCATCAAAAGGTCCATCAAAGTCATAAACAACCACATCCAACACAGAAGGAGGATCATCCATTGCATCAAACTCAAATATTTCTGCAAAGATTGACAATGTTCTTAACAAAAAATAATCATATAAAATACATATCCCGTATAGGGAAAACTGGAGTTTAGTATTGCACTATTAGATCACTGGATTTGAACATTTGATCCAGGTAAACACTCACCATTCCATATAGGATTAGATTTCTGGAACTTGATTGAACTAGTTCTTGTTTTCCCATTGCAATTAAACACTACATATGGATCAGACAATCCACTAGAATCAACAGAAGCTAAATTGCATCCTTCAATTAAGGCAACAGTTAGTAACCACCCATCTCCTTGTGCTTTGATTCCATGGTCACTTCCTAATATTGGAGTACCAACAAAAATCAATATAATAACAGACTCATGGTCATTAAATGAAGCAAATAGGCGCTAAACAGTTAAAATACAAAAGTGACAAACTCATGGTCTTTTTATTAAAAGCAACACTAAGTCAGTGAGAAAAAGGAAAACCAGATTGATGAAATGTGAAATATATTAAAACTGAGATCACCTTTTTGTGCTCTGGCCTTTATGAAGCGTGAAATTATACCCAACATGCGCTCACCTTGAAGAACAAAGACTGCACAGAAAACAAATTCACCAATTGAATCTGGCAAGTCCAGCCCACCAAACTCAAGCCCTTGAATTGTGCTGGGTGCAGCCAGCCAAATGTGAACAAGAACATACAACCCCATGAAAACTGTTGTGAATACTGTGAAATTAGCAAAATACCGCACTGCAAGCCTCCAATCTGATTCGGGTTCTGCATGTAATGATGCCAAAGCTTGCTCTTTATTGGAACTAAGGTCCTTTGGATCAGCAGGTTTAACAGTTTGGGATAACAAAGTGGCATACTGATCAAAGCTTTCTTTCATGCCTTGCCGAGCCCCATTTTCTATCATTCCTTTCATCATTGTGCTCTGTAAAAAATTCATTCGCCATGATACAATCAGACGTGAACACTGTTCTCCTGTAGGCAACTCCGCTCCGGGTGTGATTACATAGAGTATTTCTACCCTAAAAGTACTCCCGTACATAACGTCAGGAGTGCTGACACTGGCTAGAACAGCAAAGTTCTTGCCATCGGCTTTTAAATATGTGTGCTCCTCGTAGGCTTTGACAGCTTTAATTAATTTACTAGGAGCCTTGAGATAAGAAACTAATCTTTTGAAGATCTTCCCATCATTCTCAAACTTCCAAGGTCCTATTTCGAGTTCTGTACTACCCTGCACCTCCGCCAATGACTTGAGAAAATTTGAATCTGATGAAAATAGTAACTCGTTCAAGTCTTCTGGTGCAATAACATATTGTTGATCAATAAACACTCCCGCTGGTAAATTGTTAGGAATTTCATTGCCTTGATCTTCAGACTGTATTTTTCTCATAGCTTCTTCAAATGTCACATTAGAGGACTGATCTTCGTCATTCACCTCACTAACTTCAACTTTGTCAATTTCAGATTGGTCCAAGTCAATGCTTCTGTGGGTTGAATACACATCAGTGCTCTTATTAAAAATTTGAGCAATTCTACCTGTTATTGTTTTCTGTGTACTAGATTTTTCATCCTTAGCAGATGTAGTTTCTTCACTGGAAGGGGAAGACGAGCTTGAATGGGCTGGGGATGATCTTGAAGGTGATTCTTTTGTTCTTGGATGTGATAATAGATCATCACTACTACCGTGTGTCTCCAAGGATGCATTCTTTTGTGAAAAATATATGCTCAAACGAATCTCACCTGCCAGGAAAAGGTAAAAAGAAGCAGGAATTTAAGTTCAAGGTAAACAACAAAACCACGTTACATATATTCATGTTCAGTGTTGGTGACCAAATTATTTTCTAGATGATGTTTAAGTGGATAACCCTTTGAGAGGTATGATCCAGATTTCATAGTCTCAAAATAGACGTAATGCAATTTACACAATTTTATCAGTCCCAACTTTAAGAAAAAAACCAATACAACAACAGTATGAGTAGTTTCTATGGAATGAGATTAAACCTTCTCATTTCATCTTATGAAGAGTGTGAAACATCATTGTTTCTTGAAATATTACAACGTCAGTTTGGTCCTACTATGATACTTTTTTTCAAAACCAAGATAGTCTAAAAGTATATGTTCACTAGCACCAAATTGATGTAACGCAATGACAAAATTGTTTGAGTATAAATTTAGTGTCAATATAAAATAATCAAACAATAAAACTGATAGTTGAGAGGGAGAGAGAACAAACATGGTCCCTCAAATGTTAGGTAAGGAGCAAAGTATTGGATAAGGTAGAGGAAAGTACTGTTCAGCAGCTTAACACACCAGATTCCTTGTTCTTGGACTTCTTGCTTTTGGGTTGCAAAGAATACCAAGCAGTGCCAAGGGACTTGATCTCCTCCTCAAAAACAATGGAAATTGGCACCTTAAGTTGACCCACAAAGTCATCATTGAAGAACTTATCTTCATCCATGACAGATATAACCAACTCTTCGTTAAGGTCATCTACCCTAAAGCTAAATTCCTCATTCCACTTTGGATTCAAGCTCTTCTTGATCACTTTGGTCCTGAACCTGTGCTTCCCCAACTGCAGCCTCACGTACGGATCACTCAACCCGTTGGGATCCGTCGGTGGCAAGTTCTTTGCTTCGATCACACGAACCACAAGCTTCATTACGACGTTCTAGAACTCAAAAGGGAACCAGAATCAGAATCTTGAGGTAAAAAAGTCAACTTTTTTAACCGCCACGTAAACTACGGAGCACCCTAGAAAGATCTTCCAAAAGGGTAATGCAGTTTATGACAAAGTTGTAGAAAGAATCAACTGAAAGTGGAAAATCATGAATCAAACTGTTCCACGCAACAGAAAATCTTCAGCCAGCAGAAGAAAAACCAAGCCACGAATCAGACACAGACATATGGAAAAACAGAAATCTTGGTTGGGCCAAGAGAATTGCTGATCTATGTGGAAACGAATTCAGAACTAAATTTCTGTGACGAATCAAGCGTGAACAGCTTAAATATTTGAGAAAGAATCAGAACAGTTTGTCAACTACCAAAGCAAGAAGGGTATGAAAAAAGGAACAAAGATTTTCTGAGAGGGATAATCAAGGAGATATAACTGCTGGAATGAATGATCGAGACTGGAAGAGAGAAATAGGATTTTATTTAATCAATAAAAATAAAAATTTAGATGTGAAAGTGAGAAAAGAGGATAGAACAACATGAAACCAAGTTTTAAGTTGTTATACTTTTCTCATACTAGATTGACAAATTTTGTTGAACTTTTCTCATATTGGACCTTACGGCGCTACCTACGTATACAGTGCTAATCATATCTACACTGTTATTAAATTATTTTTACTTTTATACAAAGTAACTTTTTTTTCCTTTTTCTTTTTCACCAACTTATCAAATATACTTTATTTAAAAAAAATCTTAAAACCTGGTTTCAAGGCTGATTTTAAGTAATGAAAAAGCAAGTGTTCTATGGTAGATTGGTATATCCATGTTTGGTTAAGTAATTTTATTTAAATATCAAGTATTTTATACTAAATTATGCTAAAACTTCTGTGTCTTGAAAACGTGGTTATCAAGAAAATTGGATTAAAGATAGTAGATGCTTATGATATTTTTTTCCCACTTTTTGTTTCTTGCTGAAATGGTTCATGAATTTAATACTGATTGGAAGAGTTCTCACCCTTTTCTAAGACGACACCACATGCTTTGGGGTCCAATTTGGAGGGCACCCACAAGTTGTAGCCCCTCCTAAGGGCAAAGTCTTAAATTATTACTTTAAATTCTTTAAAGAAAAAGGATAATATACTTAGAAAATAATTTTTATAATATTTGAATATTATTTATGTGTTATTTCATGATTGGTCTATGATGGTATTTATGATTATTATTATTATTATTATTATTATTATTATTAATTATGAAGTAATTTTGGATCAATCATGACAGATAGATGATATTTAAATATTGTCAAAAGAATTGTCTAAGATTCAAAAGACAAAAGTCAATATAGACTCATTAATGTATCATTTAAAAATACAGACATATTTTTCTTGTGGGTTGGAAAAAATTTAATCCAATTTATATGCTTGAAGCTATGAACCCTAAAAAAAATTAGAAAAGGTAAGCAGTGAAATTTTGTCTCTGGCTTATCTGATTTCTACATGAATTGCATGGAATGATGTTGATGGAAAAGGAATGAAATTTGTCGTTGTGTTTGACACGTTCTTGCTCCTCTCTGCCTCTCATCACAGCATATATATCAGAAAAGTTATTCAACATGTTTTTAGTTTTCTTAAACACTCCTACGTTGTTATTGGATGACATGTTATTGTTTTCCCTTCATATAAAGTAATTTTGAATAGTTAATAAAATATAACTAACCATTAAAATTCATGTTAAAAAGTAGAGTTAAGGTTTAGTAAAAAAATTTACTAAAAATATGAGTCTAATCTAATTTATATAAGAGGGTGACTTAAAAATAATAAGTTTATAATTTTTTTATTCAATTTTCTTATTTTTATTTTTTAATGTAAAATTTACATTCGTTATTAGGTTTCCGATGTGTCTTTAATATAAGTTTTTACTTAAAATATAACTCGAATATTTTGTTAATGAAATATAAATAATTAAATATTTTAAAGTAGAATTTTATAATTTAGATATATTTTAGAATGTTTACATCATTAATAAATACTTATTAATAAATACTTAATACAAAAGACAGATCCCCAGATTTTACAAAAATATATTCATAATAAAGATAGCCCTCCACTTCTTTAACAAGATAATAAAACCTTGTTTAATATTCTCTAATTATAATTAAAATCAAATTTGTTATGTCATACTAGTTCATAATAGTCAAAATAATATATAAAACTCGTCCATATAAATGAGATAAATAAATGGATCATCTAAAACAACTTCAAAACACGTAAATATTAAACAAACACGAGGAATATATGTATTAATAGTAACAATTTAAACTAAAAAAAAATTCCACGTAGCTTGGTATTTTATTGGTTTAAATCATTTTTTAGTCTCTAAGTTGAGTTCTGATGTTCAGTTTAGTTCCCGCTTTTAAAAATATGAACTTTTAGTTCCTATTATTTAATACATTTTTTATATCATAGGGACTAAAGGTTGACATTTTAAAAAACGAGAACTAAACTGAATATAGGGACTAAAAAGGTGTTTAAACCTATTTTATTTGAATGATACTTTAGAAGTTGTAAATTAATTAAAATATAGAAAGTTTTACAGGAAGTATAAAAGCATATAGAAAGTTTTGGTAAAATTAGTTTATAAAAGAAAACAAAATTTTAATTTATTACATTGATTTTTTTTTTCCACCTAATTTTCCTATTAAGATAGAAGAAAATCTATAAAGATAATTACAAGTTTACGTAAAGTCTGTTGCCAGCGTGGAATTTCATTTTTCAATTATCCATACAATTTACTTTTATTTCTATTAGAAAGTCTTAATTATTCCATTATAAATATATTCTCACACTTTGTACGAAAGCAAATTTTTCATGCAAATCATTGAGTTCTTCCTCTAGGTCTCTTATTTCATTATTGAATTTCAATAATTCAATTTTTATTAATAACTTTATTTTGTTATTTTATTTTTTAAATAACTTAAATACGATTTAGGTTTTATAAAATGAATTTAATATATAATAATAATAAATTAAGAAAAGTCCGAATCAACTACCAATACCAAAATTATGGAACGGTAGAGATGAAAGTGAATTAATTTCCGTTGCTTTCAACCATCCTCCATACCTAACTGTTTTTATGGGCTGCGACTATGACATAAAATAAAATTTCATAATTATATTTAATGAAAGCACTAAATTCACTACAATTTACAATAATTAGATTTCAAAAGTGTTAAGAGAATAAAATATATATAAAAAGTAATTTAGTTATTCTATGATGAAAGTTTAAATTTGTAATAAAAAATCACCTTAATGTATCAATTCATTAATATTTTAACATATTTTATAACTACTGAAAAGGGGAACCATAATGCAACAACTAAAAACATAATTATGTAGTAAAATCATTTCTCTAAATTTGCTATAATTTAAAAAGAGCATCAATCATAAAAAATATGATAAAAATCATTAAGAAAACACTAATATTTTTAGTCTGAGTGAAGAACTTTCTTGATGTAAAAATAAAAATTCGTGCACAAATTCAGTCAAATAAATTTCATTTGAGTTGAATGCAAATATAAACTTTCAAATTTAAAAAAAGTAAAAAGTATGAAACAAAATTTTTCATGAAACTTTGTTTAACTATTTGAATAATTAAAATGAAAAACTTTGAGAGGAGGAATAAGAAGAAAATATTTTTTATGGAATTTGAAAACTTTATTATGGAAATTTGTTCTGAAAAACTCATTTTAGAATATAACATACATTTTTCAATTTTTTTATTGAAAAAATTGTTCCGAAAACCCGCGTGTTTCAAAAAGATTATTCTGAAAATTCTATTTTAAAAATCTCATTTCAGAAATCGTATTATGAAAATTTAGGAAACATTGTTCTAAAAGATTTGTAGAACAAGTAAGTTCGAAGTAACTTTTACAAAAGGCAAAATATCATTTTAAGAAATATAGGGGTGTAGTTAGAACTTAAGGGTGTAAAAAAAGCTCAAAATGAACTTCCAAGATTTGGACTTTTAAAATACAGGAGAGCCCAACTCAACATTAATTAGTAAAAGCAAAATATTTCAATATCTGCATTAATTGAGTAGCATTGTAATGTGATAGTGAGATTAATTAAAAAAAAATCTAATGATCTTTCACATTTAAATTCTAAGGTTTAATAAATATATCATTATATTTATCATATGGCTATATGGGTAATGTTCAACTCAAACTTAAAAACTATGATTTCTCTCCTCATTTTCATAACATTTAATATTTTACAATATAAATATATAATGGACAAATGAACAGTTATACAATTTTATAATTTTATTAAAAATGTTATGTTTCATTACATAAAACCAGCAATATAATTATATAACTATATTAAATTTCCAAACAATTGTTATCATTAGGGATGAAAATAGATTAGACAGATATAATTTCTAACATGTAATAGAAAAATCCATTTATCTATTTAAAAATATTTGTAAGTATTTTAAAATTCGTGATAATTTATGAATATTTACTAATGTATTTTATAAATTTTTAACAATACAATCTAAACAAAATTAAAAAATAAATAAAATATAATATAAATTAAAATTTATTTTAATTAAATATAACTCAATAAAATATAAATTAAATTTAATAAAATATATATTAAATTTTACTTTTATTTTTTTTTATCGGTATCTCATTTTACTTAACTTATTTATAAGCTGATATTATCTACAAATAACAAATACTTACAAATACTAATTATTTATCACAAATTTTATATATAAATATAGGTAGTAAGAAATATTTTTATCATGCTTAATTATTAACTTTTTTTTATCACTATTACCCACAAACCGTATCTTTGTTACTAAACAACCTAATACAACTTGCAATATTATGTAGCAAACAATAAATTCAATTATTTGTCTGTTAATTTGATCAACTTCAATTTCTGTGCTTCACCCTATATATCAAATTAAATATCATATTTACAAATATGATATTTGTACTGATTACTAAACATGGACTTAAATCAATTTACAAATTTTCTAAGTGTGCTATTATTAATTCAATTAACTTAAATAAAAATAAAATTCAGACCATACTTCATAACAGTGAAATGATAAATAATATAAAGGCTGACCTTGAATTTTATTTAATTACATTTAAATTTTAAAAGGTATGAAATATGATACACGCAGTCAACTGCAAGGGTCCTAACTGATTTTTGTACTACATTTGTACTTGTTATGTGGCAGGCAGGTATACATATCTTTGTTTATTAATATTTTAAAAAAATTCTTCATAAAAAAAAATCATTTTTATTTATTTTAGAATTTTACTTTTACGAGTAACATTTTTATTTTAGATTATTACATTGTTATTTTAAGAATAACTTATATTTCTTATAATATAAATATTAGTATAATTGTCATGTTTTATTTTATTACAGCTATGTTTTTTTTTTTCATTATTACTATTTTTATTTACATTACATTTGTTTAATAAAATAGAGTTACAGAGGACAGATATTTAAAGATTATATTCTTAATATGAATATATATATATATATATATATATATATATATATATATATATATATATATATATATATATATATATATATAAATTGAGAGAAACTTATAAGAAATAAGTTGAAAAATAAATAAGAAATAAATTAAAGGTTTAATTGTTTGTTTGAGTAATAGTGGATGAGAAATAGATATAACATTTTGAAAGTTATGTAATTTAATTTATTTGATATAAAAAAATGGTAGAAATGAATATAAATAAATGAATTTGATTAGGATCAATATCTTTCATGAGTATGAATATGTATTAATTCGGATTGACTTAATAGAGATTGAGTTTAAAATGGATCAATTCAAATATCAAATACACACTAAATAGAAATTTTAAAACAAATTCAATATCTAACTCATTCAAAGAATTAAGAATTTCAGAACAGAACACTGCATAATTGTTTTCCTTTTTTTAAAATATAAAAACGAATCAGTTCACCGACAGTCTGTTTAATATGAACTTGATTTGACCCAAACCAGAACAAATAAATTTGGATTGGATTTTTTTAGTGATTAGATCAAACATAACCTCACTTAAATCATTCAAGTACAAATTGGATCAACTATCATGTTAATATTATAAAACTAACTTGAAAGATGAAATGGTTTTCTATTCATGTATATTAATTGGATAATAATAATAATACTTAAATATATTATTATAAATAATATAACTGATGATAATGAGAAAAGGATGAAGAGATTATTAATAATCAAACTAGTATCCCATGACAGCTTACAAGATAAAAGACAAGAAAATCAACGTTGAAAAATTTGCCGGAACATTATTCGGCTCCAGACAGAAATCAGAACTCTAGTTTCTATTGCACTTTAACAACAATTTTGGTCCTCGCCTTACACTGACTCTATTTCTGCCTCTTGTAAATCTTACCCAAAAAGGACTTCAATACAGCTTGAACTGCTTTGCTAGGATGAGCTTCAATGGAGGTTACGAGCTTCTCATAGCTCTTGCTCTCATACTCCTCAAATGCACCCTATTTATTCGGATTCAGAGTAAATAATCCAAAGAAAATCAACATCAATCATGATATGCTTACTAGATACTTGCAACTAAATTATTAATAAGGTAGATGTAGACGAAGTTCAAACCTTAAGATTAAGCTCGTTATACAGGGCCTTTACTTTAGCCACATTTTCTGGATCTGCATTCCCATAGTTGTCCTGCAAACCGCAGAAATTAGTGATTTAGTGCAGTGTTATCACAGGAAAAATGCGGGATATATTAAGATGATCACTTACGTATAGAACTTTCTTTTGTTGCTCATTGCTAAGCTCCAAAGCTTTCGCAACTAACCAAGAGCATTTAAAATCTTCAATATCTGTACCTATCTGGTCTCATAGATAACTAGAATGAGATTAAAGAGAACTTGATGTTTCCAATATCCATTAATTATCCAGGATGCTTACCTTTCCAATAGTATCAGGATCCCCAAAGCAATCCAAATAGTCATCCTAAAATTAGAGGGGGAAGGGGAAGGGAAAAGATACGTCAAAATACGGTTTTTATGAAATATTTTAAGCTGATAGTGAAAGTATACAGTAGACATACATCATTCTAGAGTCTAAATGGTCTTAAGAGAAGTGATCAAAACTATACTAGCAGAGTATTACCTGTACTTGAAAGTAGGTTCCCATCTCAACAAGAATGTTCTTCACATCAACATGGTTTTCCAGATTCTCACCCGCCATGAGCAATGCACATGCAACCTGTGTAAGGAGATATATGCATAGATAAATAGCAGATCATGTATTCGAATGGCCTACAGGACTGTTGGAAATGAATCTAATAGATAATAAAAAGACAACTTTTAAGTGACACTCATAGAAACATATCAACTTTCAATTCAGTTGTATGATAGCCTATAGGACCATTCGAAATGAATCAAATAGATAATAAAAAAACTACATTTAAGTTATAACTCTTTAGAAACATATCGAACTTTCAATCCAGAAGGAGGTCAAAAGAAAAGATGTGATTTCAAAATGAATAACAAATTGCATACATTTTACTATCTGTTTTCTAGTTTAATCAGAAAAGTATTAAAGATTCTAGCAGTGTAAAATACTGAGCAACTGATAGCTATTTGGCACCAGTGTTTCTAAGAAAAGGGCAAAGAGGAAACCAAAAATAGCGAGGTTATACCAAAAAAAGGATAATAATACTTACTGGGAGGTAAAACGAATAATAAGCAGTCTTGTACTGAACAATACGCCGATGCCTGCAGAAGATGATATCCATATGCAATCATTAGTACTGATTTCTCAAGACAGAAAAGGATATGGACAAGAAACTGAAGAGAAAATATATAGATCGCATTGAAACATAGTACATTGCTAGCTAGCAAGAAGAGAAGGAACCAGTAACAAGAAAATTTCACATTATATTCTTCACCACGCCCAGCCAAAAAAGATAGCCACGTCTATATCTAATAGGCATGTGCAGAGACAATTAGGAAAAGCCAGCAGTTATCTCTCTTCTGGTGTCAGCTTCCAGCCAGGTTTTACGGAATACTATTGATTGCACTCTATAGAAAGGACGTGATTTGCTCTCTGGCAGAAGAATTTATACTTTTTTTTCTTAGTTGTTTTAGTCACATTTACATACGAACTAGGATTTCATGTTTGTCAAAAAAGTGGTTAAGCAATAATAATTTCTCTCCAATTGTTCTCCTTGTTTTCCCGTACTCACAGAGTTAATGTGTATTTGGACAGGTCTTTTCCTCCTTGCAGTGTGGTAATCAGATCTATCATCTGTCCTGAAGCAGTCTGGAATTCAACCTAAAGGAAAAAAAAGCAAGATGGTTACATTTTAGTATATTGACTAGAATAGTCCCACATAATTTAAACTTTGACATTTGTACTACCTCATTAAACAAATCAAGAAGATCTACGTAATATGGCTTTCCCCTGAAATGGTTCTTAAGAATGCGTGGAATATGGTTTCTTAGTAAAACTCCATCATTTGCTGCAATCATCCCAACCTACACGATACAATAATTAAGGATTAATAGATTATCAGTGATAATTACTTAATCAGAACAGCAGCATAAAGATAACAAAATGGCACATGTTTATTTTTCTACAAACCTCGGGCACTCTAAACCAGCATGGCTGACCCCTACGTGTGTGAGAATTATCCATAATGTCATCAAGGACAAGAAAATACGCCTGAAGCTGCAAAACTCAACAACATACTATTTTAAGACCCCCGAATGCCATCATCACAATAAACTTTGAAACCATTAGAACTAGTTTAATCATTTAAACAAGAAAATCAAAAGCTTTCAACTGTCATACCCATTCAATACACCAACCAAGAGCACTAGCAAGGAAAATCTCGTCATCATTTAATGCCTGTCCTTCTTTCAAGAGTCTGTAGCTGTCAATGACTGAGAGTCCCCGGTTCAACTTTCCTGCAGTTATAATCCATCTTTTAATCAATACTCTTTATCTCTTTTTAACTGTGCTTCAGAACAGAACACCCCCTCCCCCTGCACTCAGTTCTTTCCTAGAAAGGAATGCAACAGACAAACAATAAACTAAAAAATCACTCAACACAAACACATGAAATTCTCAAGCCACACCCACCTCCTGGCACATTGTAGTCCAGCATCTGCAATAAATTGTAATACATAACACAGTAAGTAACACAACAAAATTCATAACATACATTTCAATGAAATAGCAAACACCTGTAACGCAACAGACACAAGTAATGGTATAACTTAAATATCCCACAACAAACTCCTTTGAATCTGAAAAATTTTTAGACCAACATCACATCAATCCCAAGTCAATCAAAATGATTTATTTTTTTGAACCACATACATTCTTCACTAAATATATGTCAATATTTTTTTTTGGAACCATATAAAGAAATTATTATTGCCATAAAGCTCTTTTAAAATTTAACTCGAGATCACTGATTAAGTTGACTAAACTTATGTCTGCTGATCTACTACCAGGGATTTTGAACATTAAACTGCTTTGAATCTGAGAAATATTCAGACCGACGTCACATCAACCTCAAATTTATTTAAATGAAATACTTTTTCTAAACCACACATATTCTTCACTAAATATAATTGTGCTCGAACCAGATAAAAAAAATATTATTGACATAAAGCTGTTTTAAAATTTAACTCGAGATTACTGATTAAGTTGATTAAACTTATGTCTGCTAATCTACTAGTATAGCCTTTTAATAATAAACTCCCAATTAGTGGTTGATCTACTCGGTCAGTATTCAATGAAAGACATGCCAGCACCGTAATAAACCAAATCGACTCTCCTCTTTTGAAATATTAATCACATAACTCTTCTCCATCAACTCCGATTAAATCAGAATGCGGAAACTCGTAAAACTAAAATGAAAAAAAAAAAAAAAAAAAGCATACCCGGTCGACCCATTGGCGAGCGTCATCGGAGAATTCGAAAGCGGGGTCGTGGAGGAGTTCGTCTTTGAGAACGTAATAGAAGTTCGAGAATGTGGACTTGAGATCCGCCATGGATCAGAAGAAGAATTAATTACTTAATAGAGGTAAAAATCAGAACAGAGAAATTTGGTTTGGTGTTTCAAATTTTGGTCTTGCAATTTTGAGATTATAAATATGAAATGGAGACAAAGAGGGGAAGTGATGACTTTAAGGAAGGAGGCGCTCTTCACCCTGCATGTGATGTGAGTGTGTCTTCTCTCACACGTGTGTAATGCAATTATATAACCCAGGTATCAAAGAAACACCCATAATTTTTTATTTTTATTTTTTTTGCTTTATTTATTTATTTATTTATTTTAATTTCACCCTTTGTATTAGTATAAAGTTATAGCTTAAATTACCAGCATTGCCACCCCGAACTCTCTTTCGTCTTTTTTGCCAACCACCATCTACTTTGTCTTCTTCAAATCAATGTTCCATTAAATTCCATTAAATTTTCGTGTTACTTAAATTAAGGAAATTTCCAATTTGGTAGGTATAATAATTATCAAAAACAGGAATACCTATCTTAATAATAGTATCTGAACATTGCTAAATATCCGTCTCCCAAAATTTATAATTAAAAATATTAACTAAAACAGATAAAAGAATTAACATAATCTATCTTTTCAATGTTGAAAGTATATGTATACTTTTCAAAGTCTATTGAATGGTTTACTTGTAATTGTTCTGGAATTTTTCATCGTCATTGAATTTTGCTGGTGACAGGTTATTTTATATATTTGAAAAAATATAGATAAAGCTTGTATATGAAATTCTTACAACTTTTTTTACAGGTGTTTAATAACGTGATTTTTAATAGTTTTACATTAACATTTCAAATTAATCTCCTTGAAATAATAAAAAATATTCGACCACGACATCCTCGTTTGTTCTCCACATGAACCCCACGAGGACTGTGTGCGAGTTGCCAGATATGCTCCACTGCGTATCTAAAGCTCTAAACCCCTAGATCCAACGGTGGAAATTAAGCCAGTTTGGGAGGTCAAGATGAATCTGGCTGTTCAGAAAAACGTGGATATCTGTATTATTATATTTATAATTTTGTATAACTGTTTTCACGTTTTTTTAATTAGATAAAAAAAATTAAAATTAAAATTATTTTATTATTTGATAAAATATACAATTTTATACATTTCTTAATTAGAAATAATTGAATAATGATAATTAAACATAAATAAATAACTCCTTATTTTTTTAGGAAATTATTTATATTTTGTTCTTTTAAGTTATACTCTTTTCACATTATAGTATTAATTAATTATTTAATATTTAATATTTAATCTCTGAGTGTATGGTTCACGTGGCATCTTTATAAAATAGATGTTTACTGTATATCCCTGTCACCATCAATAGTTTATATTCTGGCTCTTTCCTTTAGCAATAAAGTGCTAAAAAATCATAAATTAGTATCTTGAGGAAGGGATAGAAAATTATGGTCCACTTGTATCGCTTTAAATATATTTTCCATATAAAGTTTTATTAGTATAAATATAACCAAGTACACATTGTTTAAATAAAATAATTGTAATTAAAAAAAATCCAATAAAAATATAAGTCATATTGTACATTATAAAATCTATACTTTGTAAATAACATAACAACATGTATCGATGTCAATATTTCAAAAATTACATTATATTATAGGTATACTATTTCTCTAATAGAACTATATTTTTTTATATTGTTAGTGACCTATTTGAGTCTAAGTCTGCATGGTACACGTGCTATTTATTTAATAGATCTTTGAATCTGTTTTTATAGTGAAATTGGTGGAAGATAATTGTATTTATTATTTATAATAGAATGTTACTAATCAAGTGTTATAGTATTTTTTTTCTTAATCTTATACTCATAAATTTTATCTAAATTTAAATTTGCATATATATTGGGTGAAGACCAGCTATTTATGTTAATAAGAAAATAAGTTTTGAACCTTCCACTCGAATTACCCCAAATTGCTAGTAATATCAATACTTAAAAAAAGCGCATATCAATTTTTTCCTAAAATATTAATGTGAAATTTAAGTGTAAATATGGTGTAAATTGAGAAAAATAAACCGTATATAAAAAAATATTTATAAATATATTATTTGAAGTTTTTACTTATTATAAATAGTATTAATCTCTTACAAGAATTTGATTTAGATTTCATTCATCAAGTATATGTTAAAAATATTATAAATATACGATGTTGGGGGATAAAGATAAAAATAAACAAACGAATAATAATTAAGTTTTTTTTAAAGAAAGAGGACTGGTTGATAATGATGTAAATAATAATGATTAATAATTCTTTAAAGAAATACGATCGGTTATAATGATTAAGATGGTAAAATGATTTATTTTGTTAAAGTAATTTTTCAATATTAAATTTTAATTTTATACAGTTAATAGAATAAAAAAGAGTTGACACTACTCTTAAAAGAAAATTGAAGGAATAAGATGTTTTAATCTTTAATCTTAACTTCTAAATCGTGTGAAATTATTATCGAAATAAATCATACCTGAAGATTAATAAAGTTTCCATTTTAAGGACAACTTCGATGTTTTGACCATAAATTCATTGAAATAACAACAGTTTAAATCTTACATCATTTATATAAACATGAAATTAATATAAAAATAATAAAAGTTTTGATTATTTTCAAAAATTTAAATTATAACTATTTGATAATTAGAAGTACCAATGAGTTAACTCAGCTGACAGAAGATTGACTCACCACAAATAGAGTTAAAAACCAAACTTATTTTTTGGTGAGTTATAAATTTTGTAACCCGCTCAACCTAAGGTTGTGGATAGTAAGTTTGCTGACTTCCAAAAGTTTTAATTTTACAATTTATTTTATATATTTATTACAATACAATGAAAATATATTGACTTTGATTTATTAGTTTAACAACAAAATTAAAGTGTTCACCTAAATCTTTAAATATTAATTTAAATAGGATTAAATATATTTTTAGTCCCTAAACTATTAAGTGAATTTATTTTTAGTCTCTTTTTCAAAGTAAACTACATTTTAGTCATTCTCTTTAAAAAAAATCATAATATTTTGTCTTTCAGAACCAACAGCGTTAAAAGAAAAAAAAGCTGACATTACTAACATCTAGTCACGTGTGATCACATATTTCTTTTTAAAATTAACCATATTGGATTTTTTCAGGGCAAACGTTAGCGTCTCCTTGACGTTAGTTGCCTTTCTTCTTTCTTGGGAAAAACAGGGTTTATCTTATTCCCTCTTCTTTCTATGTGAGAACAGCAACATCCACCGAGTCAGGCCACAGAGAAAGAAACACCATCACTCAACAGGACATGTTCTCCTAGCCACCGGCGAGGCCAACCATCGCCAATGCCTCAAACGGAAGAACCCGCACCCTTCATGGCAGACCAACCTCTCCCGATCTCCACTGAGAAAGATTGACCAATGTAAAAAAAATGACATGACGCACCACCGTTAGCCACGTGAGCTTCTTTTTAACGCTTTTAGTTTTGAAGGACGAAAAATTATAGTTTTCTTAAGGAAAAAGACTAAAATGTGACTTACTTTGAAAGAGGAACCAAAAACAAATTCATTTGATAGTTTGTGGACTAAAAACATATTTAACCCATATAAATATAGTATTTAAAAATTAAAGTATCATTATATATTACTTTAAGAAACAAATAAATTAAACATCAAATTATTACACTTAATTTAATAACATTATTATGTATAAAAGAAAATCAAATTAGGAACATATATAACATAATATAATTATAAAGTAGTAAATAATTATAATAAAAAAAACTTATAAAAATTATAAACAAATTAATAAAGTATTGTTATTGGTGAGTTATGGGTCAATTCATCCTAAATCTCAATGAGTTCAATTCAATACGTATTAAAAAAAACTAAATTTTTTTTCAAACTTAATACAACTCTATTTGAATTCTTTGTGAATCGGATCTCATAAAACAAAACTCATTTTGACATATCTCGATAATAATATAATTTTTGAAAAAACATACACATTTCACTAACAATATTTTTTTATAATTTATATATTTTTACATCATCTTATATCAATTATTTTTAAAAAATAATTTTATAAACTGACATATTAATTCATAATTTATTGACCTACTTAGCAACTAACAAGGAATACTGTTTTACTAGGTCAACGAGCAATTATCCATTTTTCATGCATGTGCTTGCAGAAATATTGTCGTCAGCAACATGTTTGAAGATAGACACAGATTTAAGTTTTACTAAGGAAATCTTATCTCACTAATAATCATCATCAGAATTCAAATAATTATACTCATTATTTATTTTTAGTTAGATTATAGAGTGTATTAAGAATGAATCAATTCCATTAAAGAGCAACAGTCCTTTTGTCGTAAACTAAACATGAAATCTCGAGTACTTGATAATTACATTGGACATGAACTGGAAAGTGTCGTATGAATAAAGCTGTCGAGAATTAAAAAAAGGAAGCAAGAAGGAGAGTGACGTGATAATCTGAGATTTCAGTGTGTGGTGCTTGTCTTCTCGTATGAAAATGTTTTATATCCATTAAATAGCTTCAATTCAACCCAATTCTAGATAATGATTTGGTCTAACATTTAAAATGGTTCACATCTCGTAGTAAAATCTGAGGCTGAAATTTGCTCCTTGGATATTTCGTATCTCCTTTACCAGTATCAAAATTTTAAAGTTTTTTTTTTTTCTTGAGTTTTTCTTCATAATTTTCTCTTCTTTAATATTTTATCGAATACTTCTTTTATTGAATCTTCTCTTCTTAATTTTTTCCTTTTTAATATTTAATCATCTTACTGATTTTTTTTAATCTTTAGTCACCTTCTTGAATTTTATTTTGACTCTTGATTTGTAAAACCTAAAAAAAACATTTTAAAAATAGTAGTGGTTTAAAACAGTACAATTCTACTGTTTTAATATTAAAGAATTTTAGCATAAATATAGTTTTGTTGCGACGAGTTTTATAATTTTAAAATACTTAATGTTTGGAATCCATTTTTTTAGAATTCTTTGACTTTTTTAAGGGTTACGGTTCTCTATTTGTCTATTTAAACATCAAAGATCGTTTGAATAGTTTTCGCCACAAAATCTTCAATTATAACCGATCAGTTTATCAGTTAAAGTAAGTTGGTTTTTTACTAATTTCTTTGGTTAGTTTCATTTTTCTTGCTGTTAGCTCTCTTTATTTTGTATGTGAAGTTTGAGTATTTTATAAGACTCTATATGGATAGGCGGTCCTAATGGTGTACTCAGGTCATTTTCTGTGTTTCGTAGGAGTAAATATGAATTTTTGTACATTGGAGTTGTTTTAGACTTTTTAGAGTTGTTTGATCATTTGTCAAGTAAAAGAAGCTAAATGCCTTATTTTAAGTTTTTAAGTACGGTAATAATTTGAGTTAGTCTGCTTAAGTTAGATTAAATGAATTGAGTTGTTGAATTTGCATAGTTGAGCTTGCTGAAATTATGTTGTGTTGTGGTATAGTTGCTTGATTTTAGTTTGAAATCTTGTTGTCTGTTATGAGAAAATTCTAATGTGATTGCTTGTTAAATGGTACTTGATTTGGTTGTTTGAATTGATGAAATTGAAGTCATCATTAACAGATATTGATGTTAAATTGTGTTTTGGGTAATGGGTTAAAATGCTGGTTGAATTGATATAGAATTGGTAGGTTGACATGTGAAATTCTATGGGAATTACTTACTGAGTGAGCTTGATGTTAGAAGTCCGTGTTTATGTCATTTAAGACTTGATTACCTTTTTGTTTTGCTGAAATTTGGTCTTTGATATGCAAAGTTGTTGTTTGAGGTTGTGGTGGTTGTTGGTTTGATTTAATGGATTGAGTCACTGGCCAATTGAGCAAATTGGTATTCAATATGATATTTAAACATGTTTTAGATTCCATTGTAGAGTCAAGAATACCAATTTGGTCATTTGGACACGTCTTGAGTACAACCAGATCAAAAAATCAATGTTGTTGTTTTCTGGTGTGGCGTTAAACACTGAAACGTTAGAGAGCCTCTAAGCTCCAAGGTGCTGAGCACCATTTTGGACGTTGAGCACTGCAAAGTTAGAGAGCTCTTGTGTTGTGTGGCGCTCAGCGACACTTTTGAACGTTGAGCATCATTTCTTCTCTATGGGTCTGAAACCTTTTCTCTATAGTTTGTTGAGCGACAGTGGGGGCTCACTAGGCGAGCATGGTTACGTGAGCACCAATGTTAAGCACTCCCTCTTCCTAAGCCATTGCATGTTTATGTGCTTTTTTTTTTTTTACTTTTGCTTTGTTTGAATTAAGTCACCTAGGATTTTGTGCATGTGTATTATTATATTGCTGAAGTTTCATGGGTGGAAATCTAAATATGAGTAGGTATGGTATTTTCTCACATATGAAATGGTGTTTGTTCAATTATGATATGGTAAAGTATGTGGAGAAGTCAGATATTTTAGTAAATTACCTTTAGAACTAAGTAACATGCATCAAGAAGTCAAATAACTCGATAGAAAGTCTAATCAACTTGTTAAGATATATGGATAATTCATATAGTTCGGTGAAAAGTCTGAATTACTCGATCTGATATACAAGCTTTTCAAATATTTGGTCGAACTATTTAACTTCTCAATACACTTTACCAAACTTTTTGAATATCGTACTAAATTTATCGAGTTAATACAAATGTCTTACAAAACTATATATGAATTTTTTACACTTTTAGTTAAGCTATCCTCCTACAAACCTCATATCCTCTCCATTATACAATTACAAATTTTTACACTATAAATTTATATTTTGCCACATTAAACCACTTTAAGAAAACTAAAGACATATATTTATTGATGCAAATTAATAAATTTGGGACAAAATTGATAGAAAATTAAAAGGTGTAAAAAGATAGCACACACTCCCCCCAAACTATTTTTCCTTTTATTTGGACCACTAACTGACAGACACGTCATTGTTGTTGGCGTTTGAACTGTCAAAGCGACGAAGTGAAAGCACCTTTCATCCTGTATCTTCTTCTGCCATGAGTTCCCAACCTCTGTCACCAAGCAATTTCAAGGATCTCTTCGATTCCGTGGAAGCTTTTCTCTTCGATTGCGACGGTTGGTGACTCTGCAACATTCTTCTCACCTACTTTCAATTCCATGTATTGATTCATTCCATCTCGCACTCTTGAATTAGGTGTCATTTGGAAGGGCGATGAACTCATCCAAGGCGTTCCGAAAACTCTCCAAATGCTTCGCTCCAAGGGAAAGAAGCTCGTCTTCGTCACCAACAATTCCTGGAAGTCGCGCTCTCAGTACGCTCAAAAGTTCCAATCCTTAGGAATTTCTGTTTCGCAGGTTCTCTTGTCTTCTCTTTCTTTCGCTTACAATTTCGACTTCGATGTTCGCTGAATTC
The DNA here is from genome assembly GCF_000741045.1 of Vigna radiata var. radiata. Taxonomy (NCBI): domain Eukaryota; kingdom Viridiplantae; phylum Streptophyta; class Magnoliopsida; order Fabales; family Fabaceae; genus Vigna; species Vigna radiata. The sequence goes on from NC_028360.1 coordinate 14,466,047, forward strand.
TTTTTGTAATCTTGTTCTTTTTGCGTTCCGCAGGACGAGATATTCTCCTCGTCGTTTGCAGCTGCTATGTACTTGAAGGCCAAGGATTTCCCTTCACAAAACAAGGTTCCCAAGTCATAGTTTCTTTTATTTTAATATCTTTCCGCGGGATTATTAGTTACTCGTGAATGAAGAATGTTATTGGTGCTACTGTGTGCCACATACACATAGTCCTAAATTGACTAGGAGTTGAAGTCAAGGTAGTTTATAAGCCTTTGTTTTATTAATTCACCAATGCACTTTTAAAAACTGAATGGCTCACTCGAGACTTAAAGTCGACAATATCTATAATATGATGAACATGGAAATGTTGCAGACTTGACATCACACCATCAAAACTATGAGGAGGCATAGGCCATACACGTGTGAGCCTAAAGGCCCCTACCCCTGACCGGGGCTTCTATTGTTTTGGTTCACAGAAAAAGTCTTACAGTACTTAAGTACCGGGACTTGACCGAGGGTCATTGCTAAACACCTTTGTTTCCTAAACAACAAGGCTCTTCTCAAGAACAAGACCATGAGCTCTACATAACAGACAGTTGATTCTGTTAACTTATATGTAGAAACTCTCTCAGATTAATATCTCCAAAAGTTGTTGTTGTTGTTTTTTTTTACTTCTTTGATAAGATAAACACGCTAAGTACCACTGTGGAATAATGACATCCCTACTAAGTTGCCATGTTATATTGAATTAACTTACTTACAAGCTAATTTCAGTGTTTGGAAAAACTTATTTCATTTTTTGTATTATTCTCTTCTCTTTTCAGTACCTGTAGAAAATGTTATATAAACAACACCCGTGATGTAGTGATTGGTGAGTGTGACAAGGTTGCAGACTTAAAGCTCAAACATTAAAATCTGTAATAGAACTTATGATTGATAGCAGACTATTATCATATAGAGTTGGTGAATGATATGGAAGCATTCATTCCGTTTTCATATCTTACATCAATAACATTTTATTCATGTGTATCTTTTTCGCAATTAACAAAAGTTTGACGTGTTAATTAGTAGAATACTCGGCAATTTGAAATTTTCTTGAGTGATATTAATGAAAATAGTATTCTAAAAAACTTGTAGAATTTAAGGAACTGTTTTTCTTAGTTGGAATGATAAATGATGCATTGTTTTGTTGTGTTTCCCGATTTTCAAATATGGTTTCAAATCAGGGATGATGGAAAACTGAATCCATGTTGAATGATCAACAAGCTTTATATACAAAGCACATTTGGTGGTGGGTGACTGGTGATTAAGGGCTAGGCTAACTGAAATAGTGCTAAATTGACTTGACAATGAATGCTTGGTAATTAATTAAAATGAAACCAGGGTGATGATTTTCTTCAAATTATATTTTCACTTTCCTCTCATTAGACTTTTGCCTTCATAGTAAATCACCCATTTGCACAGTTATGTGATAATTTTCTCTACCGGTGTTCTTTATTTCAGGTTTATGTGATTGGTGGGGAAGGTATACTGGAGGAGTTGCAGCTTGCTGGCATTACAGCGTTTGGTGGACCAGTAAGTTGTGAATCTGTCTCCCTCTTTCTCTTTTTCCCTCATTGAAATTGAATACATGTTGTCCAAAGAGTTACTTAGGAGGCTCGCCCTGCTGTTCCACTATGCTAGTTTTCTTGTTCATGTTCTCTTTTTGCTTGTAAAGTTTGTTGATTTGGATGATTATTCACCTTGATTGAGTTGAAACGACTTGTGGGTAAACAAGTACTTGTGCTTGTGTTACTTTTGAAAAGGAAACACTTACACTAAAGTTTGGTCCGAGTGATCACAGTCAAGTCTATTATTAGGCTACGTCTTCTTAAAGGCAATGCACACTTCAAGGAAAACAATAAGAGAGGGATGTGAATCACATGATTGTCACATAAGTTATTCTCGCTAAAGCATTCATTGGTGCAGGAAGATGCAAATAAAACGATAGACCTGAAGCAGAACTGCTTTGTTGAGCATGATAAGAGTGTAATGACACCTTGCTCATTGTTAATTTGTTATTGAGTATCTTCATCGAGATCGGTGCTTGCAGTTAACTGAGTGGTTTCTTTCAGGTTGGCGCTGTAGTGGTTGGTATAGACCCAAACATTAACTATTACAAGCTTCAGTAAGAGAATCTATTCCTTTTCTCTTTTATTTAAAATTTTACATTCTGGTTCATATTTCCTCTGACTCGTACCTCATACAAACACTGATCTAATTATAATTTATGTACAGGATAATTAAGGTAACAAAAAGAATCCCTATATATCTGCTAAATGTATCTTATCCCTTTACATTCAACCTAATCAGATCATATATTCAATAATCAAAACTTATCTTCAAAAGTTGGAGCATATATGTCATATGTGCTAAGCTTGTTACAAATATGATTAATGTGAAACCCCTTGAGAGATTTTTGGAACATGTCTGCCAGCTGGTTACTAGAGCTAACAAAAATCAATAGTGATTTTTCCTGAGAACACTTCCTCACAAAATGATAGTCTATCTCTCTGTATTTAATCTGTTCATGGAAGACTGTATTAGACACAATATGACAAGCAACTGATCGCACATAAGATTAGTGCCCTCAATCTCCCCCAATTGGGACTGCTGAAGGAGTTGTCATTGCCATGTTTTATCGCTTGCAGCTGCTGCCATGACATCATATTTGGGTTCAACAACTGATTTGACAACTATATTCTGTTTCCTGCTCCTCCTTAGGCGTAAAATACCTCCAATAAGAAAACATTAGCTTGAAGTGGATTGTTTGTATGATGGTAATTCTGCCTAATTTGCATTAGAGTAACAATCAATTTAGAAAGTGCTTTTGTTCTCATATAAGCATTCGGGACCTAGTGGATTCTTGATGTAACAGAGGATGCACATGATGACATTCCACTGACTATCACAAGGGACATTGAGGAATTGACTTACTACGTACATAACGTGACATTGGTCCTAGTGCCTAAGGTCATTGAGTCAGCCAATGACTCTACAATACCTTTTTGGGTTTTCCAAGGTTCCCTTTGCTCGAAAGAATTTTAAGGTGAGGATCCATAGGGGTGTCACTAGGACAACACTCAAGCATGTTAGTCTAAATGAGGATATCCAAAGCATATTTCCATTAGGAAATGACAATCTTGAAGTAGATTGAGCAACCTCAATGCCCAAAAATATTTGAGCAATCAAAGATCTTTTATGTGGAACTCATTTTTGGATGAGACTCTAGTCGGTTGATACACCTCAAAATCATATGCCATCAAGATATACCACCAAATAAAAGCATGTGCCAAAAATGAAAATTGGAGGAAGAAAATGGAGTGATCAACTTTGCAACAAGTCATACCAAACTGAACTAGAGCCGAGCTAAAATGACCCAACTAGGCACGGGGAGATTGCTACGAGGAGATTGCTACGAGGAGATTGCTTCAATACATAAAGGAGAGAGTCATAGGAGACAAACAAAATGAGAGCCACTGGAATCAGTAAATATTGGGGGTTGATCCATGTAAACCATTTCCTGTAGCTCACCATGTAAGAATGTAGTTTTAGTAATCTAATTGCTTAAACGGCCAATCACAGATAACAAACTCGGCAAGAAATAGATTAACCAAAGTAATTTGAGTATAGCCTTTCTCCATCAAACAAGCTTTGAACTGATCAACATTACCATCCAATCCAACCTTGATTGTATACACACTACGACAACCAATAGTAGTATTGCCTGGAGGTGATTGGACCATCTCCCATATGCCACTGGTATGTAAAACAATCATGTCTTCAAATACCATTTGTCACCACCAGGATTAGCCTTACCTTCACCTATAGACTTGGTAGTAATCACAAAATCCAAAATAAAGGAGAAATAGTAAGGTGATCAGTTATAACATGGAAGAATGCAAAGATGTTTAGGATTGAAGTTTGATCCCTTGTTCTCTCTCTCTCTATCCTTTTCTTTTCTTGTGCAATTATTATCCTTGGTGGTGAGTAACATGTTTGGCATTTCATCGGCCAACCTCTCTCATCATGGATGCTTTCTTTTGGCAACCCCGGTGCCACCAAACGCTCATCCATATGTTACCACCATGTGAACCAAACAGGTCTTCGTCCACATGACATGCGCTTGTCTTTATTCGTGCAAAACCGTTTTCTGGAGTGATCCACATAGTTATATAAAGTGAAATCCTTGAGAAACAAAAAAGTTAGGATCTTCTATAATTATTATAAGTGAGGGAAGTATGTGATTTTATCCTTTAAGAGTGGTAAGATCTTTGTGGTCAGATCTTTAGAGGACTTTAGTTGATAACATTTTGTTTACATTAAAGCTTTGCATGGATTATTTGTAGACTGTTGAAATGACTAATAAGTTCATAATACTGTGAGAATGATTTAGTAAACAAACTACGTTTTTTTAGTACATTAATGATGTGGTAAGAGGTTTTTTAGTTAATTAACCCAAAGCAGAATAACTAAGAATAGGCTTTGCATATAATTTTTTGTTTATGTTGGTACAAAATAGGTGAATAAAATCATCAAAATCTTATATTTATATATGCGCTCATTATCTTATTTTCTAGCCACATGTACTTAATTACTTGCATTTTTAGTTACATATTTTGATATTTTAATGTCATCTGGTAGGTACGGAACCCTTTGCATACGAGAAAATCCAGGATGCCTTTTTATTGCCACCAACCGTGATGCAGTTGGACATATGACAGCTTTGCAAGAATGGCCTGGTCCTTCTTTCAACTCCATTTTACTCTTAAACAGTGTAGAATTAGTATGCAACTTGATTTTATGTCCTCATAATTGATAAAACTTGGATTTCAGGTGCGGGGTGTATGGTTGCTGCTATATGTGGATCAACCCAGAAGGAGCCTGTTGTGGTAGGGAAACCATCAACCTTTATGATGGAGTTTTTACTTAAGAAGTAAGAAAGTTAAATGCTTAAATGTCTTGGTATTTCCGGAATGTTGTCTTTTATGTTATAGTTTTCTCAGCATATATAACAATATTTTTTGGAAGATTCAACGTAAGTTGCTCCAAGATGTGCATGGTGGGTGATAGACTAGATACTGATATTTTGTTTGGACAAAATGCTGGTTGCAAAACACTTCTAGTTCTTTCAGGTAATGGGATTGTCTTTTTCTGTATATATATTACTAGAGAAGTCGTTCATAACATATTGCGATAATTTTTATTGTGGAAACAAACAGGTGTCACAACTCAATCAGCTTTACAGGACCCTTCAAATAATATTCAACCTGATTACTACACAAATACAATTTCTGACATGGTTGACTTATCAAAAGTATGAACAGGTTCTTCCCAATTTAGACATTCTTTTACACCAATATTGAGAGCACAGCTGTGCTCCACATAGAACACTTTTCTATTTAATTTTTTCACAATCTAATTATAGCTTATATCTGGATCTCTGTTACATCACTTCGTTGTGAGGTGGTTTGCACCAAGCATTAAATTGAAGAGATATGGTTGCTCTCCTTTGCGAAGCAGAACTATTTTATAATTGCACTGTATACTCATTTCTTCACGACGAGGGGATGAGGGGAAATTACTCGTTCTGGCATTTCAATAAATGAGGCATTGTAATGCAAATTTTTATATTTCCAATGCTGCAGTACTTCATTGAAATTTACCAATTTGGCTCTGTTGTATAACTGTATGGTTTATTCATTCAGTCTCAGTAGGGTAGCTCATCCAACAGGGTTTATTGGATTCAAATTCAGATGCTTTAGAAACTCCAACTTTAGCTGGGTATGGGGGTTGGGAATAAAATGGTAACTGTTGTGTTTTTTTTTTTCCAAAGTGGGATTAATATGGTGCTTTTATAATGGGAAGTCCTGATTGTCACATGACTACAAAGGGAAAGATCATAAACTAGCAAAATCAATGTTTGAAACAAATAAGCTATAAGTTAAAATAGCCTATTTGCTTTTTGACATTGAGAAATATTTAGACAATTTTTAACTGAAAATCTAAATCAAGACATAATCTGATACGTTGTTTAAGTATTAGCACGGCCTGGATGAAGCCACATTAAGTCATTCGGGGACAAGGGCCAATGTCCCATAAGACGATAAAAAGTTATCCACTACAAATATCTATTCTTGTTGCAAAAAATAAGCAGATAACAATTCTAGCTAAGCAAAGTATAAGAGGATAGAAGGATTATAGTAGAAGAACTTAATAAGCAATCATATATCCGCATAAAAGGGATTATGCTATTAAGTATCACTGGCAAGATGTTCTGTCCCACACCAACACTTCATTATGACTTGTCTCTTTTAAACGTGCCAACCTCGAACTATAGAAGTTTCCAAATGAACAAACACAAAGTCATCTCGTCTGGATGGTCTACCATCATGAATAGTGCCCAGATTGAATTTCGAAGCTACCTTGCCAATTCAGGTGGTACAGGACTATTACTTGGAATAGGCATGTGATATTTTGGTCCTGATGGTGGCAGGTTAGGTGAAGTCTTATCAGAAAGATGACTCTTCAGGTTTCAACCCCCAAATTTTTGGTAAAATTTACTTGGATACACTCCACCGTCACAAACATCAGTGTGATCATTTCAACGTTCACATGCTTGCCATGGTTTGGTTTCATGCTATGAGCCACATCAAGAATGGCAACATAAGTTGTATCTAAGACATCATACATGGCATGGTACTAAATCCTTCGAGATCAATCTCCTCTACACCTGATATTTCTCAGCATGCAAAGCAGTCACGACTCACGTGTTACCCTTTATGCAAACCATATCTGCATTTTTTATCTTGTTTAGTGTTCATCAAAGCAATAGCTTTCATTTCATTTAGTTCATCACCCAACCCTCTGTTCATTTTTGTTCTTTTTTGTTCCCTGTTAAAAGAATTCTGCTTTCTTATAAACTACCAATATTTTCTCCTTTTCTTTACATTAAACCAATCTCTTGATAAGTATTTTCTTATCTTCCTTCGATGCACATATTGGGCCATGGGCCCAATGTATCTAAATGGGATAATGGCCCAATACTAGCCACATTCTAGATAAAAAAAAAAAGAGAAGGGTCCTGTGTTTTGTCGCATCTGGAGAAATATTCTCACGCTGTGCTCTGTCACAATAATTGACTTGATACACTCCCGCATCCCTCGGCTGTGGCACCAATCAATATTGATACAGGTTTGATGATGTTCTGTTCTGCCGTTACTCACTTCACATGCTGTCAAACTATATTTTTACATAAAATATTTAATGCCTGAATATTTGATAACTAACAACATTCAACTTCACTCCTCCATGACTCAGCCATGCTGTAAAAATTCCATGATTCCAATGAAAAAGATAAGAACAGCTCTTGAACTGAGTAATCCACATATCATATTTTTTTTGTCTTTCCAGAGAGTTTACAGGTCAAGGATGTGAATGATGATAAGTGTGAGAAAGGTTTATCAATGGAAAAGGTTGGACCGTTTAGCCATGCCAAAAAACGTTAAGTTGTGGGTGCCTTGTTAATAGGTTACAGGCTCACAGTAGCAGTCAAATTTTTATCCAACCAATAGCCAAAGCCAAAATTTTAACACTTGCTTTGGTGGTGTAGATTTTGACATCAAAAGAAACTAAAAAGTAAAGCTAAAAGTGAAGCTAGCAGCCAAATCCTACATATCCAATGCTTTTCTTAAAAGCTTTTTCTGCTTGGTGAGACTATCAAACTCTGAATCATCAGACTCTCCCGCTTGAAGGAATATATTCCTTTCTACCAGTAAAACAAAAAACAATTCAAACTTTGCCCACACCCATATATTTTTAACAAAATAACTATATATGTAAATTATGTTGAGGGGCCCAAGACTCACATGCATGCCACATGTCAAAATCTCATTGTACTGTTCCTTCCATTTGGTAGTTGCTCTTATTATATCACTCTCTCAGTAATATTTAATCATAGAAAGTATAATAATGAGTTTAATATGAGTGAGGAGGAGAGGACCACTGCATGAAACTGCTAGTTTTTATTCAAAATACAGAGAGAGCTGCATGTGGGTATGGGGTAAGTAAGTAAGTAGCTCGCAACTCTATGCATGGAACTCAGATCTGCTTTTTTCTTCTCTTATATTTTATTTTCCCTTTGCATTTTTTTAGTATTCACAGTCAGGGGAAAATTGAAACCAGGGTTAATAGAAACATATATGCAAAGGTTTCCTCAACTTGCATGGTTTGGAAAGTCACAAATAATGTCCTAAAAAGGTCAAAAAGTGTTATATCGTCACACAATGTTATCTCTAAAGACCATGTCGGTTTCTGAGACAGTGATTGAATCCGTTGGTTGATTATTAATTCTCAATTAACAGCAACTCCTAACTTGTTACCATGATCTCATATTGGTCAGAACAAAACTTCATTTTTTTTTTCTTTGGTAGAATTTCACTGAAATCTCAATTCCTACTAATGAAAGAGAGAAGACGACCACTGCCTAAGTTTCACTACTGTTCATTGTTCAATCTCTACATTGGAATTCATGAACTTGTTATATAGCAGTCATGTTTTAAAACTATTTGGAGCAGTGAGTTAATATAAATTACTATAGCTGGTGGAGTTGATAACTTTGACTAGAATAAACAAAACCAAATAGTTCAATCAATCAATCAATATTTCTTTAAAGGAAATAATTCTGAAATAAAATATATATACTCAACATGCAACTGAAAATGCAAAAGCTGACAGTATTTTTGTATATGAGAAAAGTTGTCTTAGTTAGGTTCCAGTGAGTCTTAACACACCACACGTTTCTAAACCTAGAAAAATAAAAGGCAAGAAAAATCTTATGATGATTCAACATTTTCCACAACCAAAAAAGCCTAGACAGAAAAGGATAAAACTGAGGGAAATAATAAAGTTTGGTTTGACCCGGGAAAAAATATTTTTAGGGGGAAGGGTCTATAAAAAAGAGGAAAGCAACTAAGAAAACAAAGTGTCTGTTTGAGAGGGGGAAAAGACCAAAGAAGCGTGGAGGAGTGCTTTTATTTTGGGACCAAACTTAGCTAACATATTGTGGAATCAAATTCCAAAACACACTAATCCTAATGTTAACTCAACCTTCTTTTTATTGCCCCCATGTGCCTATTGCTGAATGACTCCAGACAAGACACAAACCAAGAACCAAAAAGGTCTCCACCACACCACCAATCAAACAAAACCCTGGTAAAAAATTCAACTCACACTTCAAACTTCATTTATTGTCGTTTTTAGACACTTAGATTCTCAGTTCCGTGTTCAGATTTTTCCAATTTCGTGACCAATGCCTCCTCATACGTAACTAGTGTCTGAAAAACATTATAGCAGGAAAAAAAATACAATATGCATGAAAGAAAAAGTCTAGAAAGAAAAAGAAAACACTTTGTTGATGTTTGAAGTGGACATTTTTGGTCATATCGTAGATAAGATATGTTATATACTAGGGCCATGTATATGGACTGACAAGTGTCACTTCTGTGGTGGTTATTTAAGGGAAGAGTTCTAGTGAAATTTACACTCTTGTTCAGAATTTTTTAGGAGAGTTGCTGATATTTTGCTTGGCTCTGGTGCTTGCACATCTCACTGTGGCTGTCAAAATAACATGTGTTTGTGGATGTGCTTTTGGGAAAGAGAATCACAAAAGAAGATCAAAATCAATTTTTGTTGATTATTTATTATCTGGGTGGTGTTCATATATGAGAAAATGAATTCCAACCACCTCCATTGTTATTCTTTATGAGATTTCATACTCAGTTGGGACCTTATACAGTTGTACTCATCTCCAGAAAAACAAAGACCTAAAGCTTCATCTACTTGCACACACACTAATGAAACCAATTGGAGGCAAAAGTTATTAATTAATGCAACCTGTGTGTGTGTGTATATATATATATATATATATATATATATATATTTCTCTTTCTGAATTGGTGACATAAAGAACAGAAAAGGGGTTAAGTGATCCTTGTGTGATTCCTTGTCCCATCATAGGAATTGCATTTAGAAACTGGACCCTGCTTGCCAAGTATTATTACAAACCTGCAATGAATGAATGAATGAGATGAGCATATGTTAATATATTATTATAAGTCATATTTTAATTTTAGAAAGAGATTATACATAATGCATATGATTATGTGGTTCATAATAAGAATATGGGGTGAGTGATTGAGTGAGTGTGGTCCACCAAAAGTTATTATAGGATGGATGATTCAGTAATACACCTCTATTTTTCATTGGATCATCGAAACATTCCATGAACCGTTGGTCCATTACTTGGTCATTTTATTGACTGCAGAGGAAAGTAGCACCCATTTTAGGTAACCAAAAATCTTCATGTCGGCTTAAGTGATGGGAATTTGTATTTCCATCAAATGAACAATGCCAACATAATCATAATAACAATTATTCTCTATAGCAAATTTATTTATTTTTTCCTTTAATTTTACTTCTCATGTTTTTATTTTTACCTTGATCGATTGAGTTTGTAAATTTAATCAGGATCGTCAACCAGAATTATTGTTTAAGTTTGTGACTGTATTAGTATCAGATAATTAATTGATGATAGAGATTCAAAGATTTAAACATCTGGTAATAACAAAAATATTATAAAATATTCAAATTTTTAAAATACTTAAAAAATACATAAAAAAATACCATGATAGAAAAAATGATCTATGTTAGTTCACTTAACCCTCAGTAAAATATAACTTTTTTTAACCCTCGGTTTTAATAAAAAATTAATTAAGTTAAATGACAATAATCTAAAGAAATTAGGCTTTCCTACTATTAAGAAATATAGGATGAAAGGAGGTTCAGAGGACATTAGATTCTCCCGACAATAACGAAGTTGTCGTGTTATTCAACCTGGTCACACTTTCTTCCTCAATAACATGAACTCACAATTTTTTAAATGTATATTTCCAATTATTAACTATTTAACTAATATTCTAGTTCGAAACTTGTGCTCAGTATTCATCAGAATTCGTGTTAAGATTCAACTCATTATTTCTATTCTACTCACAGCTGTCAAACAGGTTAAAATAAATTACTTTTTTTTCTTGTAAATCATCACCAAAATTCGTTTAATGTAATAATCTATTTCATCCAAATATTAAGAAAATAAATTGAAGATTTTGGCTTTCATAATATTTAAACTAGTTTTTATATTTCTTATCATTTTAACAACCTGTTTAAACTTACAAGTTGTGTTTGATGTTAAAGAATTTTGTTATGTTTAGAACTAGTGAATTATAGAAATTTTATTTTGTTTTAAAAATAAATACATTTTGTTTAGTTATTTGTAAATATTTCTAGAAATATGCTATAATTTGAAAAAGTAAAATAAAATGTTGATTTTACTATAAACTATAATTATTTGCTATATTAACTAATTTAATAAAAATGACATTATTATATTGAAACATTCTTATAAAAAGGACCACACTTTCTTTTCCAATAATATAAACTTACAATTTCTTACAAGGGAGCCAAAATAAAAAAGATTGACTCATATTATCATCGTCACAAGTTATCTTCTCGTTATGAGAATGATTTTCATAAAAAAAAAAAAAACTATAAATGTTTATAAAGAAAAAGAATCAAACATAATATATAAAAAGTTGTAATAATTAAACCTAAATATGCTTAAAATAATTAATCTATAAAGAAAAGTTACAAAACTTTAAAATTTTATTGAAAATAAATCTAAAACACATCCTCATAAAACAAAATAAAACTACTTTTGATATCAAATATTATTTAAAGGTGTTTGTTAACACGCGTATGCCTGTTGTTCAGTTGATACGTTTTAACAATGTGTATGGGATTATAGTAGACAAAAATACCCTCATTTATCATGGATTCTAAGCTTTAAGGTCAAAAATATTTAAATAATTTTCATTTTCAAAACTAAAAACTCATTCCTCTCAACCCTTTCTCTTTCCTCTCTCTTACTCCAACATCATTTTTTCTCTGTCACCCTACTGTTGTTCCAATTGAAAAAAAAAATCAGAAACCCTTTGTCATCAAAGATATTTTCTCTCTCATCTCAACATTTTCTCTGTCATCACTCCAACATTTTTTTTTCTCATCTCAACTCAATTGAAGATGGTGGTGGTAATTTGAATCAGAGATANTTTTTAAAAATTGAAAAAGTTTACTCTTTTATAATCATTTTATATTTATCAATGTGTGTAAAATGAATATAAACTTTGTCACTTTATGTTACTCTTTCCAAATCTCAAAGGTAAAAAATGATTTTACTGTTTTTTATCTTTGCACAATGGTTAAAGTTTATTTTAAACGCTTGTAGAAGTTGATTCAGTGATAAAAAGGGACATAAAGAAATTAAAGAAATAGGTATAGAAGAGTTTCCTAGGAGTACAATTCTTTCAATTTTAGGTTGTAATCTTACGTCATGTATCTCATACCAATAGAGAAAGGAAAAAGAAACACTTTGTGTAAAGGGAAAAAGACAATAGAGGAAAATATCTTGTTCTTTAAAAATATAATGAAATGTGGTGTAGATGTATAAATAATGTATGAAAATTTAATTGATTTATGAAGGTTTTATTTACATGATTTAATTTAAAAATGAAATTTAATAATAATAAGAAGGGAAAATATATAACACATCCTCCAAATGAACGAACAGACATTTATTTACATGATTTAATTTAAAAATGAAATTTAATAATAATAAGAAGGGAAAATATATAACACATCCTCCAAATGAACAAACAGAGCAAAAGTAACAAATTACGATGTCACGGGTTGTTGTGTATGGCTGAGGGAGAGTATGAAGACAAGAGAGAAACAAATTGGATAAGTGAGAAAGATGGATTAGGGTTAGGCAATGGTTTATGATTTTTTTTTCAATTGGGACAATAGTAGGATGACAGAGAAAATGTTGGAGTGAGAGAGATGAAAGATAAAGGATTGAGGGGAATGACGAAGGTGAGTAAGAGTTTAGAGGTTTCTTTTTTTTTTAGTTTTGAGAATGAAAATTATTTAAATATCCTTCACCTTAAAACTTAGAATCCATGATAAATGAAGATATTTTTGTCTACTATAATCCGGTACACATTGTTGAAACATATCAATTGAAAAAAGAGTACGCATGTTAACAAACCCCTTATTTAAATACATCATTTTATATTTATCGATTGACATCTACTTTTACTAATTCCATATAATTCAATTATCAACAAAATTCTCCTAATTAATTTTCAGATTCTATTTAACTTTTCAACCATAACTAACTAACTAACTTTTCAGTACTATCTAGTTTTGCCTTATTTGTCCGTATTTAGTTTTTAATTCTACTCCATATACAAGTAACGTAACATTTTTTATACTAAAAATATACACAAAACACCATTCAAAAAAAATGTTTAAAAGGGTTTCGTGAAATAATTTTTTTTTTTTGAAAACACTGAGTATAAATTAGTACATAAGAATATTAATTTTTCTTTTGAGATGTAATAAAATTCATGAATATAATAATAACATTTCCTAATAAAAGAATTGGATTTATGATTTAATACCCATATTGAAAAAGTTTGAATAATTTGCATAAGATATGAAAATAGTCATTGATTGATGTGTGTATGCATATAGATGAGTATTGAAAAATAAATAAAAAAGAAGAGATAAAAATGAAAAGGATAAAAGAATTATTTGGGCAAAGGCATGACAGACAGGTGCAAGACCTCAGAACTGTTTAGTGATTTGGACCTCTCTTGGTTTTGGCGACAAAAACCCTTTGAAATTATTGAATCAAGAAAAAAGCTTTGCTTTACCTTTGACCCCTCTCTCTCTCTCCTCCCTCTATCTCTCTCTCCTCCCTCTATCTCTCTCTCTCTCTCTCTCTAAGCTACCACCAGCTCCCTATCTACAGTGCTCTCTCTCTCTCTCTCTCTCTGCTAAAGCAACGAAGCTGTGTTCTGATCCTTCAAATTAGGTACTCTTTTGTTCTCTTCTTACTTTCCCTTTCTTCCAATCCTTCACTTCTCATTTGCTTTTCGCCATAGCTCTTCAAGTTTAACTCTTTTTTCATCTGGGTTTCTCTCTCCCCTTCCGATCTGCTTCAGATTCCACTTTTCCTCTTCAAGATCCATTTTTTATACAATTCTCTCAGGATCACTCTCTTCCACCTGCTTCTGGTAATTTCCCTCAAACCCCAATACCCCTTTTCTCTCCAAAATATGCTCCCCCGTTTTTGCCGGCAAATTTGACCTTTTTACTTTACTCTTCTCTTGGTCTTTTAAGTCCAACCCGTGTTCTTCTTCTCTGATTTTTTTGTGTTTTTTTGTTGATTCTTGTCTTGTTGGTGTTCCGTGACTGTTCTGCTTCACTAATTGGATCCTACTTTGCATGCAGCTTTGCTAGGGATGTAGATATATGGTATCTCTTCTTGCTAAAATTGGTCTTAGGGTTCTGTCCTCTGTTTGTTCTTGGGTAATATGGGATGGGGTTCACTTTTCTGGTGCAGTCTGAGGTCTTGGCTGGTTAATTATCTTGTTGTGTTTTGGTTAGGTTGTGATGTACTTGTGCTGTTATGTGTCAAGTGGAGGAACTGTTTTGGTTTTATCTGTTAAAAGGATCTATTTGTCTGATTCTGAATGTGAGGAAATTATGTTCTGATTTTATTGATGTTTGAAGTGTTTGTTCTGTGGATTGGTTCATGAATATCTGTTAACGAGCACCCGTTTAACCAGCATGTTTTTCATACTGTGGCTTGATGGCTGACTGATTTTTTATGATGTTGGTGGCTTTTTGTAGGTTGTTTGTTGTTTTTGGAGAGATAAATGGATGCTGAGCCACTGTTTTGGTCAATTTGATCTTGATTGAAACTTTTTAGTATTTCTGATGGACTCAAAAACTAGCTCTAGATCTCTTCCGAAACACCATCAGAAGACGGCTGGAATTCAAACCCTTGAGGCAAAAGACAACGGGTCTTCAGGGAATCCAGCTTCTCTGAAAACAGGGAAAACTGAGCTGGCTGGTCCAGAGGATTTATCCAAGTCTGTAGGAACCGTTTCCAAACATAATACTGGGGAAACTGCTGAAAACAAGAAGTTAGGAGTTTCAATCCAAAAAGGGTCTGCCGATTCCTTGAGCAATAAAAGTAGTTCTGGTGCTTCTTCATCTGTTCTCGACAAGGCGGATCGTGCTGTTAATGAGAACTTAGGCTCACAGGAAAACTCCATTGATCAAGACAAAAAGACATCGGAATATGGAAGTGTAAAGAACAGTTCTGTTTCTGCCAAAGTTAGTGATGGGGCGAGCAGTCTCGCAAAGACAAGTGGAAGTGCCAAGATTAGTGACAGAGCTGATTTTGTTGAGAGTGGTAAGAGCAGTATTTACAGAGGAAGCACAAGCAGTGATGTGAGTGATGAGAGTACTTGTAGTAGCTTTAGTAGCAGCATAAACAAACCTCACAAGGCAAATGACTTGAGATGGGAAGCCATTCAAGCAGTTCGAAGTAGAGATGGGGTTTTGGGATTAGGTCACTTTAGACTACTGAAGAGGCTGGGTTGTGGGGATATAGGCAGTGTTTACCTCTCTGAGTTGAGTGGAACTAAATGTTACTTTGCAATGAAGGTAATGGACAAAGGGTCCCTAGCGAGTCGCAAAAAGCTACTTCGTGCCCAGACAGAAAGAGAAATCCTGCAGTCTCTTGATCACCCATTTCTCCCAACTTTGTATACTCATTTTGAAACTGAGAAATTCTCATGTTTGGTAATGGAATTCTGCCCAGGTGGTGACCTCCATACTCTCAGGCAGAAGCAACCAGGGAAGCATTTTCCTGAGCAGGCAGTAAAGTATGTTTAAATTACAATTTAATTTTGGTTCATGCATGCTGATTATTATACTCACTGTATTTCTTCTTTAGAGTTTCTCCATTTTCTTATACTACTTGTGAGTGAAAACTGGATCCGGTTTCAGATACAGTGCTTTACTGGCTTGTTATTCTACTGGGAAAGAAACTAGATTTGAGTCCTCTCAGGGTGTTGTAGTTACATCTAAATCATTTACCTTTTAATTTCTTTTCAAAATTGTCCCTGGATAACCCCTTAAGTCTAATGTAGGTGGTTGCAGAGTGGTCTCATCCTTATTTGTGCTTATTGCTCCAATTGCTGCACTAGATTTAAACAGCCTAATTCTAATGCTTTGATCACTTTATCCTTGTATCCAGATCCTGGTTACCATTATACAAGCATCTATGACCACTTAATTGCTTAATATGTAAAGAACATAACATTTTTAGTGTAGAATCTTCCTCTCATGCATGCATGGAAAACATAGGTGGAGGCTGTGATACGAGTTCTTTTGCATTTGGGTTTGCTTGTTTTTTACTCTTTAAATGTTTATGATGCTGCTGTTTGATTTATTCAAGTCCTATATGAAGTCAGATTCTGTATTCCAGACAATTTCATAGATCAATTGTGGGTTTGATGTCTGCTTTCATTTTTCCAAATGAACAAATCTATACATAATCTCAATCATAGTAAAATTGAATCTTCGAAAGCTTGATTTTGGGAAGATAAATTTAGTGGAAATCGGAACTGTCTTTAGTGTATCAAAACAATTCTAGGGCATATGTTTATTTTACTCTGCGCATGGCTCCTTAAGCCGAAAATGAGTTGTCTGAATGCTCCTTAAGCCTCTTAGTCATGATTTCTTGTCATGCTTACTTCCTTTTTGGGTACTTTGCCTAGTTTTGGCAGTTATGTTAATATATGATTTGATGGTAATCACAGACATTTTCCTTGTAAATTGCAGATTTTATGTAGCAGAGGTCCTTCTGGCTTTGGAGTACCTGCACATGCTTGGGATTGTCTACCGTGACCTTAAGCCAGAAAATGTCCTTGTTAGAGA
The DNA here is from genome assembly GCF_000741045.1 of Vigna radiata var. radiata. NCBI lineage: Eukaryota > Viridiplantae > Streptophyta > Magnoliopsida > Fabales > Fabaceae > Vigna > Vigna radiata. Next base: position 14,482,979 of record NC_028360.1, read on the forward strand.
CGACGGACATATTATGCTCTCTGACTTTGATCTCTCCCTCCGATGTGCTGTCAGTCCGACCCTTGTGAAAACCTCATCAACGGATTCTGAGCCTTTAAGAAAGAACCCCGTTTACTGTGTCCAACCTGCATGTATTGAACCACCTTCCTGCATCCAACCATCCTGTGTTGCCCCCACCACATGCTTTTCACCCCGGCTCTTCTCTAGCAAATCAAAGAAAGACCGGAAGCCAAAAACTGAAATTGGCAACCAAGTAAGCCCATTACCTGAGCTGATTGCAGAGCCTACTGATGCTCGGTCCATGTCATTTGTTGGAACTCATGAATACTTGGCACCTGAGATCATCAAGGGTGAAGGTCATGGGAGTGCAGTTGATTGGTGGACTTTTGGGATCTTTCTATACGAGCTGTTGTTCGGTAAAACTCCTTTCAAGGGATCCGGTAACCGAGCCACGCTGTTTAACGTGGTGGGGCAGCCGCTGCGTTTTCCAGAAGCACCTGTTGTGAGTTTTGCAGCAAGGGATCTTATAAGAGGGTTGCTGGTGAAAGAACCTCAGCACAGATTGGCATACAAAAGAGGTGCAACTGAGATAAAGCAACACCCTTTTTTTGAAGGTGTGAACTGGGCATTGATCAGATGTGCTACCCCACCAGAGATCCCAAAGGCTGTAGAGTTTGAGAAGATACCCTCCCCAGCCTCATCAGCTGGTGTTGAAAAGGCTGTTAACCACATGTCAATAGCTAATCAGAAAGGTTCTGATAATTATCTGGAGTTTGATTTCTTCTAGAGCTAGAGACACTATTGATTATTACAAATGGTTTCTGTTAAGAGGGGAGGAACTTTTTTTCAATGTTTCAGAAAACAGACCATGAGGAATTGTATGTTTGTTTTTTGTTGGCTATTTCCAGTTTCAAATTTGTATGGCACAATTAATGCATGGCTTCTCTGTCATCTCAAAAACAAACTCATAAAAACAACATTTATTCACTACCAGCCAATGCTGCTGCTGCTGCTGATGATCTAAGCTCCCCAATTGGTAACTATGCAATTTTGGATACTGGAGCACATCTGCATCATCCAACTTCCACACCTTTTCTTTCAACATCACGTCCTTGGATCTAATATCTTAAATCCATCAAATGCAACTAAATGTTTTTCTTTTATCTAACGCAATTTCAAGGTTCTATTTCAACTTTATACATCACTTTATTTAATTTATAATTATTTTTGTATATATAAAAAATTAAAGAGTGATGATAAAAAAAATAACGTTAAAACATTTTTTAAAATAAATAAAATTCTGATTCTTAACTTGTATGAATATAGATTAGACTGTGCTACAGTTTAAATATAATGCTAATTTCATTTTATTTCGGTATAGATGATTAAAATTTTAACTTAAAGAACCTTTTCTTAAAAATTGCTGCATTGACTACTATAGAGAATGCGGCTTCTACTTTTTAAAAAGAAGTTCTATCTATCAATTTACTTTTTAAAAGAGAGGAAAAGATTACAAATCAATTACACTTTTGTTCGTGCTTGTTTTAAGTGAGGAGTACAAATATAAAACAAAAAAACACAAATTCTTAGTACATTTCAACAAATACTTTATTAATAATATTTTGTATTTACTCGTCTAAATATTCAGCTTATACTATCATTCCTCAGCATCTTTTCTAGGCCCAATAATGAATATTTATTAAGTTTATTCATTAATTATGTTAACTGTACAATACTAATTAATAAAGAATGTTTTAATCTCTTCATGCTGACATTAGTGAAACTAAAATATGAATTAGTCAAATTACACGCAACTGATAGGAGTATCATTTATGCGTATAGATTTCACCAGTACTTGAAATATAATTGATTTTTTTTATTTGCTATGTTTTTTTTAAGAAAAACACTTGAATTATATGAAATTTATTATCTTGATTTTGGTTCCATAAAATATTGTTTTTCTTTATAATATTTTTTATTTTAAATTAATCCCTGAAAAAGTATTCAGTAAAGCACAAAATAAAGAAAAACTTTAAAGGTACTAAAATAAACTAACAAGGACTAGAGCTAAAATAGATCAAAAGTCAAAAAAAGAAAAATTTTAGAAAATAAAAAAAATGTAACTTTATTTAAAAAATTAATCCCAAATAATTATGCAAATAGGTAATTGAATAATTGAGTTGTTTGAAAAGAGAGAGCAATTTAAAATTAAAACCATTTTTAAGATATAGTAGATAATTTGAAGTAGGACTTGGTCAATTTGATATAAATATTATCTCATCTCAGGCTAGTGATGCATATGGTTTGTAAAGCATCATAGCAACCACCACATGTTAACAGCAATATTACCATATAATACTTTCAGCCTAACTCACCATATCATCATGCATCAGAAGCTCACCACTAATTTCTTGGAATAGACAATTGCCACTTTCAGTAATTACAAAACTCTGATATATACATCTGCATAATGATAATTATCTCTTTAAACATCAATTATTCACTAATTAATCACATTTTTATGATCAAAATCTGGGTCTAAATAGCCATATGGGATTGGACACAAAACGCATAAGAGGAACAAAACCACATGATTCATTCTCTTCATGTGCAACTCTGGAACTTGTAATCATTTGATCTGTTACTTCATTTCCATCGCATATTATTTTAACATCACAGATTTCTGGTGCATTTCTGAGGACCTTATCTGCTATGCCATTTCTTCTTCTGGACATGGATTTGCTACTCATCACAGTAAAAAAATAGTGACAGACTAGTAGAAACAATTATTGCTATTAATTTAATTTTAGATTACTGCAAAGAATGGTACCTTAAATTAGATTTGGTGATTCCAATCACTAATTTTCTTATATCATGATCTCTAACTTGCTCTGTTATTGCTTTGGCAACGTTGTCACCCTCTACAACCATCACTTCCACCTTAACCTGTACTTTTTCTTTACATATTAAATTCCACGAAAGTGATATTTTTCAACGATCAAACTGTGTATTGTTTTTGTGTGAAAGAGATTTCATTACCTTTGAATCAAGGCACAAGTCAATGAACTCTTGAAGGAGCAATTTTTTCTTGCCTTTCTGTTGAGTCAAGTGAAAGTTAACATACTCTGCATTTACACGATTCCTTGGAAATTTTCCAACTGCCATCAAACATCAAAAGCAACATTAATCAATGGAAACAACCACTTCATTCATTCGTTGACTTCAGCATTTTGATTAATAAAAAATAACCTTGTGAAGTCTTATACCAGCAAAACTATTACATGGTCTAAAACCACTATATGTTTATACTTCCAACCAAAAAAATTTCAACTTATAAATTAGTCTGGACCATGTGATAATGAAGAACTATGCAACAATTTATCTTCAAGAAGATGATGACTCACATGGACTTGGGATGAGCCTGATTTCAGGAAAAACGTGTCTGAGATAGACAGTGGTAGAGGGTCTGACAGCATGGTTCAAAGTCCATAAAAGGGCTTCCATGCTTGATTCTCCAACGTGGTCTACTGCCACATGAACAACATCTGTGTCGTTGTTGTTGTGAATGTCAAAAGAGAACACGCTACTCTCAGAGTCTTCTGATATTGTCTCCAATGATTCCTTCAGATTGATCTCAAATAGCTCCTCTGAATCTTTATTGTTTACTTCATTGACGCTGCAGTCATACACCTGAATGAAACCGCAACAGCCTTCTTCATCGGATTCGTGGTGCAAACAATCATGTCTTTTTTTCCCTGACATCATTGGTAGCAGCTGTGACAACTTTACATCAGCTTGGTTTGTCTTACGAGATGAGTTTTGTAGACTTTTCTGATTAAAAATTTAAGAAAAAACTGGAAACTGGATTAGAGTTTCACTGTGTTTAGCATAGCTAAAACGAAACTTCAATGAGTTTATGAACAATTTTTTGTCTTTTACGTACACAATATGTATTTTGTTTTTGAAGTTGATGTTGTTCAAACTCGACAAAATTATTATGAAGGAAAGTTTTATACATTTTGTTTTGTAACAATAAAGAAAGTGGGAAGAGGAGGATTTTTAATTAGTAAGAAAGTGATACGAAGATGAATAGAAATATTCTTTAAAAAGATTAAAAATAGAAATTAATGGAGTTGTGATGAGGAAAAGTTAGAGAAGTAGCTGAGTTTAAAGTCAAATCATTGGAACATGTTAATATATAAAATATGATTATCTCATCTCTTTCAAATGGAAGATTAGATAATGACTATATACATTGGACACTTGTGTTAATTAATTAACATTTATACTAATAAGCCAATTATAATGCTTATTATAATATGACAGAGAAATAATAGTAATATAAACTTCGATATTATGAGTTAGATATCTTTTTTTTAAGTTATAATGAGAAATTTTTTAATCAAGCATGCAGTACATTAAGATGAATATAAGTCATATCACACAATAAGTTCCATCTTATGTAATTGTAGCATAGAAAAACCTCACTGTACAACTTCACTTGTGATTGAATATGTGTGGTAATTGGAATTAAATTATTTTAGAGCGAACCAAAAATAAATTATTTTACATGAATTAATAACATATTTAAATAATAAAAATAAAGTCTACAAAACCAAAAAAATCGACATAAGAAAAAATTTACATAAACTGTGTGGATTAAGACCAGCCCACAAATTGCTGGATAAACCACTCTGAATGTAATAAATGGTTAAACACATCAATTTTTTTTTTCAAAAGAGTTGAATTGACAATTTAACTACATTTCAACAAAAAAAAATTTAACATATCTTTTAATATTAATATTTTTTTTTTCCGAAAATTCTTACGGACTATTAATTTTAATAAATTCAGATGATGAATATGTACTTTAAAATGAATGATAGATATATATATTCCTTTTCATTTTGAAGATAAATTCTCGTATTTTATCTACTCTTCTCCCTGCAACAGAATAAACAAAAAATTGTAAATATATGGTAGATTCTTAAACCCAATCCACATCTCTATATAAACAATGGTAGATTCATGAAGATTGTTGGTTTTTCAAAGGGTAAAATCTAAAACCAACATTGACTTAGGGAACTATTCCCAATGCTGAAATTGAGTGACTGACACACAGTACTTATGAAAAGCTTTGGTCTTAAAAGTTGAAACAAACACAGGAAACCGAAGCATTTTGATGATGCTTGTTTTTCTGGGACATGGAAGTATCAGTGGCAATGGCAGCGGCTATCTGTTCATTTACTTCCTTTCCTTCACATACAATACTCACATTGCAACTTTCTGGAGCATTCTGAAGTATCTGATCAGCTATGCCACTCCCTTTCTTTGATCTCAATTTTCTGTCCAACCAAAATGTTACAAGACTAAATTATCGATTCTTTTCTCATAAATTATAACATCCTTAACTGTTTCAAAAATATTCTACCGTATTTGAGATTTGCTTGCTCCAATCACTAGTTTTCTTATTTGAAGAATGGGAATGAGGTCGATGATAGCCTTTGCAATCAAGTCACTCTCAATCAAGATTGTTTCGACCTTAACCTGTTTGATATTTTTCTTACTTCAACTCTTGATTTAGCCTGAAATTGGAAAGTAGTTTCCATTTTAGTTGTAGAATGAGAGTACCTTGGAAGCAGAACATAATTGGAGGAATTTGTTAAGCAGCTCTCTTCTCTTCCCTCTTTCTTGTGCCATGTAGCTCTCTACATGCTCAGGACTCACTTGCTCCTTCGGAATCACTCCAACTCCCACTGTCATAACACAAACACATTCACAAACTCACAAATATGCTTGGATTATTGCTTAGTTGGAATCTTCAACTTCACAAGAAAAGTCTTATTTTTCTTCTGTATGACCTTTTGTCTTTGAAATTCTCATTCCTTTATTTCAATCATGTACGAGTTAGGACATTAGAAGTTTAACTTTAGCAGACATTTTTTCATTCTTGGATTATCATAAGCCCTCAAAATTGATTCCCGGTTATACTGAAGAAAACCGAATAAAAAAAATAAAAAATTTAAGAAACCATGTTGCCCTTTGAAACTGTAAACCGTCATATACATATCTGAGAAGCGATTAATAATTTTTGTTTGGTCTTGAAAACAGCATGGTGGTTAAGACCTCAACCTCACAGCGTAGAGGTAGGAAAGAAAGAATGATTGAAAAAGTATAATAATCCAAAAAGAAAACAAGAAAAGAAAGAAAGATAGAAAGAAAAGTTACATGGATTTGGAAGGAGGTTGATCTCTGGGAAAACGTGTATGAGATAGAGAATGGTAGATGGAGTGGTGAAGTTGGTGAGGGTCCATGACAAGGCTTGGATGCTACTGGGGCTCTTTCCGACGGCTACATAGACGGTGTCTTCCTCCTCCTTGTTCTCTTGTTGATGATTGTTGAAGGTAAAGTCTGAGGAGTTATCTTCTTCTATCTCAGTGACGGGGTGCATGGTCTGAGTTAAGGTTTGAGACATTTATATGACTAAAGAGTTGTTGTTGTTGTGTGTTGTTGGTTTGGGTGAAAGGGTGTTTAGAAGAGAGTTGAATTAATAGTAGCAGCGGCCTCAGAGACAAATTTGATGGTGTGAAAAGCCATGTGATTCCTAGACTAGCAAATTTAGAGTTTGAATATCAACTTTGACTTTTATTTTTCTCTATACCAACCCAAATCTCTTGTATGAGATATTTTGCCACTCTTTTTTGTTTTTCAAATTTATGAATTTATGTATTTTTCTTAAAATATTTACAAGTTATCAAGAATTGACACTCGATTCATAACTTTATTTTTATTTTTTTAAAGTTGTTACTTAAGTGGTCTTAATTCTTTTTACATTAAAGTTCTCACTTAAGAATCTCCTTTAAAGTTACTATTTGTTTCTTTTTTAAAATTATTTATATACTTAAAACTAAACTTATTAAGGTTTTTAACTAAAACTTTACTATTTAATTTTTAAAATATAGCACTGTTATTTTTATATTTAAAAAATATTTAGGTATTTATTTGTTCTATTTTTTTTTAGATATTCAGGTTAAAAGTTTTTATTTCACCATTTATATTTTTCTTTTTATTTTATTTTTTATAGATTCTTATCTTCTTCTTTGTTCGGATCATCACCACCAATGCAACAACCACCATCTCCGTTGGACCACCACTACGTTGATCACTATGAAATTTTCCTCGTTCCTCTTTCTCGTGCAACCACAAATTTGAAACAATAAAACATACCTAAATAACAATTACCAGTAACCTTGTTCCAGAACCACAATCATGAATTCCCTTCTCCTTAGGATTTGCTTAAACCTCCATGGTCATGATTCAACATGCAAGAAACCACCACAAAACTCTAAATTAAGAACGCGAAATCTAATCCCGATCATCCTCTTCTCGCGAACAACAACCGAGCCATAACAGTGCCACCCTAAAATCCTAAATTAGAAAACCCCTAATATGCAAAATCCCAAATCGCACCACCACTCCACCATGTTCGTCTTCTACACCTCGAGATAGTTTGGTTCTTCATCTTGAGAAGCATAGGAAACTCAAAAACTTAACCTTCATCCACTTAAATTTAACTTTAACTTTTAACTTTATCATGTCAATTAGACAGATTGTTTCCACTTATTGTAAAACTGTACAGGTCACTCAATCATAAGATAAGTAAAACAGACCAACTTGAACCGTTTTTTACAAAATACAATATGTTTTTGTTGGAAATTCAAGTGAGTCAAAGTCTCACATTGGATAGAAATAAGAAAGTAGAACAATATATAAAGATGAAAAACTCATAAACTCATTATCTTAAGGTTTTGAATAGAGAGTGATGTCAATTCTTTATATAGTTGGACTCCGATGTTATTGATGTTTGTGTAAAATCCATAGATTTTTTAAGTTGTATTTAATTTACTTTTTAAATGATACATGTTGAATAACTTCTTTTAAAGTTTAAGTTTTTTAAATTGAAGTGAAATTTTAACAGAATAGGGAATTTGTCTAACAATTCAATCTTCTTATTTAGTTTTCAAGTCATTCATTTATTAACATAAAATTGGTGAGTTTTAATTATTGAAATTAGTCTCTTTAATTCTCTAATATTTATAATAGAGAAAATACTTAAAGACATTTGGTAAAAGAATAATTTATATCAAACAATCAGTATTTTATATAAACAAACAAAGAAATTTTTCGTGGCTTATATTTAGGGTGACTAGGTCTAGTTGCTAAATAACATTATATTTAGGGTGACTAAGTCTCATTAAGAAATAGCATTATATCTAAGCCTAAATAAGAGATATCATTCCCAACTACTTAGAGTTTAAAACACTACTTTTGTCTTCCATGACTGAATTTTAAAAAAAAAATTGAACTATTGTGTTTCTCTTTAAAAATGAAGAAAGCTACTAATTAGTTTAATTCTGAAAATATGACCAAATTAGTTTATATTTTCAACTTTATAAAATGAAAGATTATTCTACTTTTTTAAAACCCAGGTTCAACGGTTCCACATTGTTCGCTATGATTTTGTATGAAAAAAAAACTCGAAACATATTACAATATGATATTTTACTTCCGTTTGATTAAAAAAAATTATATTTAAAATAACTAGTTCTCATACCTAATGACATGGATATATGACACGTGTGTATCTCTTTATAGAATAATGATACTTAGACAACATTTTTTTGACAACATTTTAATATGTGTGTTTATAATTATTATTATTATTATTATTGATTGTGGAGTAATTTTACACCAATCACATGATGACACGTAAATGATATTCAAACATTGTCTAAATATCATCATACATCTCTATATGTGTGTGTGACAAATATATAATAGAATACACTAATTTTTCTCCGATTTTTTGAGATTAGATTATTTACCTTAATAGTAACTTTCTAAAGGAGCACAATATCAGGATTGTTTGCTTTTAAACTATAGAGTGTCCATGATACAAAAATATCGTGCAAATGTTTATAAAAAATCAAGTAGTAGTATAAAGAGGAAAGTGTGAGAAATTTGACAAAAATCTCATAGAGAATTAATATAATTTTATTTAAAAAAAGTAAGATATTTCTGAGATTGTTTTAAATACTCTTGCACCTCTATTTTTTTATTATTATAATGAGTTTTTGTATTGAAAATATATACGTAATATAAAGAGAAATGACAACATAGTTACTCAAAATAAAATAGAGATTTGTACAAAATTAAAATAAAATAAAATTTTCAATATAATTGGAACAAATCTTAAAACATATTAGCATAATTTCTTGTTTATATTAAATTAACCCAACTGCCAAACTTCTAAGTAACTAACTAACCTCATTATACCAACAAACTAGGCAGTGTCAGGAGTTATTCATAGTTTTTATTATTATGATTTTTTTTTTTGTATATTTTCAATCTTTTAAAAATCTTATAGGAACATGTCTTACTATGTATGTGTATAAATGTTAAATTTATTTAAATAGTATTAATATTGATATTTATATATAATATTAGTATAATTTTATATTCTCAATATTTATATATGTCAAATTGTATGTTTTTAAGAAATATTAATTAGTTTATGTCATTTTGCAAAAGATGACACATTAAATAATTTAGTTGTCAAATAATGACGTTTGACTAATTAAACTTAGTCAAAATATTAGCATAGGCTTGACAAACCATCTATGCGTCTAGGCTAGGGATACACCCAAGTTGAATAAAATTTCGAATGGCATATATTAAGTTTGAAATTATTCAAAACGTCTTTAATTCTAAAATGTTTAAATTATTTAAGTAAACATAAATAATATTTTTCTGTTAATATGTTATTTTAATTATATATATTAAACCCAAATATTTATTTATTATTTTTAGTGTTGAAATGTTTCTGTCATAAAAGATTCTTTAAACTTAAAAAGAAAAGAGTGTTTATTGGTTTGATTGTAAAATGTATATTTAAATGAGTTGTTATGAATGAAATTAAGATGGGATCTTAAAAACAAATTTATATTTTATTAGCTGTTGGAAGATTCTTATAAAGTCAAACCTATTAACTTTCATTGAAATTATTTCAACCATGATGATTTATAATTTGTTTTACATAAATATTTTTCTCATTGACTATTAAATGATTAGCTTGATTAGATAATTTAAAGGTTTAATAGGTTCAGAGGTTCCTATATTTGGAGGTTTGTTTCAATTGGGTCTTCCAATGTTTGAAGTGATCAATTAAGTCCCTAATTTTGTCAATTTGAATCAATAAAAGTCTTTCCGTTAAATGCAGTTAATGCCGTAAAGTTTTTGAACATGTGACACGCTGAGGCTTCCAGATGACATCGTTTCAAGTACATAGATAGATTATAAAAAGATGAAATAATTGATCACATCAAAAATTGAAGGAACCAAAAACAAACCTCCACATATAAGGACCTCCGAACCTTATAAACTCAATTTAAACCTATCTAAACTTTTAATATATGTAAACAAATTTTTAGATGACCGTTCATATATTTTCCTTAATCTTTTCAAACGAACACATATCAAGCAAATAAAAATGTCTGTAACGCATTACACATGTTTGACTCTTAAATCTAAAGATGGAAAATAATTTTTTTTTTTTGATATTCTGTTGAATTCGTTATAACACCGATGTTCTCTAAAATAGTGTTAAATTTGTCTCGATTTTGATAAGAAAAAATTGCTTCGATTAAGTATAGAATATATGAATAAATAAATTTTAAGTATTTAAATTGAGTACAGGAATCATATGAGTATATATACAATTGTTTCATTTTCGTATTTATAATTACTTTCGTTGTTTATATTCTCGTCTTTAATTATTAAAACACTCATAATGAAATAAATAATCTAACAAACTTATTTTTACCGAGGTCTCTTATTCTTAATTTAATTTCATTTGAAAAATTCTTTTTTTTATCGAATACTTTTTCATTATTTATCTTAATTCATTATTTAATATCTGCAAAATTCATTTCATATTACTAAAATATTTTTTTCTCTTACTACAACTTTGATTACACAATTTTTTTATGCATTTTCACTTAATTAATGTATTTAAGTTAAATAAATTTTACACACACATTTAAATGTTTTCACCTTTTAAATATTTTTATTTATTATTTATTGTTTATGTTTTGTTAAAAATATATCTCAATTTCAAATATGTAATTGTGAAAATTTTTATGTCTTTTTGACATTATATCACAATATTTTTAATTTTTTTATAAAATGATTGTTTAATTAATATCTGAAACAATAAATACATCGTTAAAATCATGAATATGGATATATTTTATCGAAAAAGGATGAAATATAAATTTTATAAGCATTAAATATGGATATAGAGATTGAAATGAAATGCTATAAACTCGCAACCTTCCTATGATTATCCTACTTAAACCTATTAATTTATGAAAAATCTTGTTCCATCCAACCTATTTTTTTTCCTATCTAAACAACCGTTTGATTTTTATATAACATATGAATTAAATAATCTGTGTATTTATTATTATATTAAATAGATCATAGTAAGTTTCATGTTTTACTTAAAGAGAAATAAAATATAATTTAACAAGAATAAATGAATGTTATAATAGTCTACAAAAATATTTGATATTATTAATGGCGAATACAATACAGTGGTAAATATGAACAATTATATATTTTTCTAAATATAAAAATTTGTTTTCACTTAAACCTAATAACCAAAATCAACTAATATATTTTAACTTAGGTTGAGTTGAATAAAAATTTTAAAACCATTTTTTTATTTTCATGTTGAATCTAAACAAAACTAATTTTAACCTTCAACATCAAAACCAATCAATCCGTTCATGATAGCAAGGTGGAAGGATGACGCTTTCAAAGGTAAAGTTTCATATTATGCTTTTTCTTTTTATTTAAGGGACATTTTTTTTTTCATTAAAACATTTTTTAATATGCTTTTTCTTGAACTTCAAATGCGATCTTAATAAAAAGAAATATGAATTGCTTTTAGTAATATCCTTTGTGAAAAGTAAAAGCTGCATTACGTAGAGTTATCATGATATAGGTGGTGCTTTGTATTTATGTGAGATGTGCTCCTTCTCATGCAACTTTCTCTTTAGATAAGAAATGCAACCTTGCACGTGTATTTACATTCATAATTTATATAATTGATAATAATATTTTGATAACATTTTTTTTATAATATTTTAACATTATTTACGTGTCATAATGTGATTAGTCAATGTTGGTGTTTATGATCATTATTATTAATTGTGAAATAATTTTGAACTAATTATAAAATAATATAATACGATGTTAAAATGTTATAAAAAAATTGTTGTCAAAATATCATTATCTTTTTTATAATAATTAATAAGTAGAACATCATCACTTAATCACTTGATAAAAACTATATAATTCTTATAGTGCCAAAATTCTTAAAAGTAATTTTAAGTCGAGTTAAATTAAAACAATTACATTTTATAATAATATTGATCTTACTAAGAATTTATTTAAATTGAACCAGTGATAGATTAGTTATATCTATAGAAAAAAGTACTGGAAAAATGTATTATATCATTTATACAAATTATGACTATAAAAAAAGAAACGAGTCCAAACAAAAGACTAAAAGAGTTTAACTTAATAACTTTGATAAATCAACATTTTCAAATACATTTAAACAATCATATAAATTTTATGACTACAACTTTTTAAAAATCATTGGCATAATTTATTTTTTCTTATCTCAAGATAATTAGTTAAGACACGAAAGTATTTATAAAGTCTTTTGAACACATTAAAAAGAAAAGAAAAACTAAAAAAATTTCACAAATGCAAAATAGAATAATTTACTCTACAGGGCACATGAAAGAAAATAAAACAAGAGAGAAATTCAGCCGTTAAAAGCAGAAAAAAAAAAAAGAAAACTTATTTATTTAAAATTTCGTCTATTTTAGTATATTCCTTATCACTCTTTATTAGATATAACTTGTCATGGAGAGAAGAAAAAAGCCTTTAGATTGAAAACTTATATAAAAGAGAGAATATTTCACGTTTAAAAAAATAGAATTATTTAATAGAAAATAAATTTGATTTAAAATAATTGATAATCTTTTTTAAAACATAGTTTCATATCCTTCCTTTAATTTGACTTATTTGTTTTGATGTTATAAAAACTTATCATTTATATTAATTTTAATGTCACTTTAGAATCTTATATATTCATTTGAATGTGACATCCACAATTGGAGTCCTTGCTTTTCCGACAAATCTTCCACATTTTGAAACCATTTGATGCCACCCATGATTTTCCAATACTCACGAGTTTAACCACCCATCCCTCTCTTTTGCCTTTGAAAAAAAAAAATAGTATTTTTACCATTTCTGTATAATCAGAATTAAAGTCTGAAAATGTGTAAGTTGACCACAGAGGCAAACACAATGGAATATGTTAAAACCATGTTTAAGTTTTGAAGAACATGTTGCATGTTTTTACCATGCTCCTTCAATTGATCAAACATTCAACTGTTGTGCCATTTCTAGCACATGGTAATTTCTTCAATCTTATCATCTTCTTTTCTTTACTTTATTATCTATTTTTCACCATTCTACCACCTATTTACTAAATGCTATGTTTGGTGGCCAAAGGAAAGAAAAAATAATAAAAAGATAATCACATTATTTATTAATCTTGATTAATTAACCTTGTATATTATCATGTTACCTAGATTATCTTTTTCCAATCAATTACAATGTTAATAAGTTTAATTATCTTCCAATAATCATAATATTGGTCTGTTTTATAAAACACAAACTATCTTATATAACTCTGGTAAAATTCATAATGAGACTCTTAAATAAGAAACCAAGAACATTAACTTTGAATTAAAAAAATAAAAGAAAAATCATAAAATTTAAGGTTCCCCGATGGAGCATTTATTTAACCTATTATAGGAACTTCATGACTTGGGGATCTGGATCATGATGCTGCAAGTATATTCTTTTTTTTTTCTTTTTTCTATTTCATAAAGAATAAATATATGAGAATAGGTTAGATTTTTCTCATAAAGTGCATGACAAAATAAGTAAGAAAACAACCTATTAAAACTTTAAATAGTTAGATTTTTAATTATCTATTATTGTCACCTTTTTGCAAAAGTCAAATTTAGATCAGTCGGTGGAAAATATATAGATCGAGCAGACCGGGACCAGAGCAGTGAAGGCTCAGATATCGTCATGCCTATATCAGCATCCCACTCTTATAAATGAACACCACGAGATCATTAATTTATAAAATATAAAAGTCATTATGTTTTAAAAATTATTTTAAAATAATTATAATTTTATATTTTTATATTTATTTTTTTACAGCTTAATTAGTTAATTAAATTTTTTGACAGTAAAACTAAAATAAGTTTTTATGAAGTAATTACTATTTTAATATATTTTCTTTTAAAAGAACAACACATTCCAGTTTTTCTGAAATTGTAGTAAAATTAATTATACATTTTTATTTTAAATTATTTATATTTTTCTTAATACAAAGTTTCTCTATAAAATTAACTCTAGTAAGCTAAAAGTATTGAATTGTTTTAATTTAAATATTAAAAAGAAAAATTTGATGGTTTGTAACAATTTAATTTAATTTATGAAGAAGTAGTTCTGATAAAGTTAGAGAGATATTCCTCCAATTTTTTCTTCTTTATTATATTTCAAATTTTAAAACAATCATAATCATGCATTACTAGTTATATTCTTACATTTACAATTAATAAATATAATTTAAATTAAGAAAAAAATAGAGACCATAACAGAAAGTTAGTTTATATTTTTAATAACTGAGGATGAAGAACAATTATGACAAATTTTATAAAAAATATTGTAATCTTGAAAAAGACATCCAACCAAATAATTACAAAAGCAAAGCCAATGGTTAAAACTAATATAAACAGTGAGAAAGAGAGAGAGAGAGAGAGAGAGAGAGAGAAGTGGATGGCATGGTGGATTGAATCTTGGGTATATCTATCTGTGTAACTATCTACTCTGAGTCACTTACTGAACATTAAGTGGAATGACTGCATATAACATCAAACTTTGGTGTGCAGTACTGTATCTGTAACAGTCAAGCAATGCAAACACTCTAGATAGTGAGTGAGTGAAGCTAAAGCTACAAAAACTACCAAACAAAAAATACTCTTTTTTCTTCTCTTCTCTCCTCTTCTGGAGTTTTAGTTTTTTTTTTTTTTTTTTCATTCTCTCACCAACAAAAACAAAATGGGTCTTGTTGTTTCTGAGGATGCCCTCAAGAAGCTCCAAGCTCTCATGGATCAAGGTCTTACCTTTATCACATCTTCTCTTTCTTTTTCATCTTTCTCTAATTTTTTTTTCTCTCTCACCCCTTTATCTTTTCTTTCTTCCTTTTGTTGAATTGTTTCTTTCTAGTTGAGGAGGAGCCACTGCTGAGAACTTTTCAGGTAACCATTTTGGTTACTCATTCCCATATGTTTTGAACATTCTAATTTTTTTTTTCTTGTGTTTTTATTTCTTGGATGTCTGTTTGTTCAACATCTGCGAGCTGACCCTGATCTTCCTCTCTCTTTTTGTATCTGACCCGTGTAAATTGCATGTGGTGGTTCAATGGATTTTGTTTACTGTGGTCTTTGGAACCCTGAAATTCCGGTGATTGTCTGTGTGTTTCATGGATGCATATGACTAATTGGCTCTTCTACATTCCTCCTCCTCTTCTGTTTAAGACTTCTCTCGGATGATTTAGCCAAATAAACGGGGAGGGGGATGAGATCTGATTTCAAGTGTGTAGGTCAATCAATGTTGTACTTCTGTGTTTCTCTTCAAAACTCAATGTTAACATGGTTGAAGGGGACAATCATTTCTTATGTTCCACACCTCTTATTGTTTAAGTGTGCTGACAAAATATGTAATTGGTAATAAGATCTTTCTATTTCTGGATGGCTGCTAATTCAATCAATTGCGTGCAATTATCTGGCTATTCTAGTTTGAGTTTGGTGAAATCCGGTTATCTCTTGGCAACTTATGCACCTGCTTAAGGACAAGTGTTTTCCACTAGAAAAGCACTCTATCTCCCTTTTGGAATTTAATTGTTGTTTTTTGCAGAATGTTCATCAAGGATGTGTTACGGAAACCTTAATTCGATTTCTAAAGGCAAGGGAGTGGAACGTTGCCAAGGCACATAAAATGGTAAGACATGTGCAGAGGAAGTGTGGATTTATTGAATGATTTGCAAATGTGTTCAATGCAAAGATAAACACGGCTGTCAGAAGGCCCAAATTCTGCTGTATACACATGCTGTTGTGGCATATGGCTCCACCTAAGTGGGTCTCCCTTCACAAATTTCCTATGGTGGAGGGGTCAGAAAAGCCATGTTATAGTGTTGTGACGGTGCCGTAATGGATATTTGGCAATATTAGTTTATTGTTGGAAATTGACTATGTTATCCATTTAACTTAGTTTTAAATGCCTGTATTATTTTTCAGATAATCGATTGTTTAAATTGGAGAGTGCAAAATGAAATTGACAACATATTATCGGTAAGTCTAGTTTATTGTTTAGACATTTTTTTTGGCAGTTCATATTTTTTAGTTTGGAGTTTTGTCTGTAATTGAGAGATGTTCTCATTGAGGCCCTTTATGTATTTATTGTCAAAATCTTATTAAAATGTATACTTATTGCACAAGACTATGAGTTCCTGCATGCTAAGCCTGGATGCTTTTTCATTTTTCCAGAAGCCCATAATTCCTACTGATTTATACCGAGGCATTCGTGATTCACAACTTATAGGTTTGTCAGGTTACTCGAGAGAGGTGCTCTTCAAACACAATCTTATCTCAGTATCTATCATCTTAGTTGTTTTTTATTACATTTTTAATGCCTTTAATCAAGATTACCTAACTTGCTTGTTCTATCACATGTTCCCAATTTTAATGCTTGTCCTGCCTTCCATACTTTCCAGGGTCTTCCTGTCTTTGCAATTGGTGTAGGGCTTAGCACATTTGACAAAGCATCTGTAAGCATTTTTAATGGCTACGTTTGGACATTGGGGCACTATCTATTTCTTCCTCTTAAAGGCCTTGTGTTCTTATCTTTTCTAGCACTATTTTTCGTGCTTGTATGATTTCAGGTCCATTATTATGTGCAGTCTCATATTCAGATTAACGAATATCGTGATCGCGTAATATTGGTGGGCATTTCACTTTGAAGTCCTCAGATTCTTGATTTTTTTATTAACCTGCTAATTTAGCTTCTGCCCTTTTATTTGTTTTGACCCGTATATGCTTGTAGCCTTCTGCATCAAAGAAGCATGGGCAGCCTATTACCACATGCATAAAAGTTTTGGATATGACTGGTCTGAAGTTGTCAGCCCTGAATCAGATCAAGGTACTTTCTAATTCATACAGCTACTGTCCAGCGGGGTCAGTACAATTGGGAATTGAATTTATTCATAATGTGTTTTTATGTTAGGAAAATAATCATGCAGGTTATTGTGTAAATGCTAATGCAGCCATTGTGAAGAGATTTGTGTCTGTAGATTACTATTTAAGTATCATGTTCAGTAAACTAGAGCATATATGGAAGTAATGGACTCACTCAAAGTTGCACTCCAAGATTGAGTTTATATTAAACTATTATTGTTATTACTTTGTGCAGAAATGCACAAAGCAGAAGACTTGTTCAGCCTATTGCCTTTGCTTTTAAACATTTTCCTATATCACTGAGTTTTCTTTCATGCTAATGCAGTTGTTAACAATAATATCATCCATTGATGATCTGAACTACCCTGAGAAAACAAATACTTATTATATTGTAAATGCCCCATACATATTTTCGGCCTGTTGGAAGGTATTGGTATTCCTTGCGACTTTGTTTTCTGTATGATATTTTTGTTCATTATATTGGTTTAAGTTGTGCACTTAGAGATAATGCTTAGCACTTTGCATTGGCAGGTTGTGAAGCCACTCCTGCAAGAGAGAACAAGAAGAAAAGTGCAAGTCTTACCAGGTTGTGGGCGAGATGAACTGTTGAAGGTAAAGTGTTTGTTTTTATTTTTGTAGAGATGCTAAAATGGAAATTTTATCCCCAGATAAGAGACAGTAGCACATGCCTATGAATAAGAGAATCTTTGCTGTATTTCTTTCAACCGCATGCATGTTCATCATGTCTTAAATCTACAAGCATAGAAATTAATGATTCTATGGCATATATGCATCTCTGCACTGTTTTTCCATAAAAGGTAACAGTAGCCAGATCGGAACAGTTCATTCCTGTGGAAGTGTGTACAATCTTATCCTGAAAATTTCTTTACTTTTCTATTCAGTCCTTATTAATAAGCTTGTGGAGTAGTTCTATTTTTTGTCATAAATAAATGCTTGATAACCTGTTGTCTGCTTTTATATCCTTGAGTGGAAATTAACAAATAAAATTTGCATCTAGATCATGGATTTTGCATCACTGCCACATTTCTGTAAAAGAGAAGGCTCTGGATCATCAAAACATTCAGATAATGGAAGTGGAAATGAAAATTGCTATTCCTTGGATCATCCTTTCCATCAGAAGCTCTACAATCACATAAAGGAGCAATCCAGAATCCATGAAGCTGTTGAACCAATCAAGCAGGGATCATTCCATGTAGATTTTCCTGAACCTCCTGCTGAGAAAGCTGAGATTGTCAAGACTTTAGAGTCTGAGCTACACAAGTTTAAGATCAGCAATGGAAATTGTGATTGAAGATTGATGGATACTGTTGTCAATGTTGGCCATGTGGTCTTTTTACAGTCCTACTAACCATTTGAACTAAATTAATATAGTACAAGGGTTCTTCCTCTTCACTACCATCAGGATTCCGCAGTACAAGTTAGCCTTGTTTATGTTAGCTTGAGAAATTTAGGGAGTAGTAGTAATAATAAAACGGATCCTAGATTTGCATTATGCCATAAGGCAAGTAAGAAATGTTATTAAATGTGATCTTTCCCATTCTGTTTCTTCTAAAGCTAGATATTTGCATTTTTAATCTTCAAATTCCCTTCTCAATTCAAATACATAAAAGTTTAAGTTTATATAGAAGTTTGTGTTTGAAATACTGAACTTGGAGAAAAAGAACCTATTCATTTCCATTTTTTTTACATAAAATATTATAATGAAAAGACATTCAATTTGTACCTATATGGAGAACAGAAAATTCTTCCAACAATATCTAATGCAATAAGTAGTATCTATCTTAAACTATATTTTTTTTATCAAGTAAGAATAATCAATTATTACGGTGTTATGTTGAGATGCTTTCTTATATTTTTTTTGGGATGTGAATTATATTATCTATATATAATTAATCACTGCATTGAAAATAGTTTTTTTTTTCTTAATTGTTCATTTGATTTATTGTCAGTCACATACTATTCTTATGTGATAATTTTCTGTAAATAAGTTAAGAGAAACTTAAAAGTAAACACTTCTTAAAAAATAGAAGAAATAAAAAATAAACATTTTCCATCATAAGTTGGATTAACTTATACATAAATTGAAACAAATTTTATATGAAAACTAATATAAAATCATTTCTATAAATTAATATAGAGAATCGTTTATTTTTACCTTATAAAAGTGATTATGATTTTTTTCATTACAAATCTCTTTTATTTTACCATTTTTAAGAAAATTCTCCTAAGAATAAGCAGAAGCTAGCCTCAGCAGACACTTTGAATGGTTTAAAAAATTGAAATAGAACACGAAGTTGATGTCGTAAATTAAAGTTGTGCATACTTTTTTTAACTTGTTGTTTTTAATTTGTATATTAGTTATATCAGACAAAAGTCCATTTTATTTTACTTTTTAAATTGTTTTCTCTTAAAAATACTTATTAGGAGAAGATGATTTAAGATTGTACTGGTTTAAAGCTTCTTCACATCAATTGCCACGTTTGTATGAAAGAGCAGCTACATCTGAAGGTTTTCAACAGTGATATGGCTTCTTCACATCTGAAGCTTCTTCACATTTGCATGGAAGTTGGAAACAGTGATATGGGTTTGAAAGCTAAATGATTGATCATGTGGTGCAAGGAGCCTTTCAACTCCCAAGAGAAATTAAGGCACAAAGGCAGTGAATGCTATTGAATACTGATAACCGAGACTGAGATTTTCACTTTTAAATACGCAGAGAGATTGATCTTGGAGAATTTTCTGTGCCTTCCAAGCCTTGTTCTTCTAGACGCCACTTCTTTAGTTCGTTCTCAACTACAACCTTTGCAGAATCTGCCATCTCTGCATTCTTCAGAGCCATGTCTGTTGCAGCCTTTATTTCCTCAATTGCTTTCAGGTTTGCCTCCACCTTTTTGTTCACTTCATTCTTTCTTAAGTTGATTGCTTCCACCTGAGCCATTGATGCTGTTTCTGTTCTGTCAATCAAGTCTTCAGACTCCTTGATTTTCCCACTCAATGCTGCAAACTCATCAACTGTCAACACAATCTTTCCATTAGCATCTAAAACTGAGGACGTGTCTTGACTGTCCACACTTTCAGACATCATCTTCATCGCCACAATGGCTTTTCGTTCTGCTTCTCTGGCTTCCTCAGCCTGTTTCATATAAAGCTCCAGTTTCTTCTCCAATTCTTCTGCCACAGCTTTGGATTTTTCAGCCTCATGCTTCAGCTCTTGAGTTTTGCTTCTTATTTCTTCTTCTTCCTTTCTTGCAACTTCTGTCTCAAATGAAAGCTGTTTGATCCTCAATTCTACTTGAGCACAGTTTTCAGATTCTTTGTCCGCCCCAGAACTTGTCTCTTCTGATCCTTTCCGTAGTTCATCAGTTATGGTACAAGCATGGGCTTCTGCTGCCTTTTGCTTCTCCTTGAGATCCTCTTGCTCTTTCTTGACTTGCTCTAACTCTGTCCTAAGTAGATCCACTAGGTTTCTCAAGGAGGTTTCCTCTTCCACAACTTCCTGAAGTGTTTTTTTGGCTTCTTCGATCTCCAAAGTTATAACTCTCACTGTATCCATCTCTGAAGCATGTGCCTGTTTCACCTGCTCTTGGAGAACCTGAATCTCTTTACTTGTTTCATGAAGTTTGGCCTCTAGACCCTGTGTTAGTTCCTCGTCACACTCCTTCTTCAAAGCCATCAATTTATTCTCTGCTTCTTCCTTGGCATTTTTGTAGAAACTTACTTGTGCTTCTCTTTCTTCCGCGGCCTTTACCTGACCATCTAGGGCTTGTGATGAGGCAACCTTCAAATGTTGAATTTGTTCTTTCATGGTTGCAATTTGGTTTGAGAGTTCTTGGAGCTTTTCTGAGTTCAATTTTGCAGAACGCTGAGCCTCTCCCGCTGTTTGGAATGCAGCCAGTTTTGCCTCCAAAGCTGTGTCAAAATCCTGCCTGATTTTATTGAGTTCTTGCTTGGAAGCATCTAGTTCCTTTACTGTTGTTGTGTACTCTTTTCTTGCATGCTCCAGTTCTTGTTTCCATGCCTCATATCCTATAGCTTTTTGAGATAATGCCTGTTCAAGTTCTTTGGCTTGATTCTTCACAGCTTCAGCAGCCTCTATGGCTGATTGCTTTGATTGTCTGACACTGTTGAGCTTCTTTGACAATTCCTGAAGTGTTAAATTGGCCTTATCAAGTTCGGAAAGTGCTTTTCCTTTTGTGATCTCAGAACTATCCAGCTTTTTCTTTATTGTGGTTAATTCTCTCTGGGCCAAGAGAAGCTGAGTCTCCTTTTCCAGCACATTCTGCAAGTCACACAATTGATTACTAAACTTTTACCTCTAGTTTTGTTTATAGAGCTAAAAATAAAAAAAAAAAAGAAATATTAACGACATTCTAATCTTAAAATCAAACTGTTAACTAACATCCTTAAGTTTAAAAAGATATATATATTTTTTTCTATCTAAATAAGAGTTTAAACACTTGAAGCTTAAAGATTTCTTAAAAGATAAACTATCCATCTCCAAATAGCACATGTCCTTGTCCTAAATTGTTTTTAAGGAAAAATTATGTTTGATGTTTACCTCTGACGATCTTCTCTTGAAAGAACGTTTGTCCTTTGACACGGCTACTTCACCAAATAAACTAACTGCTGCTCTAACAGATTGAAATGGAGCCCTTGTGTCAATCTCTCCAACCTCTCTTGGAGAATCGGATTCCTTTTCTTGATCTCTAACTCTGAAACTCATTATACGCTTGAAAAAGGTATCTGCATGCATGCAGCAGATGATACGTAATAAGGAGCAATGTACAGATAAATCTTATTACACGAAACTTTGTAATAACAACGTATTTATATGCTTTCAAACTTCACCAACCTTGATGTATCATACCATTACATGCAAAGTTATGCAATGCTTACCTTAATGTCTGATGTTACAACAAAGGATATAATGAAACAAATATGGAGGCAGAGAGTTCTCCTTGCAGTTGATCAGGTAGGACCCAGATAATGAGTTTGAAAAGTGAAGGTGTTGAAATTCAAAGAATGAAAACGTTGGTTCCTTTTAAGTCCAACTTTTATTTACCTTCCTGATGAGACCGTTGAAAGAAGGAACGCCCTAAAATATGGCTGGTTAAATTTGCTTGGAGTAGAATTGGCTATATATAACTTATATTTTAGTTCAATGGGAAGAGGGGTTTGTGGTGGTGCTGACAGAAAATGCCAACCCCGCAAAAGGGTTATCCAATACAAAAAATGACCCTTTTCCTTTCTGTATTTGCGGAAAATGAGGAACATTTAAACAAGCCATGATGAATATAACATTCCACAGTAAATATGAGTCGGAAAATTTACCAAAGGGTCAACCTTTTTCAACTCAGTTTACCATGTTTAGAGGTTGGCAATTCCTTCTTTTAGGGTTCTAAAGGTAGGATATGGCAGAAATTTGCGTATACCTTGCTGATCTGGATCCATTATATACAACTATAGTAATACGGATTTAGTCATTTGATTGTGATAACTACCCATTTGTTGCTGCAAGCTTGTAACCACAAAGGGTTGAAGAGATTTTTGTCAAACATTTCCTTAAGGAAATAAAATAGAAAAAAGTGAGTGAAGTTAGATAACATAACAAGTATCTATATATGTTATAATAGAATAAATATAAAATGGTTAAATAAAAAATAAAACATAAACAAGAATACTTTGATTTTGATTTCCGTCCATAATGAAAGAAATTATAGAACATTAATCAGACATACCATATTCTTTTTCTAACATATATCACCCACTTATCAAATGAGAAAAAATCACCCACTTACAAAACGAGAGAGTTGCAAGAGTGAAAATGATTCAGCAGAACGAGAATAAGAGAGTGTAATGTAGCGAGAGGAGACAGAGAGACAAACAGGAGGAAGAACATTCGAAGTGTACTACAAGAAGGTGGAAAGGGAAGATGGAAATTAAAAATATTATAAAAGTACTTGTGATAACTAACATATGGAAAAAATCATTTTAACAACACTTTTTTAACAATTTTTTTGACAATGTAGGTCTATTTTACATATTTTTTTAAACATAAATTCAAATAGACCAATAAAATTATGACACGTGTCTCATTATAAAAAAATTTGTGAAAAAGTATTGTAAAATATCATCATCCCGAACATATATCAAGTGCTGTACTTTATTATAAAATGTCACCACTTCAATTTTTTTATGTTAATTCTAGATATAGTCAACATAAAAAATGTTACTAGTTTCACTTTCAAAATCGCTTCTAGATTTAATCGACATGAAAAGATCACTTTATTTTTCATGTTAATTTTAATGATAAATGATATAAAAAGTCTCATTATATTTATAATTCTATTATCACTATATGGATGAATAGATTATAATCTTCATGTGAATATTACACTTTTTTAAGATATATAATTGCATAAATACTTATATTAGTTTGTGTTGTTGCATTGTTTGATGGTGAAACTATTAAGCTTATGGAAGTTTGTAGATATATACATAGGATACTTCACTCTTTGATTATGACAACTATCACATGAAATATATTCTTGGTAGTTATAATTTACCAATATTCTTTTATAATATAGATGATGTTCCTGTTCTTTTGGTTATCAAAGTGATTTTTCTAGGACGTCAATATTCTTAAAAGAAAATTAGAAAAAAAAATGAGTAAAGTTATATAATAACATATATATCACATAAATATTTATATAAGGAGTAAAACAAACAAGTGATTTTATTTTGATTTCAATACAAAATTAAAGAAATCCCAAAAACATAAAGGTTGTCTGTTTTATTAGTCAAATTTCTCTTCTTGTAAACCTCAAAAAATTATGTCGATATAATCAACTAAAAAAACTCTAAACTATTACTCTGTTCCAGTTATTTCTCTTACATAGTTTTTAACATAATTCAATATTTTTGTATTTACTTTGAATCATTAACGATAAGATCCTACTACAGAAAGATTATTTTGTTTTTTAATTTTACTCTTTGAACAACGTTATTGATAGATTATTTTTTTGTTTCTATTTTTTTCTTTGTTCGTTAGCACTTGGAACAACATTACAATCTGTTATGAATAGTTTAGTTGTCAAACATTAAGACGAAACCGACAAATTATTTGTTAAAAATTAGGCAATGATGAAAATCATAGTAATATTTTAAAGAACCATTAGCTGTTTGGATTTTTTTTATACCCGAAAATTATGAATCTCAAAAACTATAAACTTTGTAAATAAATAAACGTCTTGGATTGATAAATATATTTTTGATAATGAATATATAGTTATTTTTGATAATGAATATATTAAGTATAGCAAGTTATACAAATAGTAATTGGTAAGTTTAAGTACTGTTTTTTCAAAAAAAAAAATTATTTATTTGCCTAATTATATTTATTTACTGGTTCAATGAATATAAAAATATTAATTGATTTAAAATTTTCAAAAGATAAAATTAGATTAAAATTATATAAATCTACTAAATAAAAAATTATATTAAACTATAAGATAAGAATATATTTAGGATTAAATTTTATAGACTAAATCCAATGCAACAATCTACACAATATAGTTTAAACATAATTTCTTATAAACAAACTCTAAACCAACAAAAAGTACTATAATCTCTAGTTATTTTAAAACAAATTAAAAGATTGAAAATGAAAAACAAAAAATAATAACGAATCAAACCGCTTAATCTATTAACTTTCTTTATGCTAAAGGAGTTATCATTATTGACATATTTTTATGAGATATCAATCATATCTATTGACATGTTTCTATTTGAAGACCAATCTTACCTAATCTTAAGACGAATGATAGGTAAACAAGTCACCAAATGCCTGTTTCAGAGTAACGATAGAATGACATATTTTTATATTCATCTAATACATAATACATCAGTAAAATACTAATAAAAGAGTAAGTTTTTGTATTTTTTTAAAAAAGAAAAAAAAAAGTAAAAAATAAGAAATGATAGTATTAAATGAATATAAAATATTTACGTGTGTCAGAGTGCCTACAAAACCTCTAACCTTTCATTTACTTTCACTTTTATTTGTATTATTTTCAGATAATTCAATATTTTTGTATTTACTCAAAAGTGTCATTGCTTTAAATATAGAATTCAACATAAATTTTGGACTAAACCAACGTGTATGATTATTTTCCAAGCACGACTTCAAAGACACAAGAATGCAAATTGACAATTTATAGATTATTTTGTTTATATTTTGTTGTTAGATGGAAGAACATTCACAAATTACCTAGTACAAATTCTCAAATTAAGTCTGGTTATCGATGATACCACATGTGCATCATTTATAAAAATATATTAATAAATAAAACCTATTAGTTTTGTCTGTAAATTTGTTGTTGTCTTGCAATAATATAATTAAGAATAATTTAAATTAAAATTATAAAAGACTTATATTTCAAAGTAAAAATTGCTATCCTAATAAAAAAAAGTTTAGCTATAATAATTAAAGAACCTTATCAAATTAAAAACTGAATCAAACAACTATTTTTTTTTTATTTATTTAAGATTAATAACATAGAAATTGGGTTTGTACGTCTCACCTTTGTCCTCAGAATCTTATTTTGGTTTTTCTCCATCTCACAGCGCTATGTTTCTATCATATTAGCAACACTCCATGGAGCAGTGGGTCATTAAGAAGAAACAAGAAATTATTGGTTAAAAATTAGGCAATGACGTGAAAATCATAGTAATATAAATACACATCTTGGTAGAAGTTAGAAGCCTGCACACACACCTCTTGAATCTTGAAGCAGCCAACAAACCATGATGATTCTGAAATTGGTAAGCCATTTCATCATTTTGGTAATATGGTTTATACATGTACAGGTATCTGCACAAGATTACCCACATGCACCTGTAGCAAAGCCTGGCTGTGATTCGCAGTGTGGAGATCTTCAAATTCCTTTTCCGTTTGGAATGAATGCTTCAGAATGCTACTTAGGGAAATGGTTTGAAATAGAATGCAGAAACACTTCCACATATCAAACACCTTACCTCAAGTCAATAGAACTGCAAGTCGTATCCATTGATGTCCAAGAAGGCACGGTTACTATCAACAATCCCATTTACCGTAACAACTGCGGAACCAAAGACCCTACGCCGGTGAACCGGTCGCTGGAAGGAAGCCCTTTCGTGTATTCGCAGGAACACAACAAATTTGTGGCCGCAGGTTGCGATATCATTGCATTGTTGCAGATAAATGGGTCAGAAGGTAGCGGTTGTGTGTCCATCTGCGACGAGGACTTGAAGGTGGATGATATTGGGAAAATGGAGCTTAAAAACAGTAATTGTAATGGGAAGTCCTGCTGTCAGAATTCCCTGCCAGCGTATCTTAAGGAATACAGCACTGAAGTAAAAGGTTTGAAGGAGAATGAAAGGGATGGTGAGTGTAGTTACGCCATGGTTGTACAGGAAGAAGAACTGAACCCATACGAATGGGACTACGTTCCACAGTATTCTTCTTATACTCCGAAAGGCTACTACTTTCCTGTGAATGGTGAGATGAAGGATTTGGATGTGGTCCCTGTGGTGCTTGAATGGGAGATTCTCAACAGCTTAAACCTTAAACTTCCTCCAGATGATCTTTCCCACTGTTTTGACACTAATATTACTTCTTCACTCCATAAACGTTCAGGTCAGAGATGTTCCTGCCCAGACGGTTCCGGTAATCCCTACGTTGACGGAGGTTGTTTAGGTAAATATAAAAAGGAAAAGTTGTCTTTAACAACTTTTTCGACTGTTTGACTATGGATACGTGGTAATATATTAATACTTTTTTAAATATAAATTTAAACAAATCATGACACGTATTCTATTATAAAAAAATTATTAAAAAAAAATTATTAGAATATTATTATTCATATATAAAATATATGAGAATATCTATATATTTTTTAAAAATTATAAAACAACCGACAAGCCATTTACATTATACAATCATGCTGTAATTAATTAAAAAATTTACAGCTTGTTTTTTTCTCATTTTTATCGTATTTCTTATATTTTTACTGAATAACATTATATAAATATTTTAAACTTTATTTATCACATTTCAGAGTATCATTTCGTCCCGACTTCGCCCAGTTACGTATCAAAATCTGTCATAAAAGGTATGTACGAAGTTTGAAGTGTTTAATAATTTATATGATTCCCTAATTTGGAATAGTAATGATTTTTATATTTATATTAATTAGCCGTAAACACATATACGATACACGTGTATTGTCACGAATATTTGTGTGTATTTTTAAATATCTATAATATTAGATTAATAGATAATGATATTGTAATTTGAATAAATTAATATATAAATTAAATTTATATTTATAATGAGTACAGAATAATATTTATTGGTATACATATATTTAAGAATTTGAGCTTTGTTGCAATGTTTACAAATAATTATTTTTGATAATGAAGAAATTAATGTTTGTTTAAATGACAATTGTTCAATAAATATCAATTTCATGATTAGAAGAATATTTTCCATTTGAATAATGTTGATTATTCTTTGCTTATAAGTTTTATATATTTAAATAGTTATTGTTCTCTTTGTTATATAATCATTCTTCTTCTATTTTCAGTATTTACTCTTCATCTTTGTTTTTATCGGTGTTGTGTTGATATGTTATCATTTATGTGAAAATACAGAACTACATTAAATTTTAAAGAAATAACTCATATTATTTAATATACTTGTGTGTATAATTTTTAGTAATTAAATTTCAAAGACACACCCCTAGGTTCCCTCTATGAATATAAAATATATTAAATGCACCGAAAATAATCAATAATAATTGTGACACGTAAATTATATTTTATTAAATAATGAGATATGTCATATGAATTGGAAAAGATATGTATATTAAACATGCTTTGTTGTTATTGTCACTTCTCAAATCAATTAACTTCGTACCTAAATGATAAAAAAGACATGAAGAAAAGTGGACACGTATAATTATATAAAGAGGTTTGTTAAATTACGTACGCCTGTTTTTCAATTGATATATTTTAGCAATCTGTACCATGTTTCAGTAGACAAAAATACCCTTATATTATGAATTCTATGTTTTAAGGTTAAGGGTATTTTAATAATTTTCATTTTCAAAATTAAAAAAATAAAAAAGAAACTCCCAAATCCTTACGCAACTCTCTCATTCCTCTCAACACTTCCTCTTTCATCTCTTTCATTCCAACCTTTTCTATGACATCTCTACTCTAGCCCGAATTGAAAAAAATCAGAAACATTTGTCTTATTTTAATAATTTTCATTCCTAAAATTAAAAAAAGAAATCTCAAACCCTTATTCACCTCTTTTATTCCTCTCAACCATTTCTCCTTCATCTCTCTCACTCAAACATTTTCTCTGTCATCTCTGCACTAGCCCTAACTAAAAAAACACTCATTATTAAATAAAATGGTTAGAGAAAAAAAATACTTACATAAATAAAAAAATTAAAGCACCTAATTTTTTCTTTATATAATTTTGAATAAAATTTCAAGATTTAAAATTTTTATTGTTTGATTTTATCGTTGAGAATTTTATTGAATTTTAATTTGTTTTTTCTTTAGTAAAGGAAAGCAAGTTAATGAATTTCTACCAAAAAAATTAAATGGCCACGGAGCAATGTTACGTAGTAGTCTTAGAATGTAAAGGAAGGATGCTCATAAGTCTTGGTGCAAGTTGTGCCCGTCGGCTGTAATATATATAGTGAAGATAATGAAATTAAAGAGATTTTGTATGAACTTTTTTCGGAAGGTGAATATGTCAATGACTCAACTCTTTACAAAAGTAAATCGTTTAATAACGAGTGTTTTTTTAGTTGGGGCTAGTGCAAAGATGACAGAGAAAATGTATGAGTGAGAGAGATGAAGGAGAAAGGGTTGAGAGGAATGAAGGAGGTGAATAAGAGTTTGAAATTTCTTTTTTTAATTTTAAGAATGAAAATTATTAAAATAAGACAAATGTTTCTGATTTTTCTCAATTCGGGCTAAAGTAGAGATGTCAAAGAAAAGGTTGGAGTGAAAGAGATGAAAGAGGGAGGGTTGAGAGGGATGAGAGAGGTGCATAAGGATTTGGGAGTTTCTTTTTTATTTTTTTAATTTTGAAAATGAAAATTATTAAAATACCCTTAACCTTAAAACATAAAATTCATGATATAAATGTATTTTTATCTACTGAAACCTGATACACATTGCTAAAATGTACCAACTGAAAAATAACCGTACGCAAGTTAGCAAACTCTATAAAATATTAAACTTATTAACAAAAAATTACACAAATTTCTGGAGGTAGAAAATTATGATAGACATAGAAATTTATGGATATATGATATATGGGTAAAAAATATCATTAATGAAGTGGATAAAAAAATAATAATGGCACTTAATTATTATGGAGATGTAAAATGATAACGTTAAGGACAAATTTAGTTTCCTAAAAAATGCCAAACATTAAAAATTAAAAAATAAACAGAAGAAAAAAATATAATATTTAAAAATATACTTCAATTTTGTAAATTTGATAAACTTAGGAAAATATTTCAAAAATGTAAATATATGCTGATGGAAATTTTCTTTTAGTGCATTCCTACTTACTGAATTTAATTGCAGTTTTGTAAAAAATTATAAGAACCAAAAACTACTTCAATTTACATCAAATATATTTACAATTTATATCAAATATATAAATACAAAGGAAATAAGGGAATTTTTTTCTTCTTGAGTATTATATATCTCATCAATAAATTATAATAGATTACATTCAACCTCAAACACAAAACAACAGACTATGGTCATTAATTTCAGATTTTATTCTATCTCACATAGCTTATCTTAAAGTATAAGTATATAATTACATAATAACATTTCAATTTTTCTTTGATAGAAGTTAAAAAAAAAATCAATAATGGATTGACTTTCATTTGAGCAAAAGATTCTTATTTTTCAACTTTACTTTGGGTTACAATAAAATTTGTTGCTTGATTTTGTTTGAGTGAAAGTTGTATTGCTAACACTCTCGTTTGAGTGAAAAACTCATCGACTTAGGTTACATCAACACTATCACACTTTCATTTGAGCAAAAAATATTTTTGTTTTTGCAAAAATTTCACTACTTTGAGATGGTTTGCATTGAAATATTTTTGCTTGAATGAAAGAAAAAAGGCTTTGAATAAAAATAAGCTTGAAAAACACCTTTTCTCCCCTCTCAAGGGAAGAAACATTCTTTTTTACCCAAACAAAGAAGTTCTCAACTCCTTGTGTTATCAACAAACAATTAAAAGATGACTTAAACATAAAAATCAGTAGAAAATCAAGGTTTTAAGCAAAGAATACACATGTAATAATTACTACGACAATTACATATCATACATTCTAATTATTCTTTTCAAATGTTAACAAGATAGTTTGAGTTATATAGATTAATTTCTATGTATATATATATAAATGAAATAGTATAAGGTTTTTACAATGTCTTAGATTAATCATAATTGTTAGCCTTTCTAAATGATTAAAGACTTATTTTAAAGTATTGATATGGTAAAATATGTAGGAGTTTCTACAAGCTTTGGATCTATTATTTTACTTCTTATTTTATGGCGGGTGTTCAAGGTTACAAAAAAAATCATAGTGAAGAAATTCAGAGAAAAATTCTTCAAAAGAAATGGAGGATTATTGTTACAACAAAAATTGTCTTCTGGTGAAGCTAATGTGGATAAAGTTAAAATCTTCAGCTTAAAAGAATTGGAGAAGGCCACTGATAACTTTAATTCAAACAGAGTACTTGGAAAAGGAGGTCAAGCTACAGTTTACAAAGGCATGTTGATAGATGGAACAATCATTGCAGTGAAAAAATTTAAGGTCCAAGGAAAGATTGAAGAATTTATCAATGAATTTGTCATTCTTTCACAAATTAACCATAGGAACGTGGTTAAGTTATTAGGAAGTTGTTTAGAGACTAAAATTCCTTTGCTTGTCTATGAATTTATTCCTAATGGTAATCTTTTCGACTACTTGCATCAACAAAATAAGGATATGCCATTAACAT
This sequence comes from Vigna radiata var. radiata, assembly GCF_000741045.1. NCBI lineage: Eukaryota > Viridiplantae > Streptophyta > Magnoliopsida > Fabales > Fabaceae > Vigna > Vigna radiata. The sequence goes on from NC_028360.1 coordinate 14,514,542, forward strand.
GGGAGATGCGTTTGAGAATTGCCATTGAAGTTGCAGGAGCTTTATTTTACTTGCACTCTGCTGCTTCTCAACCTATTTATCATAAAGACATCAAGTCAACAAATATACTATTGGATGAAAAGTATAGGGCGAAAGTAGCAGACTTTGGTACATCAAGAATGATTTCCATTGATGTTACTCACCTTACTACAGTAGTTCAAGGAACATTTGGATACTTGGACCCTGAATTTTTTCAAACTAGTCAATTTACAGAAAAAAGTGATGTCTACAGTTTTGGAGTAGTTCTTGTTGAACTTTTAACAGGACAAAAGCCAGTAACCCTCCTAAGTCAAGAGGAAGCCAAAAGTTTAGCTTCATACTTCATCATGTGTGTGGAGAAAAATTGTGTGTTTGATATTATTGATGAAAGAGTGATGAAGGAAGGGGAGAATAATCATATAATGAAAGTTGTCAATCTTGCAAGTCGATGTTTAGAGTTGAATGGAAAGAGACGACCAACTATGAGGGAAATCACGTTGGAATTAGAAGCTATTCGAAAATTGGAAAATGAGTCTAATGCACGAGAAGGGCATGATGAATTTTTTAGAAGTAAAGACTATCAATCTTGGGATGATAATTCTATTATCTCAGAAATAATGTCAACTTTTGATCTAAGTAGCAGAATGACAATCTTGAAAGATGTTCATACTGTTACCATGTGATGGATAAATATTCTTATTTTTGTGTTAAATAATTTTGAGGAAATAAGAAGTATACAACCTTCCAAAAATTTCAACCATTAAAATTTTGAAGATTATACTTTGACATTGTAATGATATGATGTTATATGAGATTATTTTAAAATAGAACAATACTCTCTTCAATTGATAAATATATTAATAAACGAAGCCTATTAGATTTATTTGATAAATTGTTGATGTCTTGCAATAATTATATAATTAGGAAAAATTTAAATTGAAATCATAAAAGAGCTATTTTTCAATATAAAAATTGCTATCCTAATAAAAAAGTTTAATTATAATAAACAACCTCATCAAATTAAAAATTTAATCAATCAACTATATTTAAAATTAATAGCATACAGATTGGGTTTGTACGTCCACCTTTATCCTCACAATTTCAATAAAATGGGAGAAAAAAGGTATAGCAATTTTTTTTACAATGATTAATTAATATATCATCGAATATTTTAACTGTGCACTGCATTGATTTTTGTCCAATTTTCAATTATTTTTGGTTATTTATAAGTGTTTTTGGTTGTCAGTTAAGAAGATCAAAGAAAATAATAGACAATAAAAAACTATTAAACCAAACAACTCAACTAATTCGTAGCATTTAGAAAACAAATACTTAAAAAAACATAATAGATGAAGAAAATTGGAACTAGATTTCCATGTTTTAAAACTTTGTTTGATTTCTCTCGTGCATACTTTTATATGTTCTGCAAGAAAGACTTCAAATCTCTTAAGATTTTCTTTACTAAAAAAACTCTTAAACATAAATCAATTACCCTAAACAATAAGACACATTTTTTTAACTAAGAACATGTCTGGTTTTATTCTTTTCAAGAGTGAAAGTTTTATCACTTTTTTCTTTTCAGGAAGATCTGTAGCAAACATAATTCAATTACAAATCAATATGCATGATAAATTTGACGACGTTTTTATAAATAATTACTTCAAAGGTTATATAAAAATACCTATTGTAACCGTATAAATAATTTTATACCAAAAATATGTAAGTATTAAACTTAAATATTTAATTTTTTTGCCACTAATTTAGTTTAGTTGATGAAAGAAGTATTTTTTTTCTCCTTTAAGTTGTTTTATTTGTTGACATCATCTCTTCGAATGAAGCTTTGATCTTATCATAACTTCTAGACCTAAAGAAATAGGAGTACAATACAAAATTGGAGACAACTTCAAAAATATTGCAAGGATTATGGAGAAGGAAAATTATAATAAATGTTTGTAAATACTATGAATTTTTTATTTTGTAGACATTAGTGAGATAGAGTGTAAAATGTAAAATATGTTTTTTCTTCCTAAAATCTTTTATGTTTTGTTATCTATTCCATCTCTAACTTTTAACAAACTTTTACATAGACAAGGAAAGAGAGAAATTGATAACATATATATTTGATGGATACACTTTTGCACAAAAATATTATTTCTTCCATGAAAGAAAACAAATACCTAATTAATCATAATTAATTCGAGTTATTAATGGAATAAAAAAGTGAGACTAAAAGTAATTACTAATTATAGTATACATTGGTTGCCTTACTTCTTTGTTTTGAATTTTGGTGTTGGTAAGGGATCTCAAATAAGTTTGATTTATAATTAACTTAATCAATTTATATAAAAAAAATCTATTAATTTTATTAATTTATGTTATTTTTCATGCCACCAAAATTTCTTGAATTCATCCGTTTAGTTACATAATTCATAATTATCTTTTACCTCACAAACTTTTAAGATGAAATATATTTTATCCACACGAAATTGATTTTTAGGGACATTTTTTATATAAATAAGAAAATATTCTCAGACATGTGTTTAATAAATTTTAAATATTTTTCAATTTAAATCAATAATTCAAGTTATCAAACTGGTTATGAGGCCAAACTTGTTAACTTCTCGCAATAATTTAGGAAAAGCTTATAACAAAGAATACGATTAACTTTTGAAAATTAAAGAACTTTCCCATCATCAAACATTTGTCTATTCTAAGTTAAACAAAGAGACTTTAATATTTTGTAAAATTAATTACGAAACAACTAATTATATCAATATTTTTTATTATTATTTAATTTAAAGTATGAATATATGTATATAATAAAAATAAGATTATTAAAGTGATTTTTTAATGTCAAATTATAATTTCTTAGAAAAATTAAAAAAAAATGAGTAAAGTTAGAATATAATCAAATACTCATGGGAAATTCACTTCAAATAAAAATAAATTTATTTATATATATACAAAGATGTATGGAGATATATATCGATTAAAAATAACATTTATTTATATTATATAAATGAATCATTTCATACTTTATCAATTGATTTTGACAATATAATATCTCAAATATATATATATATATATATATATATATATATATATATATATATCACGGTAAAAACGTATTTCATTTATGAAGTGACATAATTCAATATCTTTGTATTTACTCAGCTTTTGAAAAGCCAAATAAGATGCTCTGAAGACCTTTTCCGGGAAGCTGGGATATGAAGTGACACTTTTGACTGTTTCAGAGGTCATCCACTCAATCAAAGCAAAAGTAAGGAGTGTCATTTTCGCTTTAAATATAGAATTCAATGTAGATTTTGGACTAAACCAACCTGTATGATTATTTTCCAAGACGACTTCAAATACACTAGAATGCAAATTCACAATCAATACATTATTTTGTTCTTATATATGGAACAACATTCACAATCTAATATTACCTATTACAAATTCTCAAATTAAGTCAGGTAATCGATTATACCACGTGCATCATTTATAAACATATATTAATAAATGAAAAGTTAATTTTCAATTAATATAATTAATAAATTCTATCATAAAAAAAATATTTTGATTTTAACAAGAACCTCATAAAATAAAAAGTTTAATCGAAAAATTAAATAAAGAATGGTTTTTTTATTTAAAATAATAACATATAATGGATTGGGTTTGTACAATGACATTTATCCTGGCTATCTTTCTAATTTTGGTTTCTGTCAACCTCGGGCGCAGTGTATGTTTCTATCTTATTAATTTGGATTGTCAAAATAGCTTTCCTCATGGTTAGAACTCTTATACAAACGCGTGGAAAAGTCGCACAAGAATTCAGATGAGTAAGACTAACTAGCAACGCTCAGCAGTGAGTCATTAAGAAGAAACCACGAAATTATTGGTTAATAATTAGGCAATGATGTGAAAATCATAGCAATAATATAAATACACATCTTGGTAGAAGTTGGAAGCCTGCACACACACCTCTTGAATCTTGAAGCCCAGCAAACCACAATGATTCTGAAATTGGTAAGCCATTTCATCATTTTGGTAATATGGTTTATACATGTACAGGTATCTGCACAAGATTACCCACATGCACCTGTAGCAAAGCCTGGCTGTGATTCGCAGTGTGGAGATATTCAAATTCCCTTTCCGTTTGGAATGAATGCTTCAGAATGCTACGCAGGGAAATGGTTTGAAATAGAATGCAGAAACACTTCCACATATCAAACACCTTACCTCAAGTCAATAGGACTGCAAGTCACATCCATTTATGTCGAAGAAGGCACGGTTACTATCAACAATCCCATTTACCGTAACAACTGCGGAACCAAAGATCCTACGCCGGTGAACCGGTCGCTGGAAGGAAGCCCTTTCGTGTATTCGCAGGAACACAACAAATTTGTGGCCGCAGGTTGCGATATAATTACCTTTTTGCAGGTGAATGGGTCAGAAGGTAGTGGTTGTGTGTCCATCTGCGACGAGGGCATCAAGGTGGATGATATCGGGAAAATGAAGCTTAAAAACAGTGATTGTATGGGAAGTCCTGCTGTCAGAATTCCCTGCCACCGTATCTTAAGGAATACAACACTGAAGTAAAAGGTTTCAAGGAGAATGAAACGGATAGTGAGTGTAGTTATGCCATGGTTGTACAGGAAGAAGAAGTGAGCCCATTTTCACGGGCCTATTATACTCGCAAAAAAGGAGGCTACTACTTTCCTGTGAATGGTGAGATGAAGGATTTGGATGTGGTACCTGTGGTGCTTGAATGGGAGATTCTCAACAACTTAAACCTTAAACTTCCTCTGGATGATCTCTCCCACTGTTTTGACACTAATATTACTTCTTCACGTCGTTCCGGTAAGAGATGTTCCTGCATATACGGTTACCGTTACCCTACCAATCCCTATGTTGAAGGAGGTTGTTCAGGTAAATATATAATTTCAACTCTACCTAATTATTATTATACTTATTACTTACTGTAGTTAAAAAGGTTTCTTTTTGTATGATAAACCTCCAGGCCTCTAATTTTTCTTTTTTACATGCTTAAAAGCCACTTATCAAAATAAAAACAATAGCAGACTTCATTAAAAAAATACAATCATCAAAATATTGCCGATAAAAGTCAAATTGTAAGAAAATAAAAAAGAAAAATTAATATTATAAATATATATATATATATATATATATATATATATATATGTGTGTGTATGTGTGTGGTTTTTTTAGTTGATAGTGTATCAAGTTTTAGGTTAAAAAAAGTTTCTATTAAAATAAAAATCAACTTTAAATCCAAAAGTATTTTAATAATTTTGAAATTTAATTTAAAATAAAAAAAAATAGTTATTTATTATTTTGGTCCACATAGTTATTTTCTTTTAGTTTTTTTTATTTTAAAAAATAACTATATTTTATTTTATTTTTTATTTTAAAAAACAACTAATTTTAAAAAATATATAATAAAAAATAATAAATTCACCATGATAAATAATTACCTTTTACTTTTTTATTTTAAATTAAATTTTAAAATTGTTAAAATATTCTGTGATTTAAAGTTAGTTTTTATTTTAGTAAAGACTTTTTTTAACCTAAAATTTGATATATTTTGCTAAAATATATCAACTAAAAACATTTATGTAAATTAAAAAACCTATATATATCAAATAATATTACTAAATAATATTATTTTCTTTAACTATATTTCCTGGTTCGAGATACAGAATAGTCTCATTTATATAAATCTTACTATATATCTTATTTGATTTAAAGACGTTTGGAGAAAATAATAACATTTATTTAAAATTGTGTATATCATAGTTGAAATATCTGAGAATATCCATATATTTTTTATTAAAATTATAAAACAACCAACAAGCCATTTACACTATATAATCATATTGTAGTTAATTAAAAAAATTACAACTCTTTTATTTTCTCAATTGTGTCCTATTTCTTATATTTTTCTTCAATAAAATCATATATAAATATTTTAAACTATATTTATCACATTTCAGATTATTATCAATTCAACCGGAATTCGCTGAGTCACGTGACAATATCTATCATAAAAGGTATGTATGAAGTATGAATATGAAGTTGTTAATAATTTATATGATTAGGAATAATTATATTAACTAGTGTAAACACATAATATGTAGGCACGGTCATGAATGTGTGTGTGTATATTTTAAATGCATATAATATTATATTGGTAGATAATAATATTTTAATTTGAGTAAATTAATATATGAAATAAATTTATATTTTATTATGAACAAACTATAATATTTATTGGTATACATATATTTAAAATGAACTTGAACTCTGCTGCAACGTTTACAAATAATTACTTTTGATAATGAAAAAATTAATGTTTGCTTAAGTGACAATTGTTCAATAAATGTCAGTGTTAGAACAATATTTCCTATTTTAGAAATGTTAATTGTTTTTTGTCTATCACTTTTTATTTACTGTAAATAGTTCTTGTTGCCTTTGTTGTATAGTTATTCTTCTTCTATTTGCAATATTTACTCTTCATCTTTGCCTTTATTGATGCTGTGTTAATATGTTGTCATTTATCAAAATGCATAATTAAATTAATTTTTAAATTTTAAAGAAAGAACTCATATAATATATATATATATATATATATATATATATATATATATATATATATATATATATATATTGTATCAAATACAAGAAATTTTTCATATCTCATTAATAATTCATAATAGATTACATGCATTAATCCCTTATTCTACTCAAACACAAGCAATAAATTATGGTCATTAATTTCAAATTCTATTTTACTTCGCATAGCTTACCTGAAGTACATAATTACATAATAATATTTTAATTTCTCTTTGATAAAAACATTCAATAAAAACGGATTGACTTTCATTTGAGCAAGAAATTTGCACCTGAGTGGAAATAAGAATAAGCTTGCTTATCTACTTTGTTTTGGCTACAATAAAATTTGTCTCTTTGATTTTGTTTGAGTGAAAATTGTATTACTAACACTCTCGCTTGAGTGAAAAATTTGTCATCTTAGATTACACATCAGCACCATCACACTTTTACTTAAGCCAAAAAACATCACTTGAACAAAAATTCACCATTTTGAAACATTTCGCATTTGAATTTTTTTTGCCTAAGCAAGAAGGATTTACTTAAACAAAAATAAGCCCGAGAAACACCTCTCCTCTCAAGAGAGGAAAAATCCATTTTTTCCCAAACAAAGAAGTTCTCTACTTCGTCATGTATTATCAACAAACAATTAAACAATGACTTAAACATCCACAGCAATACAAAATCAAGGTTTCAAACAAATAATACACATAAAAATTACTAAGACATTTGCATATCATACATTCCATTTATTATTTTTAAATGTTAACAAAATAGTTTGAGTTGTATAATTTCATTATATATATACACAAATGAATGAAGAATATTAGGTTTTTACATATGTTGGTTTAATCATAATTGTTATGCTTTCTAATTAATGATTAAAGACTTATTTTAAAGTTTTGATGTGGTAAAATATGTAGGAGTTTCTACAAGTTTTGGATCTATTATTTTACTTCTTATTTTATGGCGGGTGTTCAAGGTTACAAAAAAAACTATAGTGAAGAAATACAGAGAAAAATTGTTCAAAAGAAATGGAGGGTTATTGTTACAACAAAAATTGTCTTCTGGTGAAGTTAATGTGGATAAAGTTAAACTCTTCAGTTTAAAAGAATTGGAGAAGGCCACTGATAACTTTAATACAAATAGAGTACTTGGAAAAGGAGGTCAAGCTACTGTTTACAAAGGCATGTTGATAGATGGAACAATNATTGCAGTGAAAAAATTTAAGGTCCAAGGAAAGATTGAAGAATTTATCAATGAATTTGTCATTCTTTCACAAATTAACCATAGGAACGTGGTTAAGTTNTTAGGAAGTTGTTTGGAGACTAAAATTCCTTTGCTTGTCTATGAATTCATACCTAATGGTAATCTTTTTGAGTACTTGCATCAACAAAATGAGGATATGCCATTGACTTGGGACATGCGTTTGAGAATTGCCATTGAAGTTGCAGGAGCTTTATTTTACTTGCACTCTGCTGCTTCTCAACCTATTTATCATAAAGACATCAAGTCAACAAATATATTGTTGGATGAAAAGTATAGGGCAAAGGTTGCAGACTTTGGTACATCAAGAATGATTTCCATTGATGTTACTCACCTTACTACAGTAGTTCAAGGAACATTTGGATACTTGGACCCTGAATTTTTTCAAACTAGTCAATTCACAGAAAAAAGTGATGTCTACAGTTTTGGAGTAGTTCTTGTTGAACTTTTAACAGGACAAAAGCCAATAACCCTTCTAAGTCAAGAGGAAGCCAAAAGTTTAGCTTCGTATTTCATCATGTGTGTGGAGGAAAATTGTGTGTTTGATATTATTGATGAAAGAGTGATGAAGGAAGGGGAGAAATGTCATATCATGAAAGTTGTCAATCTTGCAAGTCAATGTTTAGAGTTGAACGGAAAGAGGAGACCAACTATGAGGGAAATCACGTTAGAATTAGAAGGTATTCGAAAGTTGAAAAAAGAGTCTAATGCACAAGAAGGACATGATGATTTTGTTAGAAGTGAAGACTATCAATCTTTGGATGATCAATCTATTATCTCAGAAATAATGTCAACTTTTGATTTAAGTAGCAGAACAACAATCTTGAAAGATGTTCATATTGTTACCATGTGATGGGTAAGTATTCTTATTTTTGTGTTAAGTAATTTTGGATAAATAAAAAGTATAAATCTTCCAAAAATTTTAACCATTAAAATTTTGAAGATTATACTTTAACATTGTAATGATATGTTGTTAAATATGATTATTGAGAAGTGTTCATGTTATATTAGATTGTATATAATGTATATTATGACTGCATACATGCACTTATGTTTGTTTGTGGTTGTTCTATTCACTAGTCGGATGGTGAGACCATTGAGTTCATGAAAATCCATAGATAAATTGAAGACATTTAAGCCTTTTTATTATGAAGACTACCATATATAAAATATTTATGGCCCAATGTTCTTTTACAGTATAGATAATGTTGCTTGCTCTTATGGTAAAAAGGAGGTATCCTTTAGAACATGTGTGTGCCATCAACAACTTGTGGCAACGAACATTCCTATGAAAAATTGTGTCAACAACTTCTGATAGGCTTACTTATTTGTCTTTCTAGGTGTAAGGAAGACATTTCCTTCCTTGTTTAATAGTGTAACATCCCAATAAATATATAATAGAAGCTATAATTCATTCTAGGAGTTAACATAAATAATAAAGGAGAACAGTGGTGAATACGCACATAGATGGATGAGAAAAATAGAAATAATACTTAAAATTTAAAAACTGAACAACAGTTAAAGGTTGGATACAATTTACAGAAACTAGACCGAATGGTTTGGGTACAGTTCATTGACCGAACGGTTAACACAAAAGGATTAGCTAGACCGAACGGTTTTACAAAATATCAACCGGACGGTTATCTATGCTAAATGAGAAGTAAAATCTAATCTAAGGACCCGACGGTCCTGCGCAGCTCTCAGGCACGGCTTCCACAGGTTGCTCGGCGTGCACGACATCCTCCAAGATATCCTCTAAGGTATCCTCCAAAGTGCCCTCTGCTCACACCCAAAAGGATGATCATTGCAGTGAAGAGAATAACCGAACAGCCAAATACCGAACGACAACATAAGTAAAAACAAAACAGATAAGGGTAAGCTTATGTAAATTTGATTAATCATCTCCAACATACATGTAAACATGCAAACCGAAACAACATAACAACATTTCATACATACAATTACTATACATGCATACTACGTTCATTTAACATGACCGACCACTTAGACCCTGTCTGAACTGTATGAACCACGTAGCTTGACGTCCCTAGCACCCGGTGTGGTGTAGTAGTTGCCTGAACTATTAGCTGCCACCCGAGGTTAGTCCTTCAACGATCATCTGGTCTTATGACCGCGGACCTCCTGCCATTCCCACACATGAGTAACCTTCCTCTACATGAGAAAGCGTCATCACAGAATATCAGGATCAGGACGACAGCAAAGTCTGACCATGTTCATACTTTACCAACCATCACCAAATCATGAGACATTCCTCCATTGAAATTCCCTTACTTAACCAAATTCAACCAATACACATTATCACGTTCACAATAGAAGGATGTTAAGAAAATGACCGGACGGTCAAGGACAGAATAAGAGACCGAATAAAACAAGAAGGTCTAATTGTTGACCGGACGATTCGGCAGGGAATAAGACCGGACGCCAAAGAATGAACTATATAAACCGGACGTTTTAAGAATTTAAGTACCGGTATAAGATCGAGCACTACATAATCGAAGACTAGTCTGTGACTGGGCACTTCTCAAACCGAACGGACTCAACAATAATGAACTCACAGTAAAACCGAATAGACTAACCAATGAAACTGGACGGAAAATCCAATAAGAGACTCTTCAAGGAAATCAAGGAACTTTAATCATTGAGCCCGGACGGAAAATCAATAAGAAACTCACCAATTGTAAACTTCATGACTTTAACTAATGAAACCGGACGAAATTTAATAAGACTCACTAGACCGAACAATCATTAAAAGGGGAGGACCGAACGCTTGGTTTATGACCGAACATTCTTTAGGTGAATTATAATATGAAACTGAATGCTTCATAAATTAAGTGTCAGTCTAAGGCCGAACACTTGTAAGACCGAACGCTTGATATATGACCGAACGTTCTTTAGGTGAATAATAATATGAAACTGAATGCCTCATAAATTAAGTGTTAGTTTAAGGCCGAACACTTGTAAGACCGAACGCTTGGTTTATGACCGACGTTCTTAAGTGAATAATAATAATAATACTAAGTGAAACCGAACAGAATTTAATAAAACTCACTAGACCGAACATTCCTTAATTGACCAGACGGTTAAAAGGGGAGGACCGAATGGTCCTAATGACCTTCGATCACAAATTCAGATTTTCTCTAAGTTTCATACATTTTCTAAGTTCCTAACCAATATCAAGCAATTCATACAACATCATACAATATTTCAACATACCAATTAAATCAATCCACATACATTAAATATTAAATCATGCATACAACCATACAAAGAAATTATAATTAAATTTTATAAGCTTCCCTTACCTCTAATTCCAGCTAGTACTTCTACGGTTCTTTGGCAGCAACTACTTCTTAAAATTTCCAAGGTCTAGAGTCAAATTACAAGATAATAGATTTTTAGAAAATGGTTTGATTAACACATGCAAGCTAAAAATGTGCGTGCATGCAAGAGGCCAAAGGAACTTCAAGGATCATGAATACTTACCGGTTCAGAATGAGGTTTTGATCGGTGCAAGTTGAAGGTCTTGACACCGGGAACGATTAATCTGAAAGGAAGTAGGTGATCGGAGAAGGGAGGGTGGTTAGAACTCTAGAGAGAAGAATTGGAGAGTTTAGAGAGAGATAGGAGAATTGAGCTTTCTGAAAGTTGGAGTTTGAGGAAAAAGAAAGGTTGCATGAGGAAATGGCGTTAGATTTCAAAACTCACCTTAAATACCGCCTCCACCAAAAACGATCGGCTCACTCTCTGCTCGCCACTTGGCTTCCACTTCTGGAAGTTCACACTCTCTCTGCTGCCACACGGATCACGAAGAAAGAGGAATTAAATGCTGGCAGAAGCTGGTCTCCCACTTATAAGGGAAAAGTGGAAGGCATGACAAGTGTATCCCACTAAAGAGGGATATTAAATGGGGTGTTACAAATAGTCTGCATAAGATATTTTAGTTTTCTTTTGTTATATATTTTTTTAATGTAAAATTATTATATAGATAACTTGTTATCTTTTATAAATATCTATTTGTGAAAAATTTAACATGCTCTTTATTATCATATTTAATAATTTATGAATTTGTCAGAAATTGTTATTTATAGGTTTAGTTAGTTATTTGGTTCCTGTTTTGGTCCAAAATATTAAATTTGTATTCCAATTGATTTTAGTTTCAATTTGACCTTGAATTTTTAAAAATTATGCAATTAGATCATTTCGTTAGTATTTGTATTTGTACAAATGTTGTTATGTGACCGTGACAAAATATCAATTTAATTCTTATATTTATTTATTTTTATTCAATTTAATCTTATTTTTGTAAGATATATAATAGTGTTATTTTTTTCCAAATTAGAATGAGATTTACTTTTTATATAAATCTTATTATGTTATTTTTATTAAAATTAATATTTTTATTGAATATTTTTAAAACTATTTATATGTCTTATAGTAGCTCGTGACGAAACAAGTTGTAGCCAAAGAAAGTAATTGTGGGATAGTTGTTCTGAGTTGTATTGATGAAAATGATTATGGATTCATCTTGATTATTATCAAGTCTGAATGTTTCGGCAAAGCTAGCAAAGTTTTTCCATGCTATTGGAGAAATTAAGAAAAGAATTCAGTCATAGTAGTGTAATTCCATGATAAAAAAGACAAAGGTAGTAACATGAACATAAAGCTTGAAATAGTAAATAGGACAAACTCATATTCATATTACTCCGGACAACTTTACAAATGTATCACCATGTCACAAGAACATAGCGTATTAACCGAAACCTGCTCGAGCCACAAGCCAATCAAAAAACCCGCCTAAAGGTAAGGTTAATGCGCTTGCCTTCAGCTTTTGCACGTTTGGGCACAGAGTGAATCCAATCTCTTTGGGTATAGCCTCTCATCACCAAAAGTGAACCATGCTTAAGTCTAAACTTATGCTGATCAACGTCATGGCTACCCTTCTTTAATCTCTTGCTGGCAGGTTCATCACTTCCATCTGAAGATCCAAAACAAATGATAACAAGTTCATGCACACTCACATAAGGGTCCACTACTAGTGTAGTAACATGCACAGGGAAAAAGCACAGATGCTGCAAGCGTAGTATAACTCTAACAACAAAAGAATCATACCACAAGATTTTTTACATGGCTTCTTCTTCAGAACAAAGTCACGTTCACATCCAAAAGTTAGAGACGCAATTTCAGGTGTTGGTCCATAAAGCTTCTCATCATCAGAATGCCAACCAACATAGTCATTACCACCATTGTACCTATTTAAGAGTAAGCTATTAAAACTACTCCCAGGAAGAGCGTTATGGACCTTCAGAAGCAAGTAGAAAGAAATATTAAGTAACACAACAAACACGGGGCAAGAAAGACATAAGTCAAATATATTGTCATTAATAGCAGAATAGAAAAGGAACAATGTTGATTGAGAAACATTCTTACAGCCTCCAACATGTCTTTAAGTGGTGGATAATCATCCCAGGAATATGTTTGCGGCTGATACCCGCTGTAAGTCAGCTCAGTCAAACCTGGAGTTGCAACATAACATGTCTCTCGAGGCTGTAGAGAATTACATGGCATTAGGATATTGTGGTTAATCTAACTATCCTGTCCATACACAAGAGAGTAATCTCTAATTTATAATTGGTTTTTTGTCAGGACTCAAGCACAAGTGAGAACCCAACACAAAAAACTAGTTCATCCTAACATCTTATGTCAAGGTTTGTACCACATCAAATAGTTCATCCTACTCAATACGAGACTCCTAACATCTTTTGTCAAAATTGTGGTTATTATTCTCTTCACTCTTCGGTTACAAGGATATGTATGAGGAATTGGTTGAAATAATTTTTATTTCCACATTAACATTGAGATTGAAGCCAAATACTAAGTACATGATTAGGGAACTTGAAATTGCAGTTGGTAACACTTCTTTTGGAGAAATATTTGTATTGTAAAACGGTTAGGCTAACAAGATTGAGTGTGTTTGGATGGATGTTTGTACTTTGAGTAAGTGATTCATTTTGGAGTAAAGTGATTCATTTTGATGATTATACTTTGAAAGCAGTAAACTTAGTGTAAAATTCTTCAGTTCAATGCAATAAGTGCTTGTTATCACTTCTAACGAACCCGACATTTGAAGACAGAAACAATTTTTACCCGAAACAATAAGACACTTTTTACTAAGATCGTCTCTGGTAAGAAGCAAAAATGATTTTATGCTTTCCACCTAGAAATCATACGTTCTACTTATATTCAAGGTTTAGTTACCCATGCGATCTTATAGTCACAAAAACTTCCCATTTTAGTTAATGGATTTGAAAATTTTTCTATTTTAGACCTTTAGACACTTGATTTCTTTTAATCTCGACGGTGTCACTAAAAGGGATTAAAATGATACGAGTAGAAATTAAAGGGGATGTGATGTTGTCATCAACAGGGTTTAAAACGAAAAGATTTTGAAACTATAATACGAAATCAGAAAATCAAACCTATCTAAATGAAAATTTGTCACACTAACTGCCTAAGAACAGGGGCATATTTCCAAACTAGGAAGATAGTTAATAGCTTCATTTTTCATTCTAAAGGGTAAACACCAAAAGATGATATTTTTGTGGAATCAGACGTTCCAGGATGGGTAGAATTTGAAAGAAATGGGGAAATGATATGAACCTGAAGGAAGGATTTTCCGAAGACGCGAATGGTGGGTTTGGTCCATGGAATGTGTTCGTCGAGATACTGGAACCATTTCCATGACTGATCGGAGGGTATTAACCTCTGAATGTATACGACGTCGCTTCCATTTCCGAGATCCACCGTTTCCCTTTTCACATTCTCTTTACGGTTCTCATTCGGCACCGCCTTCAGCTTCAACACATTCATCGATGATGGATAAATGTTCATAGCCTCTTCACATTCTAATTGATAGAATAGAAATGCAAACTGTGATACTAAATTGCGTATTTATACTGTTATAGGATGAGATAGTTACGGGCTCTTCTCTTCTCTTCTTATTATTTAAACGTAATTTTAAACACGTTTTTATTTATTCTTTTTAAATTAATTTTAAAAATCATCCTAAGTATAGTACTCAAATAATAGTTATGAAGTAATACCTTTTCATTATTAATCTATATTTTCACAATTTACAAACATTAGTCTAAAAATGTATTAAGTTTTTTTCTGTATATATGTATTTTTTTTAAATAAAAAAAAAATCCTTTTAAAGATATAGTAAATCAGACACTAGTTTATATAGGTAGTTTTGGATATGAAGTGACAACAGCATGCAATATTTTGTTATGAATCCTATTTTTAAAACAAAAACTAGTTGAAATAAAAGCAAAAAAAGAAAAATCACAATTATTGTTATGCAATTAAAAAATACAGATTGATAATATTATGTCTTGTTAGCGAAACCTTTTTGGTTTGTCTCAGCAAGTCTCCATGATGATTCTTTATTCTTGAAACTGTCCTTCACAGTCATCTGAGTATTTTATGGATTGAAAAAATGAAATCTGACCCAGAAAACTCCATCACTGTCTGTAGTGTTACTGCTAGTGGGATTCACGGCTAAATTATGGTCGAGTAATTATAGTTTGACAGTGGTGTTACATTGTTAAAGTAGAGCAATTCCGTTGATTATTGAATAGTTTATTATGACATGTATAAAGTGGATATAGAAACTAGTAAGCAGAACAACTTCTCTTTTCTTAACTGATAAACAATACAATACCATCAAAACTTACGGAATACCAAATGAATGATCATTGCTAAAATAAGGGCTAGTTTCTACTATTTGGGGAGGGTATGTAATACATGGTAACAAACTTAGCACACCATAAAGCAGAAGCGATAAATCACAAGTTTATTTGAAAATGCAGCTTCTAGAGGCTTTTATCTATCAATGACATTTTTTTTTTTTTCATTTTTTGGGTAGAAATTCATCTATGCAGAAGTTAATCAAAAGCATGACTCAACTACACATAAAATGTTACAATTTTGATCTGGTTAGAGATTTTCACTTGGGACAATTGCAAATTCTGCACTCTGTTTTAGGAGTAATAGGAGTGGCCAGTTTGATGATCAACTCTAGTTCCCCAGACTCTACTCCACGAAGCCTTAACCAAACATTCTGCACCACCTCACCATTAACACAATTGATACTGCTTTCACGGACAAGACAGTTTTCAGTATCAGGTATGACCTTCCTTAAGGTTGTCTCACCAGAGGACACTCTTAAGATATCTCTTAATCTCGCTGCAGACACTAATGGTTGAAGGTTGAGGAAAGCATTTCCCATCTTGTCATCAGCCTTCAACAGATCTTTATCAAACACTTCCTATAAAAAAATAAGGAAAAAGCAAATCAGTTGGACAACTACAAAAGCTAATAAACAGTGTGCCCTGCATTCAAATATGATAAAATATGTCTTGGTTCTCATGATGTCAACCCTTAATCCTTAATATGTAACATTATAGCAGAACAAGGAACAAAATTTGCCAATAGAATAACATAACCAAAATCGTTTTTTATAAAGTATCGAACTAAAGCTATATTTAGCCAAAATCTGAAGGACCTAAAACAAAATTTACTTTTTAAAATTACCAGAACAAATCACCAATCTATTTCACAAACACTGAGTAGGGAGAATATCTTCCTTGCAAAATAGACTACAAACCAAAGATTGAAGAAAAGAAGAATGAATCAAATATTATGGAACTTACCAAATTCAGAACTCCCAAGGGTTCTGTAAGAGTGAAATTAAGCTCTTCATTCCAAACAGGATTCAAGCAGCTGTTAATTACCTTGGTCTTTGCAGTCTGGTATAGTGTGGTAACATTTTGGGGTTAAATATGCTGCATAATTTAATGTTAACAGAAACAAGCTAAAATGTGACATATCAATCCTATTTACCTGGTTCCCTAGTTTCAGGACAACATAAGGATCACTGGTCTTGAAATCCCGGATCACCAACCTTTTCCCTTGCACAACAATGACTTTTAGCAGCCCCAATTGTTCACTCATCATTTATACTCCTGCAAACAAGTTAAAACAGTAATCAAACAAGGTCCAAACCAAAGTACAAAGTCTGAATTTGCAACACTCACCATTCATTTAAGACACAAAAACAAGAAAATGGTGGAAAATACTTTACAAAGAATTGCAACTAATCAACCCCAAGGCAAACATGAAAAACATGTTAGTCTCATTTTTCTTTTGACCCAAATAGCAAAAAGGAAAAATATAGAAGGAAAAGTTGAAAAAATGGAAGTGTGATTTTTCTATTTCCTTTCTGTTAGTAAGTTTTTTGCAGAAAAATTACCAGTACAAGAAATCCAACGTAAGCATAATGAGAAATGAACCCAACAGAAAAAATAGAATAAACAAAGTTGAAGAAGGGAGCTTTGTGGATAGAAAAATAGTTACTTTTTCTTACCTACCCGTATCAAAAGTCGAGCTTTTTCAAGAAACTAAATATTGAAAAATTGCTGAGATATTAACAAAAGCATTTTGAAAGCAGAGAAGGGGAAGTACCGACAACAAAAAGCAACAGATCATTGAACCGAATGAGAAAAGGCAAGCGAGGAATGAAGGATGAATTCCTCAGTAAATCCTCATTAAACAAAAGAAAGAATCATAGGAGAAGGATCCCGATCCCAAAGCCAAGTGAAGTGTGTTTGGCATTTGGGTCACTGATCCAACTTACACTAAAGAAAAAAAGAAAAAGGAAAAGGATGTATCCCTTTGGGAAGTCAATAGGCAGAAAACAAAAGAAAGAAAGACATGAAGGATGTTGGAACTTACCAGTGGATAAGTGCGTGAGTATGTGTGTGCGTGAGGTGGTTTGGGAAGTGTGTTAATATATTATTTGTGTGTTGTGTCGCTGTGATTTGTGAATGAGCAAAAAGGAGAAGACGATGAGACTTAAAGACAGTAGAACAACCTCTTCACCGGTAGCTACAGGTGGGTTAATGAGAGTGCTATCTGAAGACAGGAAAATGTGAGAATCACACCTGTCGGTCAAAGGATATGATTATGCATTATTAAAAGATCCACTGTGTTGGCCGCAGGATTGACCAGGCCTGGTCTTCTTCTAATATCTCCCACGTTGAAACTTTAGTAGATTTAAGAATTCTTTTAGCTTTTATGTTTTCTCCTGACATATCTTTGGAGACAAAAGTACAAAAATTATTTTAAAATTTGAATTAAACCTACAAATCTTAAATTTTTTAAATTTAAAGAGTGATGTAATAATACAATACAACACAGTTTCTCATATTTTAGTTTTATTTATTATCATAAAAGTGTAGTGTAGAAGTGCGTGCGCGTTTGTGACTCTGACCACGCTCTCTTATTTTCTTTCTTTACGTTACTCACTCGGACACTCTCAGCCGCGTGCGCCACAAAGCTTGCTTTTCCCACAGTTCTTTCATACTCTTCTCGCCCTTTGCCACCGTCACCATTAAACAAATCAAATTATAAATTAAACAACTTATTACGCATACCACCACGCTGTATTCTTCTGTGAGAATTTCAGTTGGTGTTTACCATGTAACCTTAACCAAGTAGTTTTTTTAATAACATGAGTAGAAGGGATGCGATAGTTAGAGGGTTCTTCTGAGTATTTTTTCTTAATCATAGTGGGTTCTAAGTTAAATTATATAATAATCTAATCTATGAAAGAATTTAAAAGTGAGCATTATTATTAAGTAATTCGACATTTCTATAATAAGTATTATTACTATTTTTAAATAATGAATTAAAATATATTGCTTAAAAGTTAGTTGAAACCAGTCCAAAACTTTTTTTTTTTTCAAAAAGTGATTAGTTTTTATGTACAAGTAAAATCACACTTCTCATTCGAAATATTATCATGCCAAAGATGTAAATAACATAAATTATTCATAGCCACGAGATAATTTACTTACGTAAAACGGTACCTAGATTTAATAAATAGTGAGGAATAAACATGTATAGGAAAAAAAAAATCCATGCCCTTCCAAGAAAACGTGCGCAAATATAATTTTCACGAAATGTTATTCCAATGGTAATTATCTTATTTTCAGATATACATTTTTACTTTCCTTTCTTGCAAGTGTTGATTGAAAATATATGATTAAAGGAAAATTGACAAACAAAACAGACACATACATTGCATCATAAGCCAAAATACCAAGTTAAGTCGGGGAGGGTGTGAAACTGGTTTCAGTTCACAAAATAAAAAACCGCAGGTTCATAAACCATGTGCAACAAAAACTACAAGGAGCGCAAGGTTAGATAATCTCTGTGACGGATGCTAAGACTACATAAGTATGAAGAAACTAGAGTTACAAATACAATTATCCCCACGTATAGCTGTACATGTTGGCCCACTCAATGAAAAATCAATTGTGTTGGAGGGATGGAAACATCCTCATGAATCATATGCTAAACCTATCACCTACACTAATAATAAAAGGTCATTTAGCATAACATAACCCTAACAAACCCTAAAACACCACTTCTTTTTTTTTTCTTTTTTCTAAACGTGGGGATGACAACTGTTATAGTACATCTACAGGTGGATGCAAGAAACGCATAGAATATCTATTAGTGTGTCAATAAAATGGCAGTCATCATCCACACTGATACCTATACTTGCACTGAAACACTCTAAATGCTGCCACAGCACTACTGCCACTGAAATGTTCAGAGATTTATGCTACAACTGACAAACTGCTCACCGTTTTTGCCCTGAGATTTTCTTTCCCGAAGGACGCCTCCATTTGCACTGCATAAGCCATTCTTAGTGATTAGCTTAAAAATAAAATGTGCAAGATTTTTATCAGGTAAATAAAAGCAGGCGCGGCGATTCTACAAAGGATGAGTAATTTACCAGCGGCTCGTCATCAGAAATTTCAGCAATTTTGGCACTATCAGGACTCGCTGACTCTATAGGTGATTTTTTCACTTCTCTGGGACTACTTTCCCCATTGCTGTCATTTTGGTTCCCTTCAGAACCGGATTCTTCTCCAATATCATTTTCTCTCAAAGCTCCTCTTGACTCATTGACATCTATCTCTTTCAAACTACTTTCTGCACCATTATTTTGATCTCCTTGTGGGACACCCTCTTTAGAAAGCCTCCCAACATATTCCTGCTTCTCTTGATCTGATTCTTTCTTATAACTTGAGCTCTTCTCTTTCTTGGGTTTCTTTCCACGTAAAACTGATTTTGGTTTCTTGCTAATTTTCTTCCTTTTAGTTATTATTACGCCAGATCCTTCGACCTGTTCCGCTTCAGAACCACCTAGAACAGAAAATCAAACAAAATTTATAGAGAGCAGGCAATTAATTATATTTATGGTTTGAAACTCCAAGCATAATAGCCATTTCCCGAGGTAATTGGAAAATTAAGAATTAAACATTTCACAAAAACAAGAATACTCACAGATCATATCACATGATACATAGGTTAAGAATATTTAAGCTAAAATCTATTTTAGATTCAATATCCCAAAGCAAAAAATGTATGCAACTTAATACTACGTTAAGAATATAAAAGGGAAAGCTTTTATTAGGAAAAGAACAAGCTTATTACATAGGAAATATGAAAGTCATTTTTTCACTTCCTTAATACAAATTTTCCATCTTGAATTCTTCCCACCGGTTCATATGGTTGATTTTAACAAAATCTATTACTAGATGAATTTGGTTACTAACATCTTCCGAGCTTTGTTCCTCTTAATCATCAAAGTGCCTAGTCAAAGACTAGCTACTTCAAGTCAAAAAACATTATTTTACGAATTTATTTTCATGGGTACGTACGACAGAAAAGAGGGAGAATCCCTGGCCAGTCATTAAATTACTGTCTTTGATTTGGTGGGAACAGGTTCTAGTCGGAGGAATAGACTCTTACAAGGGTAAGGATGTTTTCATTTTGGGCCTATCCTGACTTCCAAAATGTTGGGAGCATCGTGTACTATGCTTCCCTTTCTGGATATGGCGGATAAAAGATAATGAGTTTTCACAAACTCCACTGCATTCACAACACAACTATTTTCCTAACCGACAAAGATTGCTGTATCATTTGTTCGGAATTTGGTAGAACACATTTCCCTTTGAGATCAAGACTGTCTATTTATCTGAATGAATAGTACATCTAAACCTGGACAGTTGACCCGTATTTTTTAATAGGAAATTATGAAATTATTATACAGCCATTGCCCAACAGCAAGCCATCCTCCTAGGTAAGACATGTAAACAAGTTTAACATACCAATCACCTATTCTATAGAAAACAGATGATTTAGAGCAAGCATGAAGATATATAACCTGCTAGGGGATGAGAGAGTAATAGTTAAGTTTTATATTGTACAAATATTTTCTTTTTTTAATTTCACAAAGTTGCATTGAAACAGAACTACCGGGTTTCAGCAGGTCCTGAAGCGTTAAATCCAGATCCATTACATAAATATGACATCTAATCAATCAGGTGATGTAAATGAAAAAAATATGTGCACCAAATCTTCTACATTGCATTACCTGAGTTAATCTCAGCTTTAGATATAACAGTATCTTCAGGGTTTGTTAAGTCAGAACCCTCTTTGGCATCCTCACGATGGAAATCGATTTTTGAGGCACCTTTTTGTCCATGTTTTACTTGCTTGCTAGGAGATTTACCATTAACTCTAAACAGCATAGGATACAAGTTATAATGATAGAACATTTAATAAAATCATAAATGTGCAATATAATCTTATTTTTTCACTAACATTTGTTTTGTCTTTTTACTTTCTGAAGTACTATAACTTCTCTGCTTCTTCCCAGTAGACCTATAAAATAATTGAGAAAAATAACCCACAAAAGATGGCAGCACATTCAGAATGGGGTACAAGGCATCCAATGAAGCTAGAAGAAATAAAACACGACATACTTCAATTCAAATTTTCCAAAATAGTGAAAATTTTTATATTGAGATTTACGTGAAACACATGACTCCAATTAAAAGTAAACTAAAACTAATTTGAAAAAGGGATACTTACACTTCACGGGAAGACACAGTTTTTGAGAGTTTTAGCTTCTGGAAAAAACAATGTAAAATTGTATCAAACTTCAAAGATATTTGATATCTTTGGGGAAACAGAAGAACAGCAAAAATGTGTCAGAAAAAATGAAGGCAAATGGAAAAATGGAGACCTTATTAGATTTGCCACCCTTGTCAACAAGCTCCCATCGCTCCTTTTCCAAACAGAGCACTTCTACATCCCCATCATCATATAATATCTTCCACATGACATGCCACAGCACAAGAATGTCAGAATTGTGAGTTAGAGGCAGAATATTTGCACCAATTCAGAATGTAAGCTTACCACATGTTTCCTCTTTGAAGAATCGTATGACTTAACATTGCCTTCATAAAATCTGCAGTATATCAATACATCAACATGGAACTTTAATTAGAAATCCTAGGAAGACGATAGGGCAATGGGAATTTAAAAAAATTGTTTCTAGGATCAAACTAAAGAAAACATACAAAAAACACATTAGATGTTATAAAGCAGTACACGGATAATTAATCGAGAGCCAGTCAGAAATATTTAAAGCAATTAATCTGTACAGAAGCAATATGAAAAACTTGATAACTAGGCAAACTAATAAAAGTGCAGTAAAAAAAAGAAGCTAAATCCGTGAGTCATCTCTGGAAGATGTGGTCAAAAAGCTTTAGACATAACTAAAAATGTATATACAATTTTTTTCACATGTCTTAGATTAATAAAAACAGTGGCATCAATATACCATTTTGCTACTTCGACTGATCTCTCAAGATTTAATAGAAGAACTTACTTCTTATCTAAAGGCCACCAAACTTTAATTCTGCAGCCAATTAGATCTTCAGCATCACTTTCACCTTCCTTTGTTATACACTATAGGAAAAAAATCAAAATCAAATTAAACTAATATCTAAGAGACTCACGGGAACACACATTATAGCATGGCATAGACACCCTACTTGAAAAGAACTACAACATTGACAGCAATAGAGATGGAGAAATTTACCTTAGCCAATCCTCCAATACTTTTTCTTTTCAGTTTTTTAGCAGATCCTGTGGATGACTTGAATTTGTCACCTTTAGACTTGTCAGTTGGCTTTGTATTATCAGGACTCTGCAAGAGGAAGCAAATAAGCAAAAGTCTACAACGTGATCAATTCAACTTTAAGATCCTATAGTGGTATAAATCTGCCTGACAGTAAGATTTCACCTTCATGTCATGCTCTTTAGATTTGTCATCATGATAGCTCTTGGAAACCTTGGCTTTTGCTTGTACTGAGGGCTCATTGCCTTTAACCTTTTTTCTCTGAATTGTTTTGCTATCTGTATCGGGGGTAAATTCTGCACCCGATAGCAACTTCACTCTAGAAGAGTCTTCCCCTGAACCTCTCGGAGGAGCCTTTGATGGGGTACTACTCGACCTTGATTTTCCATGGCCAAAGGAAGACCGTTTACGTTTAGGCACTGGAACCAGGGTTAAGTCTTCTCCTTTTCGCTTTTTAATTGTTGCCCGTTCTGGATCCTTCTGCAACTTCTTACTCAATGAATTTTCATGACCATTACTAGATTCAAAATTAGTGGATAATCCCAAGTTATCTATGTTAATTTGTCTGACCACATTTAGGATATCGATATCGTTTTCAGCCTTTTTTGTTTCAGCTGGCACAGCCTTTTTCTTTTCAGCTGGCACAGCCTTTTTCTTTTCAGCTAGCACAGCCTTTTTCTTTTTAACTCTTTTGCCCTTGGTTCCCTGAGATTTTATGTCCTTTATTATTTTTCCAAGGGACATTTCTTTTCTATCTTTTTCACCGTCCTTTGAAGTGTCATCCTTAGCTAATTGAGATGAAACCTGACATATGGAAGAAACACTGTCACTTAATAAGACTTCAGAAGCACTAAAAGTTGCTTTTTAACATTACCATTTGCGCCAAACATACCATTTCTAATTCAAGTGATTCAAAGTGAGCCAAGACACTTTCATCAGCCAACCAGGATTTCTCTTTGCTCACCTGCCAAATGAAATTACACTAATAACCATTTCTTTTTAATTAATAGAAATAAACCAAGATCTTAGATATATGTTCAAATCGGTCAATGAAATACAAATTCGAGTTCCATGTACAATGTTAGAATCTTATAAATATGTTAGAATCCTGTAGAACATAATAATTTATGAGATTAGGATCAAAAAGATTGATTCTATATTTATGCTATTAGCCTAAAATAAGGTAATTAAATATTGTGTAATTATGTTCACTCTGGTATAAATTGAATAGGTCTGTTGTGGTGTAGACACACATAATTAACCATGTCTTTATTTGGTTTCTCTTATCCCGACATACAACATAAAGCTAATAAAAATCTCTTCACAACAAAATTTAAATCTAACTCAACCTCACAAAAATTAACTTATAAGATAAGGTTTGTATCTATATATCTAATATAATTTGATCACATTTTTAGTCAATATGAGATCTCTAATATAACTACATTTACGTTCCATCAAACAACAAGATCTTATCAACTATGTAATCACAGGGAAGTGCCTTCTAGATGGAGCAAATGTATACGTCAAAACTCTAGCATCACAAAAGACAAAAGTTTAATTAAATAAAAAGATCAAGTACCTGGTGCTAGGACCAAATAACAACAAAATATACAACTTAAAACACAGACATTCAAAATGCTTTACAAAGATTAAAAGCTAATGAGGTAATAGGATGCAAGCTATTGGCATAGCAATGTTACAAATCAATCTCATTTAATAAAAGTATCTTCTAGAATTATCAACTATTTGGGATGCATTTTGTAACACTTGCCAATTTAGCATACCAGAAGGAAACTGTAAAATTTGACAAGAAAGAAGAATACCATGGGGCCACTTTCCTTCTCACATGCTTTGTATAGCATTGGAGGTAGAGAAACTGAATTAGACAACGCTTGTAAATCAACATCCTTCCCTACTAGACGATTAGTAATTGCTAACCCAAGGTCACATATGGCATGCGAATTCTGGCCATTCATTGATCACACATGTAAGATTACAGTCTCATTACTTTGACATTAGCAATTTTTATCTATATTGTAAAAGAAGGTAATTTAGCCTCAACCTTTGATTTTGATGCATCAACCACATCTTCGGATTGCTTAATACTCCAAAAGATAGAAGTAATGGTAGATATAATTTCCTTCTCATTGTTAATAGCTACTTCTGACTTGACGTCATCATCTCTTTGCACTAGCATTGATAGTATCAAGTGTAGCTGCCTGAAAATTCAGGACAGAATGAAAATCTGTAAGAATGAGAGTTCTCCACATGTCCCATATTTTGATATTGTATAAACCAAATTAGTATGTAGATAAATTGAAGTGTTACAGCCAAACAAAAAAAGCTATTCATACAGACCGAACATGTTGAGGACGTTCAAACTGGGCAAATATTTTATAAAATAACACAGGGAACTCATGAAACAAAAAAAAAATTACTGCACGCACAAAAGTGAGATTTAAAATTATTACAAACTAAAGATTTATCTGAGTTTTTCCATAAACTGCAACAAAAACAAATTTTCAAGGAAAGCAAGTTATATTATTTTAATCTGCATACAATTCCAATAAGCATTATTAGTAATACAAATCATAACATCAGTATACAGCACACTAAGGATGCATTTGGGATAGCCACAAAAAATTTCAACAATTGATAATAAGTATAATCGATTATTGGTATAAACAAGTTTTTCTTTGGACAAGTTTGCTTAAAAGTTCATTTTTAAGATAATTCATCTTGCTTGGATGCAACAAAAAAAAAATCAGCTATTCAAATGAAGAAAAAAAAAAGCATGAATGAAATTTAAAGAGAAAAATAATTTCTGGAAAATAATAAATATCCTACAAATTTTCAAAATCATAAAATCATCTTATTTTTTGGAAAGAAAACTAAAACTACAAATTTAAGCTATTAACATACAGCTGAAATATCAAAGCAAAGTCAACCTACCCTCCCCACCCCCACAGCAGAGGTGAAGAAACAAATAATTTCTCAAAATTAAGTAGTCCCAAAACATAGGCTAAATATTTTTACAAAATGGTTTAGGTTTAATTTAACAAAATAAAATTGGCTTGTAAGACAGGGACTACCCTCATTTATATACTGTATTTTGACATATCTCTAGTTAATATGGGACTTGAGTTTTTCCCTATACAACCTCTCACATACAGCATTATTGGGCTTGGTACATGGATAATGTTGGAGATCTCATATTGACTGGCCATATAAGCAAATAGTAATACATAATTGAGTGCAAACCTTATCTTACAAACTTGTTTTATGAAGTTGAATTGGACTTAAAATCCATTTTGTAAGATGTATCAAAGTTTATTCTAACAACGTTTGTAGAGTCTATCACCCACAAATATTTAGCATACCATGTTCAAGATGTCTTAGGGTGTCAGAATTGTCCTCACTTATATAGTGCATTTTGACACTATTTCTAGTTTATGTAAGGCTTAGGTCTTTTCCAATAAATACGTATCCAGTTCAGAGATATCCTATATGGATGAAATAGTACCTGTATAGATTATCGTATGCTTCAACAGTCTTACAGTCATCAATATTGGGGCAGGATATGTTAGCAAGGGCATGAACTAGGTATGTAAGGATGTATTCAGGGTAAGCGGTCAAGGAATTTGCATCCGATTGTCCAGAAAGCTGCCAAGCCCTGGTTTGGTGATGCATGTGAATAATGTCATTCAGGTTCTGCTTGTCCTGCATTAACAAAAACATATCATCATTAAGACAAAATTGACATCAAAGCAAGTAATTTTGCAATTGCAAAAAGGAATGAGTCAAACAAAATATTACCTCTGCAAACTCCTCTGGCTTGGAATCCTTGAATCCAAATATGTTGAATATAAAGGCACATGCATATTTGGTATCTAAAAGGTTGTCCTTTATATATTGATGAACTTTGCTTAAGAAAACCTTCTTAGCTTGAGGGAAACCAATCTATCAGACCGGAAAGAAGACAGAGAAGCAGTTATTTATACATTGAAATCAAATTTTCAACAAACCAATTTCAGCCTACATTTAATTTTGTCTTGGCAATAATGTGGTGAACAAATCATAAATGCTACATAAGAAATTAAGTATACAGAAGGAGGAACGTACCTCTGTTACTCTTAGAGTTAAGTGGAAAATATCAACAGGTATCTTGTGATCCCAGAGCCTTGATAAACGAAGAACTGCCTTTGCAGAAGCAAGTCGCAAATGGGCCTTATCAACTGAGCTGCAAGAGGTCATAAATGAGTAAGAAGTGGCATCTAAACCACAGAACCATTTGAAATGAAAAAGAGAAAAACTGATAATTGTCAGATAAATCAACGAAACATTTAGCTCTGTCAAGCTGATATACCTTGACTGTAGTTCCTTTGATATTTCACCATAAGACAGTATGTTTCTCAGGATACCCAGAAGACCATCTATACCAGGACGAACATGAGCATCTTTGGCTGGCAAGTAGCTTTTCACTAGGGTTTTGATGCCATATATCTGCAGTAAAGAAAGAAGAAAAAAAGCTCAATATGGAAAACCTACTAGAACTATCCAATGAATCAAATCATAGAATACAGATACCGTCCAGATTATCTAAAAAATCAGAATAGAATATCATACTACCTTCAAAACACAAAGATCGCTCCTATCATCCCAAGATATTCTTGAGTGATCTTCTTTCTGAAACCATGATAAAAGCATTTAAATAGGAACTAATTACTTCCATAATTATATTTTAAAGGAGCACACCGTGGAATGGAATTTGAAAGGCTTACACTATCACTTTTCAGAATCTTGTTGATTATAAATGCTTCAATTTCACTTTCTCTAGTTTCAAATACAGGCATTGCAGTCTGTGCTATACACCCCAGAGACTGTAATACTGCAGGTAGATGTGTTTTCTCTTCCAGCATATCTACAAGTCTCTGCATATAAGGTGAGAACAATCAAAATATATAAAAAATCACAAATACAGGGAAAATGACCTACTTCCTTTGACGCCCAAATTACACTTACACCTTCTTAGTTGGAAAACTATCTCTAACTCCTATACTTTAAATATTGCTCTTGAACTTTGACACCTTCACTTTCTAAGAAATACACACCCTTTTGTTACAGACCATATAGACCCCCTTAAAAATGACAAAGCCCAGGAGGTAGGTGTAATTTTTCAAACAAGGGTTTACATGTAACTAGCACTAATTGGAGGTCAGCATAATTATCCTGTAACAAATAATTTAAATATATTAAACCTTGTACAGAACAGAAAGAGACTTGAGGCCATCGTCCTTTGTAATTGCAGCCAGAGCATGAACAGCATACTTGGCTTGTATTTGACTTCCTTCTAAACATAATCTCTCCAACATAAGGTCTACAGAACTGCTTGAAACAAGGAGCAATAGGAATGTTATAAATGGAAATGGATACAAGAGTCATCAAATTTAACCGTATAGTCTCCCAATAAGGTCTACAAAATTGCATGGTACAAGGAATTATAAGAATATTATAAAAGAAAGTCGATCTAAGAGTTATCAAATTAAAAGTGACACCTTGATGTAACTGCGAGCTGTTCACGAATAGTACCACCAGCCTTTGCCAAAACATTCAGAACACCCTCTTTAATCATATCACTATTATCCTTAAGTAAATTCACCAGCTCCACCTCAGTGCCACTAAAAAGATATGGACAGAATCGAGCAATTATCTGCATCTCATCATAAGTCAACCAAAAAGTTAGTGTTAGAGATATGATTTGATTAGAAAACGAGATTCCAGTATTTTAATTTTCTTGTCCAAAATGACTGAAAACATGATATTGCTTGATGACAAAATCATGCAAGCATAAGAAATAATAGAAAGGGGCACAGCAAAAACAAAAGCATCCAAACTCATAATGCTGTTTTAAAATATTGATAAACCATAATTGGGACTTCTAACAACTTATATGTAAGAGATGAATATGCTTCTTAGGCCTCTTTAAAACACGCACAAACCTTGCCACACCATTTCCACATACTAAATTCTAACCATAAAGTATGCGTTTCTTCAAAAGTTTGAGCCTAAAGGGATTCTATAAGTGAAACTGTGTTAGAAATATCAAGAAACTTAAGTTTCTGGGCTGAAGTAATCATCCACTAATCTGAAAAAGCTATAAAAAGTTTAGGAATTATATCTTTGCCACCCCCACCCTCCCTTCTGCAATGAACTAAAGTGAAAATTGTTTAGTATATCCAATACACAGTACAAATATTGAAAAAACAAAAAAAGTCAATAAACCTAGAAAGGAAATATTCTTACCACTAATATGTTCATACAATATTGTATATGATGATCATTCTCTGAGGATTTATTTGTGATGATTTCTGAAAGAACAGCTTTCACATGCTCCTTGTTGAAAAGTAAATAGGAACACTTTATATAAAGAGTATTCAGAAATTCATAGAGCTGATGATTTTCACCGAGTATTTTAAGGAATTCATCCTGGAGATAAAAAGCAAATAAATAGGTAACATCAGTAAATAACAAACTACAAATTACAGTTCCTTTCTTTCTATAATATAAAAAAATAAATAAATAAAAGTTAAGAGCAGTTAGTCCAAACCATAATGAGATATTACCATTTCGATGTTCAAATACCACTCTCCTAAGTCCTAATAGACTCCCAAAGTTAAGAGCTCGTTGAAATTAAAATCTATGTAATTCATCTAATTGGCACCTTAAAAAAGTTCATACAAGTAACAGAAACACGGTAATAGACACACGGTGAAATGTATTGGCAACAAGTTCTGAAGCTTATAAATCTATCCCACAGGATTTGCGTCAAAGACCAATTCCTATCAGTTGCAGCTATAACTACCCCAATGGGTATGTCTAAACCAAATCTACAAGTTTTAGATTATATTACCCTGTATTCACGAGTTTGATGGAAGCTGGTATTTGGATCAATAAGATCTGTCAAAATTTTCCAGAGATTAGGATCTTGTAATTGATCAAGAATCTGAAAACTCTCTTCTGCCTTTGTTGGGTCAGCAAATGAACGAGACATTACACGGAAACAGAACAAAATCTTTTTCTGGACCTCAGGAATGTCTTTCCCCTGCAATTTAAATGAGATCAAGCCCATTTTCACATCAAATATCCTCTGAAAGTTCACATTTCCAACATTCACAGTAACATACCTGATTAGTCTGCCTCAGAGCTAAATATTTTCGCATTTCTTCCTGTAATCTGGTACCAAGTTGCACCATGAAAAGTAAAAAATTGAGACACCAGGAGGAATATAAGCCATTCAGTAGTAAAAAAATGTACCTTTGTTTTTGTTCAAGTATCTTTTCAAGAGCCTTGGCCTCCACTTTATCAAATCTAGAGAAAATCCCAACCCAATGTTTAACTATATCATTGATTGAAAAATCTGATGGAAACAAGGATTCACAAAGAATTGATTCAATTATATCCGATCTGCAGAATGAAACGTGAACAAAAGAAATATCAATAAAACATTTTATTCCTGAGGAAAAAAAATAACAAGAAAATTAAAGCATATGGAAAAGAAAGAAACAAGCTTAGAGGCTACAATAGTTTAGATAACCACCACTTTCTAGTTTGTATAAGTATGTTGATACTGGAAGAAAAAATATCAGAAGCACAAAAATACATAAATCAAAGCAATGAACAACTTGAAAGTCATTGATCTAGTACACCAATGGCCTTTCTGAATGACAGGTTATCTATAAGGAGGGGGCATTTGAAATTTTACAGCTATTTCAATCTTGATATTCTCTAAATAAAAATTGAGACTTTAAATTTGCAGTCATTGTACAATATTTTGCACCATAAACCAATCTTGTATCAGTAGCTTGTTTAATGAGTTTGACTATGTTAAGAATTGCTAGAGAAGTCAAAATCAATAATGACTTACAAAATTTGTTTTTCTTTTATAAGCAAACTTACAAAAATTTGTTATATTGGTAGTGAATCAAAATTAAATTAAAAAATCTATTCATAACGAAAAACTTAGCATGCTAATACTAACAAAAACATATATTAACATGAAACTATGCACATGGTATAATATTTAGGTATTTACTCCAAGATACTTGCATCTAAAAGTGATCTTCAACATGTAAGACAAGAAGCTGTAATTAGTGGTGTTACAACAAGTTTTAAAAGACTTCTACTTTCTCAATAATCTGAGGCGTTAGCTAAAGATTATGTAGCTTCAGATGAAGATTGTATTCAAACTTACAACTAAAAATTAATTTTAAGAAAATGATTGGTCTGTCCTTATTCTATTCTCACATAACAGTAGTGGATTATGCTCCCATTAACATCGTATGGAAATGAAAAAAAAAAAAACCTTCATACCATAAAAAATAAATTACCACAGAGCAAATAATGACAGAGATATAACATAACCAAATATCTTATGCAGCATCAGTGTTTCACCTGAAATCTTTGTCATAGAAACATCTAATGATCTTCCCTGGAATCCAGTCATATTCACTGGGATTAACTGTGTTGGAACTATTCTCACAAAAAACTCTATATATCTCAGCCAATCTCCCCATAGTATACTTTTTAACAAGTAGCTGGAAATGTAAAGCCAGACAAGGATTTAGCTGTGGTAAGTTAAAATAATCAAAGTTTAGAGAGAATGTTAGGCAATGGGTAATTTAGATTATAGAGGTATACATACAGATTTATCACAAAGCCGCTCAGCGACAAGTTTCACAGTTTCATGAGAGACTGCATTTAGGGTATGGCATGCTACATCACAGATAACATCCACAACTTGCTTTCGAAATTTCTCATCAGAATCCAGCAGTCCATCAGAAACGGAAGCTAAAAAGGTGTACCCAATGAATTTAGAAGATATAGAAAAAAATATATAAAAAGCTAGGACTGAATATCTTGTACATGCATCCAAGGGACTCACAGATAATTTGAGGAGCTTCAGGCCTCAAAGGATTTGACAGCAGACAACTCTTTGCATGCTCAAGTACAGACATGCGAACCCCAAAATCTCTATCAGTCAATCTCTTTAAAAACTCTGAAAATGTTGTCTGAAGTGCTTCAGAAATGGTGGATCCAGGAAGAGAAATTATATCCCCAACCAAGTTCACTGCTTTCAAACGAGTTTCCAGCTTGTCAGTCTGCAAATGTTCAATTACAAATGAGAATCAGGCATCAAATGTGAATATCAGTCAAAAGTATAACAATCTATGACAAACTAAATTTAATAGGGAATAAAAAGATGTAAAAGTGACTCTTAGCAATGGTGAGATCTTTTTCCTAGTCCTGTTCGTTTTCATTCAAACAATAAAAACACTCCTTTCCATTCTCTGTTTTCGGTCTTGGGTTCTTGTCAGAAACACAAATTCTAAAGCACAGCTATTTACAAAGCATAACAAGATATCATTAAATTTAAATAATGAAACTCCTTTACAATAGCATCAAGGTCGTTTAAATGGAAATAATTTAGAAACCACATAGAGCATAACAAAAATCAATAAATCAGTATTCACCATTAGCTCTCTTGTAACATAAGGAAAAACTTCATATAGGATCTGAGGAGCACAGCAATAGAGATCATAGATAACTTCATCGTATTGAACTTGACTGTTCATTTCCTCGCTGTCTCCTAATATTAATGATAGTAAAAATTGTTTGATACTCGGTTCAAGTTTCTCCATGCATTGTTGTACAATACTCAAGGAAAGCTTCCTTGCAGCCCCAGAAACATCCTGCAATAAACAAAATTTAGACAATCGTGTTTATTATATAATATTAAAGATGATACATAAGACAACATTCATTCTCCAAGTGCATCAGCTACTGCCTATAACAGGAAAAGAAATTATATAAGAAAAAGTACTCACTCTTCTGTCACGGCCTAGTGAAGACAGTAGAATAGACAAAAGATCCGGATGTACATCCTCACTTTCTTCTAAAAGAACAGCCATTATCGTTTGCATGGATGACAGAACACTCTCTGGATGATCATCTCTGTGCATGAAATAAAGTACACAGGTATCACTGATTGATCTAAATAGGATTTTTAATCAAGAAAAGTACTATAGAAATGTGACATTTGAAAAGTACTACTTAAGATTAACACTTCAAAGTTAACATCACACAACACACAGAAGTAATACTCAATATATATGATTGATAAACCAAAATTGGACAATACAAAAAACTGGTAGAATAATTAGTAATAGATAAAAAACAGTCATCATCAAATAAAGAAACAATCAATCTAAGTACACAAATACTAGTGTT
The DNA here is from genome assembly GCF_000741045.1 of Vigna radiata var. radiata. NCBI lineage: Eukaryota > Viridiplantae > Streptophyta > Magnoliopsida > Fabales > Fabaceae > Vigna > Vigna radiata. The sequence continues at coordinate 14,547,834 of NC_028360.1, forward strand.
ATACACAGCAAAATTGTAGGTAAAGAAATATGTCAATCATCACACTAAAATATCCCAATGTAATGTAGGACAGTAAGCAATAGAATGAGAGATATTAGTTTCACTACTTCAGAATTACAATATTTGCTTCTCCATTCCAAAACATCACATTCAAAGTATACAAATATTTCAGTTTCTGCATATCTAATTATCTTAAATTCATATTCTCTTTTCTTTTATCAGAAATAGAACAGAACCTTTCAGGGAAATATAACGCTATAATGAACTCACACCTTCAACTTAGTAAAAGACTTTGTGATAAACTAACCTGGCAACTGCAAAGAAAGTACTGAACATTTCATTCACCAGATCATCACATTCAAGATCCAGCATTACAACACAGGATCTATATTTTGCAAGCGTCTCCAGTATAGCAACTCTCCGATCAAAGGATGGGCCACTTGTATCACTCAGACCACTAAAAGTGCCCACAATCAACTGAAATATGTCCTGCAAAGTGATATAATAATGATTAGGATGAAGAAGACTATGTTCCCGACTATATTTGTCTTCTTGTTTGACTAAAAGTAAAGGGGTACTTCAAATTATTTTTTCAGATAAATAGAATAAATGAAAGATACCTTTAGAACATCATCACTGTAAGGAGCTTCAGGCGCGGTGATTCGAGTAATCTCACAAACACATATTGCAACTAGAAGCTTGACGTCACTATCCTCGTGCTTTAGCAGTTCTGGCTTAACAATTGCATTAAAAAAGGGCTTCATTGACTCCAATGCTGAAGCTGATGGTGATTGATCCAAGTCAGTAAGGCATGATGCAGCTTGCTGTAGATAGAACAACATTTTGTTGAGGGAGGTTAGTAGTTGCCAATAAAAAAAATTTGCTTTTGGAAAAGCAAATTTTAATGCAGCACAACAGTAACATAAGTAAAAAATAATGGAATTTACAGCACACATTTGATTAGTTTGGCCTGCATTATATGCCTGTGAACTAGTTATAATCGTCAAGTGCAAACTAGATTTTCTGTTTTTTGGTGATACCACACATTCATTATGCCGTAGGAAAATAGAGAATCCATAACATAGAGATGCTACGAACCACTGAGAAGTCCATACTTTTCAACACCTTACAGTAATGTTGAGCAGAAAGAAAGAAATTTCTACAAAAACTTAAAGAAACGTATTATTTGTTATGATTAGAGCGTAGATCCAGAATTAAAAGAGTAGCTTGGTAACAAAGAACTGTATTGAGACTGTGTCATCATATGTCCATAAGACCTACCTAAAGTGAAGCCTTAATACGTTTGTTAACTTTCTCTCTTCACGTTGTGATTGCTTTATCAACAAGGATCTAGGAATTTGAGACTAAACTACTATTACTAGTCACTAACCATATGGTTACCAACTTACAGGAACAGCACACACATTGAACCACATCAAGCCTTATCCATATACTGCCTTAAAAGGATCCTCAGGTTTTTCCAAGAAGATAACATCTAAGGGAACTACAGCTCTAATAGCCTTCCTAAGCAAAACCCCGAATTTACTACCATATATGTATCATGTTGTGTTGGGAACCAGTCAATTTGTTTGATACAGTATATGTAAACTAGTTAGATTTTAAGATTGATAATCATTCAGCAAGTGTGATGCTACATCTTCCTAATTCAATGCTTTTGGTGGGGGAGGAGGGTATCCTTCTTAATTCATCTCACAGTCCAACTCTAATAAACAACACTTTCAACCTTAAATACACTTGAAAATGGAAATTGAACCATAATTCATTCATACATGCCAAAAAATTCTATCACGCTAATTAGAATAAACCTGGCCTCAGTAAAGTAAGCAGCAATTTGAATAAGTATCTTCGTTTTCACTTCTAATCCCACCATCTTTGTGAAATTTTGAATATTCAGTAGCTTCATCTTTTTCCACTAATCCAACCAAAATATCCACAGATTTATTAAACTTAACTAGAGCACAAGACAAAACCAACTTAGCAAACACAGAAAATAGACCTAGAACCCCTTCAAGAACCATTCACAAACTAACCGGACTCAAAAGCCATTCTAGAAACACGCTTCAAATAACCAAAGTATCACATGAAATACACTCAATCTCCTAATTGTTCCTCTCAATTTCAAAAGACCAACTACCAAAACCCAAATCCTCAGCTAATTACAAACTACCTACACGAAGAACCACAAAAACGGAGACCCTATACACGCATTTGAACTCAATTCACTCATTCCAACAGAGAAATCAACTTAACCGAGAATAAGAGTCACAGTTTTCCTGACCTGAACTCCCCAAACAGAATATAACGAACATAACTAACCACAAAAAACAGAAAAGAGTTCGAAATTTCCGTAAAAAAACACGAAATTCTCGAAGCGGGTCTAAAACAATTACGAAACGAAGCAACGAGAAACTCGGAGACACACACCTGCAAGAGCTCGATGAGAGCGTCGTGGGAGGAGGGAAGAGATTCGAGCTTGGATCCCAGCTCCTCGAGCAGAAGGTGAGGCTTCTGAGCCATGTTGCGCAAAACGGCGTCGTTTCAGCGACGAGCGTGCAGTTTCATAGAGTTTCGACTAGGCTAAGAGCTAAGGGAAGAAGAAGAAAGTGAAGCAGTGTGAAAATAAGAAAAAGAGGGTTTGCCTTCTCTCTCTCTATCTTGTTTTTGTGTTGCGTTGTGAAGTTCGATTTTCGAACAGCGAAGCCAAATCCAAATCTAAGCCAAACTTCACGCGCTGACTTTTTACCTTTTTGTTTTGCAGCTGTGACCTCTGATTTTACTCGTATTTCCGAATCCTCCCGTTTCTGCCCCGCGCGTCTTGCAATTGCGCCCCTCTCATAATTGGTCTTGTTTGAGAAAGTACGTAAATAACACAAGAGACAATTTTAATGAAGTTAACCTTTTTTTTCCGAAATAGAAGTGTGATTGAGAAGTTGAGTTTTTAGTTGCCGTCACTCGCCTACTGTACTCAGTTTTTGGAACATGCATTTATCAGACAATCTTAATTACTGCTAAAACCTTTTTAAAAATCTCAACCATATTGATTGCTGTCCAAATGCCACGAATCTTCTTTTAAATTTTGAATTTTTTTTTAAAACTAAACATTTCATGTGCTGTAAAAATTTAGCATGTTATCTTTTTAAGAAATTGCATTTTTGTTAAATGATTATATATGTAAAATCTAGGCTTAGGATTGTGTTTAATTTTTTTCTGAAAAAACACATTTTTTAGCAAAAAGTAAGTTTCTTCCCACTTTATTTATGACACGAAAAAATGTTGACAAATAAATTATACAAAATTCTGATTTATGAATTCCACTTTTCAAATTTATAACTCTCTTAATATGTTAATGTCTAAATCTCCTCCAATTTCTCTCATATGTACTGATTTATAATATTTAAAGAGGTTATTTGAGTTTTCCTAAAAAAACATTTAATTTCTTTAACAAAAAAAACACTGCACTTTTTAGATGTTTATTTAAAGTTTTTTAAAAAGTAAAAGTCAATGATAGGTTAAAAACAACTTCTTTTAATAAATTATTTGGAGTAAATGATTTAAATAAACTGATTTAGTATATTATGGTGCGGACTAATGCAATATTATTAATACAAACTTCATAATAAAACTTTTTGTTTAATGAATTAAGTTATCGGTAAGCTTGTATCTGAATTGGGATGAGATTTGAAAAAAACATAAAAGAAAAGAGAATTGAAAACTATATTTATTTGAATTAAATTAGAAACAAGATGCAAATAATTTACAAGTATTGATTTGATTTATTAAAAAAATTATAAAGAGATAAATCTATAAAATAGTATATTATTATTATTACTATTGATATTACTATATTATAATAGTAACTATTAGTAGTATTACCATTATTTTTTATTTTGTAACTATTTTTAGACAATTGTCGTTTTTATTTGTAGAAACTTAATATTTAATGTGATATCTATTTTTTTTCCTCCATTTAGTTTTATTTTATTTAAAAAAATTCAATGTGATTCTTTTTCTTAGAAAATGCGTTAACACCATTTGAAAGTTGATCACTATCTTGACTTTTTTTAGTTTTTTCTTTTCTTTTTACTCCACCTTTCACCACCACGTCTCTTCTCTACCGCACACTATATTTACTGTCCATTTTTCTGTTTAATTTTATCATTTTTTTTATTCTATCCATTTTTTTATTCTTAGCTATTGACTTATTATTAGTATTAATCTAACTTTAAAAATGCAATTAAGATTACCATCTAACATTAAAAAATCACAAAATGGAAACTCCTAAACTCACAAACACACACATGAACAAAAATGTAATGATTCTGAGGCTAGGCTTGATAAAATGAATAAGAGTGGTGAGGGTTTTAAGTGATTCTTAGTCTAGTCTGAAGTACTAGTTCCTTCGAGCGATGGTCAATAGTCACCCATAGGAGAAAGTCCTAACACTCATTCGAGTCAAGTAATTTGTTATTGAAAATATATAAAAAAGGTTAGAATAAACCTTAAGAAATGGAGAAAGATGAGAAAGGAGAAAATGGTAGTGGAAGGATGGTGGAGAAGAGAATGAGAAAAGGAAAATGGTGGATAAGAGAGGAAGAAAGGAAAAAGATGGAGAAGAAAAAAACAAAACTAGAAATGGTCACCTATTCACCTTTTAAGCACAAGGATGCAGACTAATTTCTTTGGCCTATCCTATATAACATTTAGTATGGGTTTATAGGGTTTGTTTTGTAATTTTCTCTCTCAGTATGTAAAATATCAAAGTGTGGGGTTTTAATAACCTTAATACAAGTGAGGGTATCGATACCAAAGTAGGTTTGAAAATGAATGTTCCTACTAAATGGAATTTTATCTATTTTATGTTTGAGAGTTCAATTAGATAATTAACGTGCCTTTGAAAGTTTGACTATCCATGATAAAAATTATGTCCATTGTCCATCAAATGATGAGTAGAAAGGCTGGAAAAAATATGAGTTCTTAAAATCATTTTATGTAATGATTAATCTTATTTCAGGTTCTTCTTATCCACCTTCTTATCGTGACTTCATGCAAGTTTAGAAAATTAAATGTTTGTGGTAAGAAAATGTAAAAAGTGACGATTTAACGATTAAAGGTATGTAGTTGAGTATGATGAGCAAGTTTAATAAATATTGGGATCAATATTATGACATTCTTGCTATTAGGACTATTTTTGATCCACAAATGAAGTTTGAAACAATTTGATTTTGATATAGAAAAATTAATCCTTTTACCTGTGAAAATAAGATTAATGCTTTTAAATGATAAAATGTATAAGTTGTTTTAAAAATATGTCAAATTGCATTCAAATGAGTAAAATATTTTAAGTTCTCAAGTTTTCTCTACAACACAACAACCTTTTTTTACTAATGGTGAACCAACGGTGAATGCATTTGATGTAAGTTTTTAATTCTCGATTTACTTTATTTTATTAAGTATATTTTATTTATTACTTATGATGAATGACACATTAAATTTGTTTCATGATGTCTTAGAAATATGTTGATTATTTGAGTCAACATGTTGATAACAATAGAATGTCTGAATTGGATCTTTATTTAGATGAAGGAAATCTTTGTCCAAAGTTTTTTTATAAGTTGCATGTATTGAGTTATTGGAGAGATCATCCAGATCATTATTTAAACTTGTATAAAATGACTTATGACGTTCTTAGCATTCCAATCACTACAATTGCTAGTGAGTCTGTCTTTAGTTTTGGTTTTCGTGTGCTAACCAAATATCATTCCTCCATTCTTCGAAAGAATGTCAAGGTAATCATTTTAACTCAAAATTGGTTACATGGTTTTGAACTAACAAGTAACATTGTTTCAAGTATTATGAAATTAATTTAATTATTTATTACTTTATGTTTCAATATTATTAGTTAACATTTTTTTACTGTATTGTAGACATAAACAAAGAAGAAAATACTTCAAGAATGCAAAATATTATAGATTTATCCATAGTCTAATATTATAGATGAATAAGTGACATAGAAGGATCAACGTTAGATACTTATTTATTTTGCTTTTAGATTGTATTCGGAGTTTAAATTGATTTTTGATTGTATTGAATTTTTTTTCATTATGAATTGTTTCTGGAGTCTAACATATCATTTTACTCTGAAATTTATTTAAATTTGAATTAAAAATATTGTTATTCTTTTTTGAAATAAAAAAAACTAATAATTAAGTGAGGTCAACTCGTTTAATTCACCAACTCATAGCGAGCTATATCAAATTCAAATTTTTTTACTCACTAAAAAGTAAGTCGGATTGGATCATTTAGAGTGAACAGACAGATATAACACTAATTATAATTATATTTTAAATTTAAAAATAAGTTTTGTTTTTATTTTATGGAGGATACAATGTAATGTTTAAATTTGTAGTGTAAATTTACTAAATTGGGATTTTACAACATTTATGATAGAAAGATAATATAAAGTCACTTTTAATAAACTTAATAAATGTTAAAATAAAAAATAGCAATTTATTATTTAATTAAATGTTAAAAAAATATTACCTCTTTTAAATATATTAGGAGTGACAAACGAAACTTTGTTTGGTAGATAATACAATAGATCAATTATTTTCCACTCATGAGCTTGCTTTGCCAAATCAAGTTTAATATGTCGATCCTTTTAAATTTTAAATAAAAATAATTTACAATGTTAGTTTTTTATATTTTGTTATTTTATACAAATATATATTATAATTTAAACATTAATACCTAAAAATCAAAGTTTTAAAATTAAGTATAATAAAGTAATTTAATATATAAAATAATATTTTAATTAAAGATATTAATTATTTAACTATATTTATAAATTGGTAAATAAATTAAAACTTTCAACTCATCCTTTACAAAGCAAGTGTATGTGTATTAACTCAAAGACAGTTAATTATTTTCGAAAGAAGTAAAACTACGAGCAAATAAAACTGACCAAATTAAAGGAAGCAGTTCCGCGGAGAGCGTCTCCAACAAATCCCTAATCCAAACAATGCCGGAATCACCCGGCGGCGGAGACGCCGGCGCTCCACCGCAGACAACCGAGTTGGAAAGGCCCCACACTGACCAAAACGCCGCCGAAAAAACCGACGCGGATCCTCCGGTGCTCTCGAAGAACGCACAGAAGAAGCTGGCAAAGCAGCAAAGGTTCGAGGCGAAAAAGGCGGAGAAGAAAGCCGCGGCGAAGGAGCAGAAGCGAAGAGATGTAGAGAGAAAGCGCAAGGAGTGGGAAGACAGCCTCGCCGGCGTCTCTCAAGAGGAGAGAGCGAAGCTATTGGAGTCTCGAAGAACCCTCCGCAAGGAGAGAATGGAGAAGAGGTCACTGGAGAAAGAGAACAAGAGAGAGAGACTAACTGTAGCGAGAGAACAAGGTCAAAACGTCATCGTCGATCTCCAGTTTTCTCACCTCATGAACCCTAACGAAATCCACAGCCTCGTTCAGCAGGTTCGTTTCTCAACTCAAAATACTGGATTTCACCTTGAGAAGGTTTGAATAAACAATTTGCAATCACATTGTGAAGGTTTTTAGACTCTCTGCGGCTGCAATAGGGGTGCATTTATTCGTCATTTCTCGCAATAACAATGATAGGTAGTCGCAACTGCAATCTAGATACTGTTTGAATAAGCTTCTCTGTAACAGGAAGAAATTGAAAATAAGGTTTGCATAAATCCATAATAAGCTAACAAAATAGAGCTTCTACTGAATAGTTTAGGCAAGTTTTCCTTCGGAGAGTTTTGCGTAAACAGAATCTCAAGTTGAACTTTGTAGTTTTGACTAAGGCGTCTTTGGATGGGTTTTTTCAAAAGAACTAGGAGAAAACAAAATAAGATGAATAAAATGAAATTGGCATCCTCAAATTAAAATTAGTTTGTAGACATGGTATTAATTTGGATAAACTCTCTCATATATCTTCAATTTTTTTTTTTAAACTTTTGCGTAAACTAATTTTAATTTGTGAAGAAGTTAATTTAATTTTTATTGAAAATTTTTTCTCTTAGAAGTCCTTATGATTCTTAACGAATAATGGATCTGTTAATGGTGCTGTTATTGAATTGGCAGGTTATGTATTGTTATGCTGTGAATGGAAGGTGCGCTTCTCCTGCGCATCTTTGGCTCACTGGCTGCGACGGGGAAATGGATAGTGCATTGAAGCGGATTCCGGGGTTTGATAAATGGATAATTGAGAAGGAGAATAGGTCTTACATTGAAGCCTTGTGTGATCGAAAGGAGGATTTGGTTTATCTCACTGCGGATTCAGAGATTGTTCTTGAAGAACTTGATTTGAAGAAGTTTTATATTATTGGCGGGTTGGTGGATAGGAACCGGTGGAAGGGCATAACGTTGAAGAAAGCACAAGAGCAAGGGATCCAAACGGCTAAACTCCCCATAGGAAATTTCATGAAGATGTCTAGCTCTCAGGTATTATTTCTCTCATGGTCAATAGTAAATACTATACCATTTCGTTCTGATAATGATAACTTCTGTTGCTTTAGTTCCTGAAAGCTTTGTTCTGTAAATCTCTACAAATTAGTCTTTGGGGATGAGATTAATATCCAAGTCATTTAACAGGGTGGAGTACATTTGTTAATAGGTTGAGGTTTTGTGTAGTAATTTGAGGCATTATATATAGCATAGAAGGGGAATTTCTATGATTAGAATCAATAGACATCTTATGGCATTGCACTCTGTTTTTCTTTACTTTCCTTCTGTTGAGTTGATCCAGATGTTTGGGTGGGATCTTTTTACTCGGCATAGTCTTATAATATCAGACAAGTGACAACACTGTAGTCTTCTACTTAGAATATGCAAATTTCCTTTTGTATGACAATTCATCTTTTTTCTCGGACGAGCCTTCAGGTTCTTACTGTGAATCAAGTGGTAGAAATATTACTCAAGTTCTTGGAGACGAGGGACTGGAAAACATCTTTTTTTGCCGTTATCCCTCAACGGAAAAGATGTCAATCCGATTCAGAAGGAAATGCAGAAAATACGCTAGAGGAAGAAGACGAACAAAACGATGGTCTAATGGCAAGTAAAAAAAAATGTGTTGAGGAGGTCCCTTCAAACAGTTAGAATTGTCTCTGGCTCAAAGTATCCTTACAAACCTGTTGATCTTCTTCTGAAAAGCCAACATCAAAAACAGAAACTTCAAATAAGAGCTTCACATGCAATCTTAATACTGACAAGGATTTGGCATAATTTTTATACGCCTTGTAACAATCTGTAACAAGTATCCCCAGATGATGTTAAAATGGAATGATTCTTTTTGAATGTTGCTCCTAGGGTGTTGGATTCATTCACAATTATATTTACATTCCTCTTCCTTTTTTTTTTTAAAATTATTTTTGTTGCTGTTTTTTTATCACCTCACTTGTTCTCTCCTTTTCTCCTTTCATATCTCGGTTATCTTTACAGTCTTTCGTTTTAACTTTTGGAAACACATTCAACACACGACGGCTGAGTAATGTTTTATTTTTGACATATGGCGATTTGAGGTTCGAATGTGATTGTATGTGGAACCTTATTTTCGGTAAAAGATGTGTAAATTTTTTTGAGCGTGTGTGCGTTGACAATGAACAACCTCTTGGCAATCCTAATACCGAAGTATCTGTTCGGTGAGGAAGCTGGACTCTCAAATCTTTAATGTTGTATTGTATGTATGTTGGATTTCATTCAATGCGATATATAATAATTAAAAAAAATTAATTTAACTTTTTTTATTTGATGTGGATAAAGTCTATTTTCTTATATCAATAAATTTATCTTTAGTTTGTTTTTAAATATTGACATTTATTCTCTAATTTATTAATATATATATATATATATATATATATATATATAATATTAAAAGACTTATAAAATAAAGATTAAATTTACATATAATTGAAAGTTTAAAAAATATTTATTTATTTGTGTAAAAAAATGGCATCAGAACATTCAACGTATTCGTTGAAAGACAGAAATTAAAATATTTATTTTCATAATTGATGTAAGATCATCGGTGAGACTTGTTGGTCCTTCCTTTTTTTTCTGTTTTCTTTTAATTAACTTGATTTTTTTTTTCTAGGTTTTTTTTTTTTTTTTTAAGTTTATCACTCCGATTATGGTCTTTGTCAAAATCAAATCATTCTACTAAAACTATCACTTAAATTTGAGTGACAATAAAATTCCAATTTATTTTTTTTAGAAATTTTATTATTTATGTATGAAATAATTACCTCCCTTCAGGCCAAAGTATAGACATCTCGTGCATGATAGTAAAAATTGGGTGGTCTAATAGCTGCCCGACAACGGAAGGAAATAGAAATGCCCACTTAAAACTCGTTAGGATAGACTTTAACCATGACTCTGATACCATATTAGAAGGTGGGTTTTAAGCTTAACTCACCCCACAAAACCAGCTTGTAAGGTGAGGTTTGCATCTCACTTATATATTATAAATTAGCCTTATCTCTATTTAATGTGAGACTTCCAACAACTCTTATGCTATGTTCGTTTGCGAAATATCTCTTCCCCACGTCCTATCAATTCCATTTTTTCTTCTTAGGTTTCGCCTAACATAAATTTCATATACAACTCACACTATAAAACAAAAATATGTTGAGTTTAATACACAATTATATCTGTTATAAGAAGACGTTTGATTCTATTTGAAGAATAATATGTTCGAGAGCCAATTTAATTATTTCATATTATATTTAAAAGAAGATAAATATATATTCAAATCTAACAACATATAATATAACTTCGATAATTCTTGGTACCTTTATGCTAAGGCTATATATCTTTTTCACCTACATCTTATCTTATGTTAAATACAATCACCAAATTTACAAAACAATACAATAAATCCATGATAAGTTAACCATTTATAAACATTTTACAGCAATCAACCACATTCATAAAAAATACCATTTCAAAAGAAAACAATTTTTGAATTTATCAATTGCCAATGAATTATAATTTTATAATTTATGCTGCACTCTCCTTAATTTATTTTGCATTTAATTCAATTGTACTAAGTATATATTTTCATACAATTATCAATCAATCACATTGTTGTGTCTAGGTAATTTAATGAGTTTGATTATAATATTTTACAACACATCTAATAATAAAATATTATTATGATAAATTTCTTAGTTTTTGTAAATATCAATATTCATACATTTTTTATGGATTAATTAAAAAAAATATAGACTCGTCATAATATATACCAATCACAATCTTTAAATTTATAACTATTAATAATTTCCTTTAAATACGTATTATTGAAATTCAATTTCAAAATGGCCATAAAATATAATACATAAAGATACAAGATAAGAACTTAAACAAAAATTTCCAAATTGTCTCATGACTTAAAATAGTTTTTATATTCAAAAACAATTATTTGTTGTGATAAAACGGTTTCAAAACTCAACTCATTTGAAAGGAAGTCTCCTGTAAATCTAAATAAGTTGAACGTTTAAATGAAAAAGATGAGTGACAAAGAAAAGAAAAATTGCATAAACATTGAAAATTAAAATTTAAGATTGAGTCACGGTGGTTCTAAAAGTGCCATAAATTACTCTAGCATCCGAATAACTTTCTTTTTTCTTCATGATAAGATACATGCATCTCTCAATTCATCTATTAATTAAAATTTATGTAGGGGAGAAGAATCTTGTTTTAAAATAATATTTTTTGCTAAAACGGTAGAAAATAGTACAGTAACTATATATATGAGTAGAAAAAGGTATGTATAATAAATGTAACCAATTTAAGTTAATGGTTTCACATCCATATAATCACATGTATTCAGTCCAAATCAATAAATTTTAATTAGAATTGATGAACATAAAACAATGTTTTCACCTTTTTCAATTGTTTCCTTTAATAGAATTTTTTTTGGCGTTACCTCAGACACATATAAGTATATAACAAAATCATATTTACTATGCAAGTGCACTGTCTCCTGTAGAAAAGAAAAGTATAGCAACGAACTTTGAAGGAGATGCATCACGACAGATGTGGAGACAACAGAGCTTTAGCAATGTTGCTGATGTTGTCTCTGTTAGTATTCTCAGTATTGATGTTCCCTAACTTGATGGCTCCAGAACCTCCACTTTTCTTGCTTCTATGCATAATTTTTATTCCCATCTTCGTTCTTTTCTATTCCATTTTTCTTGCAATCTTCGTTTGGTGAAACTTCCATTGATGGAAGAACTAGCATTTTCCATAACTAGCAAATGATGTTGGAAAATTTTTACCCTATTCATTCTTTTTAATGTCCAATGTAAGGTAAATAGAGAAAGAGAGAAAATCGGTGAAGTTGTGAAAGTTGAAATAATTTTCATATTCAATAAATTCCAAATTCCGAACTTTATCTTTAGAATTCGTTGGTTTGCTCTTATGATGAAAATTTTAAAAACAACACTGAGGGAGATTCCAAAATTTGACACCCAAATTAACTTGAAGTCAATAAAAAAATCGAGAAAGGAGATATAAATAAATAGTGAAGAAGGGTAGAAAATCCAAAAGAAGAAAAAGAAAAATAATAAGTAGATTTGTGGGAGAATATTACAGACATCTTTCATTGTGTTATAATTTATCTGAGACAAACATTGTATTAAGAAAACTTTTATCCACTTCCATTTTAAGAAACTTGAGTTTTGTTGCTATGTTTGTTATCTCTATCACATGTTCCTACATAATACGAAAACCATCAAATGTCACGAGAGTTAAAGTACTCATTATTGTCTCATTGTCTCAGCAAGAAATTTGTCTGTAGTTTGAGAATACTTTTTCACAAAGTTTACAACATATTCTCAATTTCGTATCCTCAATTTCAAGACAAGAAGTTAAATAAAAATTCCAAATTTGTCTATTAATTGATATATATATATATATATATATATATATATATATATATATATATATAAAAGAAGATAAAAGATATGAAATTTTAAAAAAATTCATTAAAACTAATTATTCATGTTTATACATGTATGTGTAATAAATTAAAACTGCATGAAAGTGACTTGTAACAACCTGAATTTAAGGAAGTCGAAGACTTGACTTACTTACAAAGCTGAGTTAGTTTATATTAGTTGAATAAATCTTGAAAAACAGGATTTGTCTATTAGAGTTTCTTAGTTGTAGTTCTTTGTTTNTGCCTATATAAGGCCTTGATCACCAAACACCACACCATCACAACATTAAAATAAACATCAAACACTTCTTTAGTTTTTAGTTTTCTTTTTCTAGGTTTCGGGAGAGCATTTTCCCTGGGGTCTCTTGGCTATATATCTTAGACAACAAAGTTAGCAAAGCAATCAAGAACGTCATTGTATTTTGTACTTCTAAACCAGGTTCTATACTCAGTTCTTTATCCAATTCAATTTCTGATTTTCTTGCATTGCTTTGTTGTTCTGTTTACTTTTATTCATTTACTATTTCAAATTACAGTTTACGCCAATTTACATTTTACACATAATGAATCAAACCCATTTTTCTAGTTCTGAATTAGAATCAAAATCTTGAAAAATGATCACTTGATTTTCATCTATGTACTTTGTTAGACTCCGTTTTTTGACCAAGAATAGGGTTTTTCGGAATCTGAAATGATCACTATATTCCAATAGTTCAGAAAAGAATAACTGACAGTCAATATTGAAGATTGAATGATCATAACTCAATTTTGGTTTTAGTTTTAGAAAACCCATTTTCATTTATTTAATTCTATCAACCCATTTTTCGATTTCCAATTTTATAATTTGTTTTTCATTGCAAATTTTTTCCTTAATTTGTTTTCATGTTGGTAAACCTGTTCTAATCATTTGATACAAGTTTCGATTCAGAATTGTTCAAAATTAGAAAGTTAAGTAAATCTACTACTTTTCTCGCCANTGTTCGTGGTTTTCAATGTTGATTTTTAAATTCTTCATTTTAATCTTTGTTTTAATTGTGTTTCGATATCGTTTTCATATTAAAATTAGGTTTGAACGCTCAAATTTGTCTTTAGTTTCATGTTTTCAATTCATACCGATTCTTAGAAAGTTAGGTTTTCTAGTTTTGCATAACGTTTTTTCTGTATTATAGATATTTTTATATTTCTACCAGGATTATATAAATACAAATATAATATATATACGTATATGTACGTATTTATATATGTATATGTATGTATATATGTATGTGCATATGTGTATGTATATATGTAAGAATAAGAAAGTTTAGGATTGAGATTAGGTTTAGGTTGAGGTTAGGTTTAGGATTAGGGGTAGAAAGATTATAGTTTAGGATTAAGGGTTTAGGGATGTTAGGGTTTAGGGTTAGGGTTAGGGTTGTTAGGGTTATGGTTGGGGTTGTTAGGGTTAGGGTTAAAATTTAGGGTTTAGGGTTTAGGCTTATGGTTTATGGTTAGGGTTTAAGTTTAGGATTGAAGTTAAGGTTTATGCTTAGGGTTAGGGTTTAAGGATTAAGGTTTATAGTTAGGGATATGGTTTAGGGTTAGGGTTTAAGGATTAAGGTTTAAAGTTAAGGATATGGATTAGGATTAGGGTTAAGGTTAGGGTTTAGGGTTATGGTTATGGTTATGGTTAGGGTTAGGGTTAGGGGTAGGGGTAGGTGTAGGGTTAGGGTTAGGGTAACGGTTACGGTTGCTGTTACGGTTAGGGTTAGGGGTAGGGTTAGGGTTAGGGTTAGGGGTAGGTTTAGGGTTTGGGGTAGGGTTAAGGTAAGGTTAGGGTTAGGGTTGGGTTAGGGTTAGGGTTAGGGGTAGGGGTAGGGGTAGGGTTAGAGGTAGGGTTAGGGGTAAGGTTAGGGTTAAGGGTTAGGGTTAGGGTTAGGGTTAGGGTTAGGGATAGGGTTAGGGGTAGGGGTAGGGATAAGGTAGGGGTAGGGTTAGAGGTAAGGGTAGGGGTTGGGTTAGGGATAGGGTTAGGGTTTATGGGTAGGGTTAGGGTTTAATGTTTATGGTTTAGGGTTTAGGGGTAGGGTTAGGGGTATGGTTAGGGTGGGGTAGGGTTGGGTTAGGTTTAGGGTTTAGGGTTTAAGGTTTAGGGGTTGGGTTAGGGATAGGGAGGGATAGGGTTAGGGTTTAGGGATTAGGGTTTAGGTTTTAGGGTTAGGGTTTAGGGGTTGGGTTAGGGATAAGGTTAGGGTTTAGGGATTAGGGTTAGGGTTAGGGTTAGGGTTTAGGGTTAGGGTTAGGGTTTAGGGTTTAGGGGTTGAGTTAGGGATAAGGTTAGGGTTTAGGGTTAGGGTTTAGGGTTTATGGTTTAGGGTTAGGGTTTAGGGTTTAAGGTTTAGGGTTTAAGGTTTAGGGTTAGGGTTTAGGGTTTAGGGGTTGGGTCAGGGATAGGGTTAGGGATTCGGGATTAGGTTTAGGGTTTAGAGTTAAGGGTTTAGGGTTTATGGTTTATGGTTTAGGGTTTATAGTTTAGGGTTTAGGGTTTAGAGTTTAGGGTTAGGGTTAGGGTTAGGTAACTATAGTTAGTTAACCGCGATTAGTTAACCGCGGTTAGTTAACCTCAGTTAGTTAACCGCATTTAGTGAATCGTGGTTAGTTAACTATAGTTAGTTAACCGGGGTTAGTTAACTATAGTTAGTTAACTGCGGTTAGTTAACTATAGTTAGTTAATCGCGTTTAGTTAACTATGGTTAGTTAACCGCGGTTAGTTAACTATGGTTGGTTAACCGCGGTTAGTTAACTATGGTTAGTTAACCGCGGTTAGTTAACTATAGGTAGTTAACTGCAGTTAGTTAACTTAGTTAACCGTAGTTAGTTAACTATAATTAATTCATTAGTGTTGTCAAGCGAAACGACAACAGTTATTTTCGCCCAAAGGCAGTGGTTCCTAAGCTGAGGCATATACTAAAGAGGCAAAAAGGGGTTGGTTTTCACCTCGGTTCCTTCTGAACAGAGGTAGTATAATGTTTGTGTGTTTTTTTTTTTTGCTTTCTAATGATCATAGCGGTAGTTGTGGCGACGTGGTTAGGAAACCTAACCTCCATCGTCAATCTCGCACAACCATGGCAGTCGTTGATGCCACCGCTAGCACCCCTCTCAACAATAAGGTTGTGAGCCAATACTCCACGTTTCTCGTGTATCTTGCTGCCGACGTCGTTCTCTCCGTCGGTGATGCCGCCAAGCCATACATGGCATATTTCATATTCATGAAGGATGTTCTCATGGGCAAAGAGAGACCCCCAAATTCAGGAAACCCTAAATTGATATTCCAGAAGAAGAAGAGGATGAAGAGGAGGATTGAGCGTGAATTGATACTTGTAGAACAGAGAAACCCAAAAAGTCCCTAAACCTACTACCTTACCTACGTCGTCGACGAGTATTGCCATCAACGTCACAGCTCCTGATTGAAATTGCCGCGAAGGATGTTGCTGAAGGTGGTCGCATCAATGAAGCTTCTCACCTGTAAGGGCGTTGAGAATCCCTTGCTGGCGACCTTAGAGAGGGTGTTATGGTAGTAGGAAACTCGTCGCCCAATTTTGCCGGAGAGAATCACAACTCATCGATCTCTTTTACTTGAAGCCGTTGCACTGCATTTCATTGCCGCTTCCTCCTTCACGCCCTGCCAGTAAGTAGACATCTTTGACAATGACGAATGGTGGGTGGGCGAGATGTCCATGGCCACCGTTGGGGTCAGTAGGAGCGCCATCATCGAAAACACTAAAACCCCAAGCACTACCTTCATGACGCAACTGCTAAAGTTGGAAACTTTTACTTAAATAAATCAATCTGCAAGGAAGAGTCCTAAGCTCTACAGTTCCACCCACACCCATCTCCCTCAATGCTTCCAACATGCTTCGGGTCCTTAGGAGGCAGAAGGTGAGGATTGAAAAAACAATTTTTTAGAGTCTTAGGCATCAGTTAGAATTTTAACCGAGGTAGTAGATTAGGCTATCATGCCAAAAGTCAAATTTGCAAAAACTTTTCAGGGTTTTAGGCATCGGTTGGAATTTTAACCGAGGTCATATGGTGTATATGCCACGGTTCCCTTTGAACCGAGATAGAAAAGTTGGACTAAACTACAAAAATGTCACTACGTCCTGATAGGCTTCGGTTGCGCCTAAACTAAAGCATATTGCACGAGTTTAAATCATCTTTTTTTATTAGTAGTTAACCGCGGTTAATAAACTGTAATTAGTTAGCCGCAGTTAGTTAACGGTAGTTAATTAACTGCGATTTGTTAATTATAGTTAGTTAACCGCGATTAGTTAACTATAGTTAGTTAACTATGATTTGTTAACTATAGTTAGTTAACTCGATTAGTTAACTATGGTTAGTTATCCATAGTTAAACGCAGTTAATTATTCTAAATTATATTAACTAGTTAAATAATAAGAAGTTAATTAGAGAATGAGTTAGTTAGAAAGAAGAAAGGTTGACTAGGAAGAGGATGAAGATGTGTGAGAAGTGAAAAGTTAAATATGATTATTATTGTTATCATTAATTAATTTAATTATATCATATCATATCATATCATATTATATATATATATATATATATATATATATATATATATATATATATATATATATATATATATATATATATATATATATATGAGTTTTGTTCATAAGATAATGAGATAATATTTCTTGTAGTATTGTTGCTCCTATTCAATTTCATCTCAACAATGTAGATATTTATAATCCATCATTTTTTTACACGCAATTTTACACATAAATTCATTTTATTCAAACAAATATTACTGAAAATAATATAACTTCATGTTAACAATTCTTATACCAAATAAATTGTTTCCAAAAAAATACAATTATTTTTATGCTAATTAATTCACGACGCCAATGATAACTTTTATCGTTTGAAATATGTGAATTGATTTTAATTTAACTTTGAACTTTGAGATGACTAATAAGAATTCCCACTGATTATAATAAATATTTTATTGATATTTATCTTTTTTTTATGACACACTATGTGTGATACTAACTTTTATCTCTTTATCTTTTCAAATGTCAATTATTATCATAGTTTTCACGAAACATTTTTCACTAGATTTTTTTAGTAAAATTTATAGGATCATGAAATAATTTTGTAATAACTTAAATCTGCTGAATTTTTTTTTTTATAAATTTTGATAATAATATAATTCAATTTTAAAATTATTTATTTATTTATTATAAACTTTGGATTTACAATACAATCACGTATATTTTAAATTTATAGAGTTAAATACTAATAATCTTATTAAAAAAAAATTTAAGTAATAAACTCTGCCACTTTTACAATTAAAGTGGATAAAATTTAAACTCAATTTAAAACATCTAAAAGAAAAAGTTGTCGAAATTTCGTAGACTACGAAAAAGTTAGAAAGAACACTAACAAAAATTATAACATGATTCTTAGAAGAAAAAAAAAAAGACTTTCTTCTATAGTATATCTTCCAAATTATTTCAAAAATAGATATAAATCGATATATTTAAGACTTCAACAAAAGAAATTACATTCAGTATTATAAGTATCATAAGCATAAATGGGTTAAAGATAAAATTAATTTAAAATAGATGCAAATCTTATTAATAGTTTAATTAAATTTAAAATTTAATTCTTAATATGAAAAAGTTGTTAGCACCTGTTGGTCAAGGAAAAATATGAATATATATGAATATATATATATATATATATATAAAACGGGGTTGAAGTGATACTTATGTTTATTTTAATTAAAACTTTTGTAGAAATTTTTAGTTATTATTTTATTTATTTTTTTGACTTGTACTAAATTCGTAGCTATTTTCTAGTTTGTTCTCAAATAATACAGGACATCTAACCTTGAGCTTTGAATAAACAACACGCCACAGGTTCCACAAAGTGAAAGGCTCCCAATAGGTCTAACATTTCTGGAATCACCGTGCATGCAATATCTCAAAACTTATTGATAAAAGAGGAAAAAGGATCATATATAGAGCTTCACACAATATAACATCATTAATAAACAATTATGTTTTATATAATGTTTTTCTGTTAACTTTGTAAACAGGCACTTCATATTATTGATAAACTATTTAAAAGAAACAAGAAATTATTGTCCAAAGAATACCATAATTAATTAATATTTTTTATTTTCTATATAAGTAAATAAAAAATTCAAACTTTTTATCATATGAAAAATTACCATACATGACAAGTACGTAGCAGCAACACATGCATGATGGCTTCCATTAAAATATTAATTATAACATACTTGAAGTATTTGTGCAGCGCCACAGGATCCTTGTCTATCCCCGCAATGTCAAAGCCATAATCCCCAGGCAAGTCCCAGTAAGATATGATATATATAGGACCAAGCCAACGAGGCCGATCTTCTCCATACCAACAGCTGAAAATTATTTCAATATAGTATTGACATCAATTCCAATGGACAAAGGAATTTCTAATTTCCTCCGATATTCTTCTCGAGTCAGGTTGAGATAGGGTCAGGGTTATATAAGTGATTGCATGCTGTAAGAATTAGTTAACAGAGGCTAGTAAGGCAGATAAAAATGGATTTGTTAGTCCAATCAAAGAAGGCTACATAGCCATGTATATCGTGCTTGAGGTGATTGTTAATGGTGGCGTACATTTTGTCGAGTAAAACACCGCCATGCATGAGTTCGGTTATGGTGCAGCTGAGGTAACCCAACTTACTCCTGCAATGGTTGCTTTTCTACTCTATCAAGGTGGTTTTCATACAAAGGAGATAATAATATTTAATTATATATATAATGGGGCTCAAACATTTTGAACCAGCAAACCAAGTGCATCCACTTGAATGTTCAGCTTCGTCGAATCCTTTTGATCAACTTATACTTCCACCAACACCAAAAAGGTCGAATCTATACATGGCATCGTGGTAGAATTTAGTTATAATAGATAATTTAACAGTAAATGTGATAATTATTTTAATTCATTTAATTAAAACTATTAATAAATTAATTAAAAACTTAGAAAATATTTATACAATTAATATTTTTTAATTTATTTATAAATATATAAAATACATTAAAAAAATTATTTTTTTTTTAAAAAAGTAACTAAATTGACCCCATTTTTCCATGAACCATGCAAATACTAAATATTCATCTTATGCAACTAAAATTTAAAGTAAAAACATATTATTTTAATATAAAGTATATCATAATTAAAATTTAAAAGAAGTAGTTAATTTATTTTGGAAGCCCTAAATTGTTTCCATTTTATTTAAGAGTTAGATATGGAATTAGTATGGAGAATTGAGACTGTTGCAGTCGTATCCTTTCATAGCCAACCGCTTTTATCCGCTCATCTTTTCGCCAACCGCCACCAATAAACTTCACCTCTCAAACCCTATATATAGGCCTCAACACACAAACATTGCATACAACGTTAAGTTATTTCTTTCCATTTCACCAACATTTTTGAGAACATAGTCTGCAGATTTTCTCTTATTTTTCTAAGAAAAAATGAGGCAACCTGAAGTATGGGGTCATGGTTCAGTTGTGATATTTTTTATCATTGTAGCCATTCTTCTGGTTGGCCCACTTCTGATGGGTACTTCTACACCACCAGGAATTCCTTTGCTTATGGTGTTTCCGGTCGTTATTGCAGCCGTTTTGATATTTCTCGTGGTAACCTCTAACTGAGTACTACAACATGATGCTGCCTTCAACTGTGTAATGTTTTGTGTACCTTGAGATATTAAGGCATTTGTTCTATAGCACTCAGTGCATAATATATGTAATCCCTTTTCTGTCGATTTATTTGGTCTACTATTGCTTTCCTTTGTTAATTTGTGTTCTTCGTATCATTTTTCATATTTTGTTTAGTGTAGAACTATGTAAACCGTTTATCTAAATTCTAATAGATTTTCAATTAATACATTTGCGTTTCGTTAGTTTTACTATATGGTGGAAACCATTCTATGTACAGTGCTATGAGAGGAACCAAGCCCTAGAAAGATTTTTATTCCTCGTTTTGAATTTGATATTTTTTATTCATCATTAGTTTTATCAGTCTAATTACATACAAATGTAAGACAGAATGGAATGAGAATGTTCCCACGGAAAACAAAACATGAAATTAAGAAAATTATTAGTAGGAAAAGGAAAATATTTGTTGAGTAGGAAAAAACAGTTATTTCCTCATGTATGTTTTCATTTCATTATGAGTAGGAAAAAACAAGAACAAAAGCTTTATAGTTAGTCTTCTGCATTTGATGATAGACACTCTCACATTTCGAACATGACGCTGGTTAGGAAAAAACCAGCACAAGAACATTTAACAATGTTAATTTTGATTTCCCGATTTTTGTTTACAATAAGTTTTGTTTCATTTTATTTTACTTAGTTAGATCTAATAATGATCTAACAAAATGAAAAATTTATGTTTTCAATTCTATTTTCTATAATTGAGTTGATGAGGGGTTTGAGAATAATAATGCACTTATAAGGTTACTGAATGAAGTATAATAACAAAATGTGCTGAATTTGTTTATAGGATTTGACCAATTGTCTGATATCAGTTATTTTGATTATTTAAAACAAAATGACAGGATTTCCCCCTTATTTTTCTATGCTAATTTTAATAGCATAATGTAAAAAATTTAAAAGATTTTTCTCATTGAAAATGCAAGTCCTCTGTTTTTTCTTCTTTTATTTACACACTTTATTATTGGGCCTAAATATCTTTTAAATTTCTTATGCCACCCCACGTTCCTCTGTAATGATTATTTCCAAATGTAATCGATCTCATTTCAAAATATCCCTGAATAAAAGAAGACGCTACAAGAATATAAAAGTATAAAATAAATTACAGATAGATAGATGCTAGCCCTGCTTATTAGTATTTAGGACTCGGAATCCAAAATTGTTATATTACTAGGGCTCCTCCTTAAGTAAATAAAATAACATTTTAAATCATTTTTTTATCTATATTAATAAATTGCATTATCTATTATATAATTTGTTTAATTATTTTAATTTTATTATAAAAATAGTGAGTTACCTTCACTAAACATTCACCTAGAAAAGCTATTTAAAAACCTTTCATTCTCTGTCACTCTTACTATTTCCTTCACATCTGAACAGAGAAATTGTCACCTCCTACTTATGTGTAAAGGGATTAGAAACTTTATTGATCATGATGGGTTTTATTGATGATACATTAAAGATTTTTCGAAGATAACTAAATTTTTTTGCATTCTCTTTTAGTGTTTCACGAAGAAACTTAAGAAATTGGTTAAAAATTACTTCAAAAGAATCAAGATGACGATTTTTATTAATTTCCTCACATTTGAATGTTCTAAATGATTAAGAGTAGTTAATTTTCTTTTTTATTAGAATTAGATATAGTAAATTCCATGATGTAATTTTTCTTGTGTAATAAAGTTTTTGTTCATTCATATGTTTTATTTTAATTTCACTTGTACCATGAATGTCATAATTTGTATGTATCTAATAATTGAAAAGTGAATTAAAACATAAATACAGATAAAACAATCAAGAGAATTTGTTCTAAGAATAGTTTGAATCTCTTGATCATGAATTTAATACAAATTATATATTAAATGAACCAAGGAATTAATAATTTAAGATATTAGTTTAGAACTAGTTCTTAACAAATTAAGACTAGTATATCTTATCTTAATGTAAATATTTGAATGAAACAGTGATAAATTGATAAATTGTATATATATTATATTATTACGTGATTCATGAATTCCAATTTTCAATGAAATTTTATCTTAATTTCTATCACAATCTCTAGATTCTTTTTATTACAATCTCTTTCCTTGTTTATTAATTTAATCATCGTGTTTATCCAAGTTGGAATTGATAAATAAAAATTATTAGACAAACAAAGAGTTAACAAGTTTTTGTGGTTCCGTTCCCTGTTTCACAAAACTCACCAAACAAAAGTTTCATATACTACTTATCCTACGAAACTAAAATATCGTTTGATTTAATACATAATTATGTGTTATAGATTGAAAAGACATATGATCATCATTTAAATTTTAAATCAAATTCAATATCATAAAATCAATTTGTAACATAAATTTGATATCTACTTATATATTATATATAAATTTGTTTTATATTTAATTAATGTGAAATTTTCAATATAATAAAATTATTTAAAAAATATGTAATAATGAACCACATTCGTTGATAAAATATAAAAACTCATTAATAAATATTAGAAATGACATTAATTTTTGTATGACGTGACTAACAATGGTCACACATAAGACCAATTCTAATTTTGTTTTTAACTGTAATTAAAATTAAAAGAAAACCATTAAATTATTGGATCAAAACTAGAATCCCATTTTTTCTTCGCTCAAGGGTTCATCTTCTGTGGATACTCTTTTCTTCTCCATCTTCAACCAGCCATGACCAACACCAGGTTCATCTCCAACTACTACACTCACTTTCTTCTGGCCATGATTCCATCTCCTTTTGTCCTCATTTTTCCTTTCGTCTATCTTCAACTCAAATAGCAACATTTATCATATAGTTTACACTGTCTCTCACTTTTTCTTTCCTTCCCCCCTCCCCCAAAAATTGGAGTGGAGGGCATTCCACATTTCTTCCCCCCTTCTCCAGCTATAATCATTAATTAACAAAACATCGTACTGAGAACACGAACAATCTCTACAGTATTTCCACCATCGTCGGAAACAGGAAAATTGTGAGAAACACCGTTAGTGAAATTCTTGAGCTCTTCGACGACGCTGTTGAAGGCGGTGCCTCTAGAGAAGACTAGCAAGGGAGGCTGAGGGTGAGGAGGGTTAGGATTTGAGTAACAACGACGGTGATGGTGGAAGCGATGGTGTAATAAAGAAGCAATCATTGAAGATGAAGAAGAAAATGACTATGAGAGGATTCTTGTATAAACTTGGAAGGAGAGGGAAAGAGTATTACATAGTGTTAGTCATGGCTAGTTGAAGATGGAGAAGAAAAAAGTGTCTCGAGAAGATGAACCCATGAATGAAGAAGAAAAGAGATCAGTTTTGACCCTACAATTTAATGTTTTTTCTTTTAGTTATAGCTAGAAACAAAATTAGAATAGCCTTACTTACACATACACGTGAGAAAAAAATTAATGTCGTTAGTCATGGAAAACTAAAAATTATAATCTTATTAAAGAGAAGAATGAAAATGAAACAAACTTTGAAAGAGAAACTAAATTCAAAAATACTTAATAATTTAAGAACTAAAAACATATTTAACCCTTAATAATAATGCGATATGCATAGAAAATAGCGGTGCAGGCTTAAGAACATAAGAGTGAAACGAAAGACGTTATGTATGAAAAATGTTCCTTTTCTTTTGTGTTGCCGAAATGGTTACGCCAAACATAGCTTAACAATATAGGACGAAAGGGAGAGAAGAGAAGAATGGAATGATTTGTTGCAATAAAGGAAAAGTCTGTAATTGTATTTAAGAAAAGAGGAAAAACAAAGATGCATGGAGGAAGGTAAGAGTCTCCACTCCCATAACAATAACAATAACAACAGCACAAGCATATGTGTGCTGGTGTGAAGCTTTATTGAATATATAGTATTATAGTATAATTGATAATGATTATGCAATAACTTTGATGAAGCAGCCTCCAACGGAATGAGTTCTTAATTGCAAATGATGGTCTGGTTCTGTTGATCACATAAGTTTAATAGTAGCTGCACCTTAAGGTTAATACCAATGTCTATTCCTAAGAGTTGGGTGTCGGCTATGTCGCAAACGCACAGAGTGGCATTAGCCTGCACAAGATTACCAAGGAGGGTGCAGCACCCGTTTTCTGGGCGGACACTCTGACCCAAACGTAAAACGTCAGCGCACAAACCCAGCTCTGGACATTCTCGTGGTGGTGATGGTGACGGTGGTGTCTGTGGTGCAACCATGGAAAACAGAAAAAGGTTGAGGCTGAGGATAAAGGTAAAGGATGCAATACTCTTGGAACCCATTTTTCAAATACTTTCTCTCTTCCAAATTAATCTTTAATCTCAATAACTTCTTTTGCTTGTGTTAGAAATCTCAACTTTGCAAACCATTTATAGGCCAAGGATCTCAAATTAAATTAATTGAGTTCAGACATAAGTACCTCTAAATATTCTACTTTTTACCACCAAATTATGAAACAAGACAATGTAATTTCTTTACTTTAATGAGACCATGGACCATTCATTAATTAATTCTCTGAAAATATTGCTTACCCACCACTATTTTCCTGCTTCATTTTTTTATTAAATTTATTACATTAATTTTATAAAATATTGTTATAAACAGTATCAAAGAATTAACAATACCCAATACACTCTCTTTTTTATATGAAAATATGTTTAATCCTCATATAATATAGTCTTTTTCTTTATAATTATACTTTTATTTAAAAAATTCAAACATACACTTCAAATATCTAATCTAATCGTAATCCACTCTAGACAAATAATATATTATTATTATTATTTTTAAAGTTTGAATTGATAACTAATTTTACGTTTATATGTCGAACCATGATGATGATCCGTTAATTTAATAAATTTTGCTAGTAAAGTACTAATTCAAAGTTTCATTAATTTAGGCCAGTTTGGGAAAAAGAACAATGAAAGTTATTCCAAGATACAACTGTATTTTGACAAAAATAATTTAGTCAAATTTAAATAATCAATACTATAAATGAATTTTATCAAATTAAAATTACATTTTTATCCTTAAATTCAAATTAAGTTTTATTTTTTTGTCTTTTTCCCTCTTTATGTATCTATGCAACAACATTTTACTTGCTTATGGACTTTATTTGGATATATATTTTAAATATTATTTGTATTTCTTTTGCAATTTAATTTGGATTTTATTTAAAAATTTATAAAATATTTTTTTAAAATATTCAAAGGTTGAAAACGGATATCCAATGGATATCCACGGATTATGCAGATATCTAGCAGATAACATATGTGGTAACTGATACAATATTTTATCCAATAAATCAAGTCACGGATAGATATTATCCTTCCTTCCAACCTAACCTGTTGTCATTCCTAACTAACATGTTGTCATGTGTAATAAAAAAAATCCTACCATTAAATATTTAATTTTTCATCAATGTTAACTATATCGAAAGATATATATTTATAAGAATCGAACTCATCTTATTATTATATTAATATTACTTTTTACAAATTATTTTTTAATTAATTTTTTATATGATTACTCTTTTATAAAATTATAATTTTTTATTTACTTTTTGAAAAAACTTCTTCCGTTTGTTATGTTGAGTGGATTGTGAATAGGATTTTTTATGGAAATTCCTGATCAAAGTGTAGTAGAAGAAAATATATATGAAGGGTTTTAATTTTATATTTTAATATTGATACAGTTTTTAAGGTTGAGATTCTTGATGCTATGTTTCTTATTAAGGTGAGTGTAGTCACATATTAAAACTTTTTATTGTTGGAAATAGATTTTATAGTGAATTTTCTTTTAAAAATTCTACTAGTGTTATAATAATAGATGGAATTGCTGCCTTAACATAAATAAATGTTTTAATTTTAACCTTTTCCATATTTTTATAAAAGAAGATAAATGTGCAGATAATTTAGCCAATTTAGAACCAATATAAAGCAAGATTCTCATTAATTTATAATTTTCCTTCTTTATTACACATGAATGTTCTTAAGAATAAGTATGTGGGTTAAGTGATTATTTAATAGATATCTCCATGAAGCATTTGATATTTGAGATATTATGAGTCAATTTGATCGGAATATCATATTAATGATGTTATTTGGAATTATTTTTTTTCCTAACACAAACTAACACTTTTAATTATAAAAAGTATTTTTGTATACATATCTCTTAATATTTTATATTAAATATAGCTAATATTTTCATTAATTACTTATTAAATTAAATATTATTTTTATTTCTTTAATTTTTCGTTAATATTTACAAATTTCAATAAAAATAAGAGACATGTATGTATTTTCTTACAATAACAAAGTATTGACCGGTAAGAAATGCATAAAATTAAGATATAATATAAAGATTTGTCCACAAAAATAAGATAAATATAGACATTCTTTTTTTATAAATAACAAGTATCGTCGAATTAAAAATGTATAAGTTTTTTTTTTTTAAAATTGTTTACTTAAGAGTAATTACATTGATATCTCCTTGATATTACGCTTAAGTTTTGTTAATCTAAAAGAGCAGTTCGTTACTAAAACTTTACGTACCTTTCTTGGATTTTATTTTTAAGAATATTATTTATATGATTATCCCATAAAAATAAAATGAAATATATGCATTTATATAGACCTTTATTTTTCCAACAAAATTCATGTATAATAAATGTTAACTAACTTAAAGAAAGTTAATATAAAATAAAATTCAATTAATATTTATTTTTTATATTTACTGTATAAAATACTATATAGTTTTGAAATATTAAAAGAATTAAAATACTTGCTATAGGCTAATTATATTTATATTGCATTTCTTAAAATAATTTTATTGAAATGCATAAAAACTTTGTGATAACGACTGCTAAACTCATTTAAATTATGTTGCCTTCATCTTTTATGAAATCATGCCGAACCCTATTAGGCACAAGCATTTACCTAATGGTGCTTGACTAATTGTTTCAATTAAGTGTCCATTAATGTAATTTTGTTAGCATAGAGAATATAACATTCAATACAATTAATATATTTCTAGTGTAATTTTTTAAAAATGAGAATTACTTGTTGTTCTTTAATTACTACTTTCTAAACTAAACTTATTATATAATTATTTTATATTGAGAAAAAAAATCATTTCATTTAATTTATCTATTTAGAGCTTCAGGCTATTATAGATTTTATAATTTAAAATATATTTTTATTTGATAAATATAATTGTAAACAAGAGATATAAATCATTATATATGTCATAATTAAGTTTTTTTTTTTTTTTTTATCAAAGAATAGCATATTGAAGTTAATTATCATATTTCACGTAATGAAGTAACCTTTTGGTACCATTTGTCCCTCATGTTTTTACCGAGGTATAAATAATAGACATTTTTATAAAGATCTTGTCAAAATCACAATTTGAGTATTTTTAATTCAAGTTAGGTATTCAAAATCTTCTTGCTCCCACTTGAGAGATGTTAAGATACATCAAGATATTATTATTATAGTTGTTTATTTTATTATTAATTAGAAGATATGATATTAGCTTTTTTATATGAACGTATGACATTATTTTATGAACATTTTTATGAGTGATAGACTTTATTTAGTTGAATATATATATATATATATATATATATATATATATATATATATATATATATATGTGTGTGTATGTATATCATATTGATATTTTTTATTCTATTTTTTATTTAAGTTATAACCATTATTATTTGCAACATAAATAAATAAAATTAAGTTTACTCAAAAATTAAATCCAAATAAGTGGTATCGTAAAATATATATTTAAATAAAATCAATATATCTAAAGTAACTTTAATTTCATAAATTTAAATAAAAAATAAATTTATAAATTTAAATTTTAAACAATTTTATAATTATTAAAGTTTACTTTATCCATAATTTTATATTTTTATTTTTAAAAAATTATTTAAATGAAAATAATCAATAATAATAGGTATTTGTAAGTCTATTAAGATAACATCAGAGTTTATTTTGAAAATTAAATCTTCTTTCACAACTTTTTTCTTTAAAGATGTTTTAAAAGTTTGAAAAATAAAAATATATTTAAAATATTCTTAGTACCTATTCTTAAAAGTACAATAGAGAACACATATTAATATTCATAAACTTATATGTGTATAAATACTAAATTATATGTATACTAACATAAAATTAAAATACAATAGATATATAATAAGAAATAACAATAGTGTGCGTCGAATAACTTCTTTTTATCATAATTTCTACATAAAATTAAAATATAATTGATATATAATAAGAATATGCTAACCTACTTAAAGGTTTGAAAAATCTAACAAAATGGTTTGGTATATTTCTACTTTTTAGGTTTTTGGGTGGGCTAATGAGCTAAGTTTGATTTTTAATTGATCCGTTGAGCCTAAACAAGTATTAGATTCCACTTGAACTTTTAAGTTTTTAAACAAGTCAAAATTATTTAATTAATGAATTTACTATTTTATGATATATATTTAGATAAAGTTCTTTATGAAAACTTTTAAAAAATTAAACTTCTCAATAAATTAAAATTAATTTATTAGCAAATTAAAAAAAATAAAGACATTGAAACATATAAGAGCTTTTATAAACATAATTTATTTGAAACTTATAAAAATCTCATTTATTTTTCTCACCTAAAACTTTTTTTTTTAAAGTTTGTCCAAATAAACATTTGATATATTTTCTCTACATATTTTACAATAGATCTTAGTTTTTTTAATAATAAACTTAATTATTTGTTTGATATGTGAGAAAATTTCAAAGTTGGTTTTCACTTTTGAAAAAATTTTAATTGCATTTATATTTTGAAAAAGTGTTTCAATGAAGTTTTTTTCAAAAAATAAAATTCCTAACAACATACAACATGTTAGTATACATATTTTTTAATTTTGATTATTTTAATTACAAGAGATTATTATTAATTAACATAATTTTAAAAAGATTTGAATTTTATCACACTTCCACATTCTAAGCGGGAGATTCATAAAAATGAACTTAGGATAAGTCTTTGATGAAGATGTCAACTATCTAGTTGTAGGAAAGGAGACGAAGAACACGTGTCTAATCACGTCCTGCCTTTTCTCAAACAAAGTGAATATCCAACTCAATATGTTTTTTGTATTGATGATGTAGAGGATTACTATATAGATAAATGACACTAACATTATCACAGGATACTAAAGTAACTTGAGAGAGGAAAATAAAGCTTTAGTAAGAGATTACAAGTCAACAAGAACAACATTTGCAACACATCGATATTGAGCCTCTACACTAAAACAAAAGATAATATGCTAGAACTTTGAAGATAATGAAATAAGATTATCACCAAGAAACACTCACTAACTAGATATGGAGCATCATCGCAATCAACATCAATTTAAGAAATAAGTTTCTTAATAGAGGTCGAATTGAGGTGTAATCCATATTGTAAGATACCCTGAATGTCCCGCAAAATATGTTTAAATGCTAGCATGTGCTCAGTGTAATGGGCATGCATGTGAAAAGAGACCTATTAAAATATGAAATGTTAAGGCAAGTGAAGGTGAGATACTTTAGGCACTGACAAGACTCTAATACAGAGTGAGATTCTTATAAGGTGTGTTGGAGGATATACTAAGCTCTTGTTTAGTACCAATCAGAGTAGCAAAAGGATTGCAAAAGGTCATGGGTATGCAATGATGTCACTATCATAGGTGTTCTGATTGAGGAACAAGTTACCCACATGTCTTGTCACAACAATCCAAAGAAATTAACTCAAAGGATCGAGATTTTTCATCGAAAATTCACAGACAAGAAGTGTCATGATATATTTGTGATGGTCATGGAATAAGGTGATGAGAATGATGTTATATCAAAACCATGTCGATACATGTGGAGAATGATCTGAAATACTGGAACCCATTAATAGAAATATAGTCAAAAAAGTTTTGATACCAAACAGAAAAGACTTATTTCATACCATAAAAAGTCATTTAAAAGATAAAATTGAAAAAAGTGTATACAAAAAAAATCTTCTTTATATAATATAATATATAAATATTGTTGCATTACAAAATATTTCCTAATTTCTAATATGACATATATATAATGATTTATATCTCTTGTTTACAATTATATTTATCAAATAAAAATATATTTTAAATTATAAAATCTATAATAGCCTGAAGCTCTAAATAGATAAATTAAATGAAATGATTTTTTTTCTCAATATAAAATAATTATATAATAAGTTTAGTTTAGAAAGTAGTAATTAAAGAACAACAAGTAATTCTCATTTTTAAAAAATTACACTAGAAATATATTAATTGTATTGAATGTTATATTCTCTATGCTAACAAAATTACATTAATGGACACTTAATTGAAACAATTAGTCAAGCACCATTAGGTAAATGCTTGTGCCTAATAGGGTTCGGCATGATTTCATAAAAGATGAAGGCAACATAATTTAAATGAGTTTAGCAGTCGTTATCACAAAGTTTTTATGCATTTCAATAAAATTATTTTAAGAAATGCAATATAAATATAATTAGCCTATAGCAAGTATTTTAATTCTTTTAATATTTCAAAACTATATAGTATTTTATACAGTAAATATAAAAAATAAATATTAATTGAATTTTATTTTATATTAACTTTCTTTAAGTTAGTTAACATTTATTATACATGAATTTTGTTGGAAAAATAAAGGTCTATATAAATGCATATATTTCATTTTATTTTTATGGGATAATCATATAAATAATATTCTTAAAAATAAAATCCAAGAAAGGTACGTAAAGTTTTAGTAACGAACTGCTCTTTTAGATTAACAAAACTTAAGCGTAATATCAAGGAGATATCAATGTAATTACTCTTAAGTAAACAATTTTAAAAAAAAAAACTTATACATTTTTAATTCGACGATACTTGTTATTTATAAAAAAAGAATGTCTATATTTATCTTATTTTTGTGGACAAATCTTTATATTATATCTTAATTTTATGCATTTCTTACCGGTCAATACTTTGTTATTGTAAGAAAATACATACATGTCTCTTATTTTTATTGAAATTTGTAAATATTAACGAAAAATTAAAGAAATAAAAATAATATTTAATTTAATAAGTAATTAATGAAAATATTAGCTATATTTAATATAAAATATTAAGAGATATGTATACAAAAATACTTTTTATAATTAAAAGTGTTAGTTTGTGTTAGGAAAAAAAATAATTCCAAATAACATCATTAATATGATATTCCGATCAAATTGACTCATAATATCTCAAATATCAAATGCTTCATGGAGATATCTATTAAATAATCACTTAACCCACATACTTATTCTTAAGAACATTCATGTGTAATAAAGAAGGAAAATTATAAATTAATGAGAATCTTGCTTTATATTGGTTCTAAATTGGCTAAATTATCTGCACATTTATCTTCTTTTATAAAAATATGGAAAAGGTTAAAATTAAAACATTTATTTATGTTAAGGCAGCAATTCCATCTATTATTATAACACTAGTAGAATTTTTAAAAGAAAATTCACTATAAAATCTATTTCCAACAATAAAAAGTTTTAATATGTGACTACACTCACCTTAATAAGAAACATAGCATCAAGAATCTCAACCTTAAAAACTGTATCAATATTAAAATATAAAATTAAAACCCTTCATATATATTTTCTTCTACTACACTTTGATCAGGAATTTCCATAAAAAATCCTATTCACAATCCACTCAACATAACAAACGGAAGAAGTTTTTTCAAAAAGTAAATAAAAAATTATAATTTTATAAAAGAGTAATCATATAAAAAATTAATTAAAAAATAATTTGTAAAAAGT
Source organism: Vigna radiata var. radiata (assembly GCF_000741045.1). Taxonomy (NCBI): domain Eukaryota; kingdom Viridiplantae; phylum Streptophyta; class Magnoliopsida; order Fabales; family Fabaceae; genus Vigna; species Vigna radiata. The sequence goes on from NC_028360.1 coordinate 14,580,424, forward strand.
AATATTAATATAATAATAAGATGAGTTCGATTCTTATAAATATATATCTTTCGATATAGTTAACATTGATGAAAAATTAAATATTTAATGGTAGGATTTTTTTTATTACACATGACAACATGTTAGTTAGGAATGACAACAGGTTAGGTTGGAAGGAAGGATAATATCTATCCGTGACTTGATTTATTGGATAAAATATTGTATCAGTTACCACATATGTTATCTGCTAGATATCTGCATAATCCGTGGATATCCATTGGATATCCGTTTTCAACCTTTGAATATTTTAAAAAAATATTTTATAAATTTTTAAATAAAATCCAAATTAAATTGCAAAAGAAATACAAATAATATTTAAAATATATATCCAAATAAAGTCCATAAGCAAGTAAAATGTTGTTGCATAGATACATAAAGAGGGAAAAAGACAAAAAAATAAAACTTAATTTGAATTTAAGGATAAAAATGTAATTTTAATTTGATAAAATTCATTTATAGTATTGATTATTTAAATTTGACTAAATTATTTTTGTCAAAATACAGTTGTATCTTGGAATAACTTTCATTGTTCTTTTTCCCAAACTGGCCTAAATTAATGAAACTTTGAATTAGTACTTTACTAGCAAAATTTATTAAATTAACGGATCATCATCATGGTTCGACATATAAACGTAAAATTAGTTATCAATTCAAACTTTAAAAATAATAATAATAATATATTATTTGTCTAGAGTGGATTACGATTAGATTAGATATTTGAAGTGTATGTTTGAATTTTTTAAATAAAAGTATAATTATAAAGAAAAAGACTATATTATATGAGGATTAAACATATTTTCATATAAAAAAGAGAGTGTATTGGGTATTGTTAATTCTTTGATACTGTTTATAACAATATTTTATAAAATTAATGTAATAAATTTAATAAAAAAATGAAGCAGGAAAATAGTGGTGGGTAAGCAATATTTTCAGAGAATTAATTAATGAATGGTCCATGGTCTCATTAAAGTAAAGAAATTACATTGTCTTGTTTCATAATTTGGTGGTAAAAAGTAGAATATTTAGAGGTACTTATGTCTGAACTCAATTAATTTAATTTGAGATCCTTGGCCTATAAATGGTTTGCAAAGTTGAGATTTCTAACACAAGCAAAAGAAGTTATTGAGATTAAAGATTAATTTGGAAGAGAGAAAGTATTTGAAAAATGGGTTCCAAGAGTATTGCATCCTTTACCTTTATCCTCAGCCTCAACCTTTTTCTGTTTTCCATGGTTGCACCACAGACACCACCGTCACCATCACCACCACGAGAATGTCCAGAGCTGGGTTTGTGCGCTGACGTTTTACGTTTGGGTCAGAGTGTCCGCCCAGAAAACGGGTGCTGCACCCTCCTTGGTAATCTTGTGCAGGCTAATGCCACTCTGTGCGTTTGCGACATAGCCGACACCCAACTCTTAGGAATAGACATTGGTATTAACCTTAAGGTGCAGCTACTATTAAACTTATGTGATCAACAGAACCAGACCATCATTTGCAATTAAGAACTCATTCCGTTGGAGGCTGCTTCATCAAAGTTATTGCATAATCATTATCAATTATACTATAATACTATATATTCAATAAAGCTTCACACCAGCACACATATGCTTGTGCTGTTGTTATTGTTATTGTTATGGGAGTGGAGACTCTTACCTTCCTCCATGCATCTTTGTTTTTCCTCTTTTCTTAAATACAATTACAGACTTTTCCTTTATTGCAACAAATCATTCCATTCTTCTCTTCTCTCCCTTTCGTCCTATATTGTTAAGCTATGTATACTGTAGCCATTTTGGTTTAATTGTTATGTTCTTAAGGTTGGGTGCTTTTTTCAAACATCAAATTAATATTTTAATAACGTGCTTTAATCTTAATGTATATTTATCTTCATTTAAAATATATATGAAATTATGTATTAAATTAAAGGATATTTTAGTTTCATAGTGTAAGCAGTGTATGAAATTTTGTTTGGTGAGTTTTGTAAGGTGGAGAATCTAAGAAAGAAAGTATGGGATGGTTGGGATGTGAGGGAGAGAGTAAGAATGGTAGAGAATGAAAGTTATTTTGCTTCTACATGAAGATAACTCACTGCTTTTTATAATAAAATTATAATAATTAAACAAATTATATAAATAGATGATGCAATTTATTAATATAGATGAAAAAATGATTTAAAATTGTTATTTTATTTACCTAATGAGAAGTCTTAGTAATATGACAATTTTGGGTTCCGAGTCTTAAATACTAATAAGCAGGACTAGGATCTATAGGTATTTTATTGCAGAAGAAATTTAAAGGATGTTTAGGTCCAATAATAAGTGTGTAAATAAAAGAAGAAGAAAAAACAGAGGACTTGTATCAAGGTAGCACATTTTACCAAACATAGGCTGAAGGAGTGATGAAAGTGACAACTTTGAAACAATAAAAAGAATCAAGCCTCAATTCTGAGAGAAATAAATATATTAAAAGAAAATAAGAGAAAATCTCCCCATTGTCATATGCAGCTGCAATGAAATATATTGATGAGAGCTGATTGTAATGTTTAAAAATATATTTTAAAAAATTAACCTATCACTGTCACTCCACAATTGTATTATATATGTCCAAATGTGTTCTAACATATAAGTCTATTATGGGTTTGAATAGAATTGTCTTTGAATCAAATATAACTTTTATATACAGGTTAGATTTTAACTTGATCCACTTAAAATTTGGTTCATCAGATTGAATTTACAGTGGATTAGATTGAGTCACTAATTCACTTAATTTAATTTAATTATTTATTATTTTATATTTCAATATTATTAGTTAGTATTTTTTTTGTTATATTATAAATGGTGATAAATAAAATGTTTGAACAGATAAAAATATTATAGATTTATCTATTCAAGACTCTAATGTTATAAATAAATGATATAAAAAATTATCAATATTAAAAACTTAATTGTTTGTTTTTTCTACATATTTTTGGATTACGTTTGGATTATATGATACTTTTTTTTATTTATTTTGAATTCTCTTTGGAATTTATCATTATTTTAATGTAAAATTTATCTATATTTGAATTAAAAAAATTATAATTTTTTTATTTTAAAAAAACTTATAATTAAATGAATTAGTGAATGAACCCGTTTAACCCACTAACTCATGATATGGGTCGGAACAGGTTATAATTTTTTCGACAATACATTACTACTAAATCCTTATCAAAAATTTAAAAGTAAAAAATTAAATATAATATAGTTAAGTGGTCTTACTATTTCATAAATTTTAAAAACTAAATTCATTTTACAATTAGAGTTGTCATGACCCATACTAATCAACTCATAACTTTTAAAACTAAATATATTTATACTAATTTTTAAATTTAAAATTTAGATACATTGTTTGTTTAGCTAGAGTAAAATTAGTCAACTTAATTTCATGTTATTGAAAAAATCACTTTACTTTTATTTCTTACTCATTTATCAATTCCCAAAATTTGAATATATGGTTAGAGTCTTTCTTGCTTCGGGTAACTCATTAAATAGAGTCACACATGTTAAATAGATTCTATCTAATCATTTATATTAATTTTGTGTAGATGGCATTGATGTTGTATTTGTACATGTCACATGTCAATGTGTACAAAATTTTTGCAAAAATACATGTGTAAAAGCAATATAAATGTTATGTATTTAAAATTGACTAAATTATTGAATCTATTTAATACAAAATAGAACTTAATTTAAAAAAAATACTAAATTGAATAAAAATAAAAAAAATTGAGACTAAATTTTTTTAGTATATATATATATATATATATATATATATATATATATATATATATATAAAAGTTATACCGATCATAATATTATAATTATCTTTATTTATATATTATAAACTTATTTTATTTTTCGTCGATATTAGATGTTCAACACAATTTTTTTTATGCCAAATAGAAATGAAAAATAAATTCCTTCTCACTTTGATAAAAAAATCTTTGTATTGATCAAGGTACAAGTATAAGTATAAATAAAATATTATCATTATTTCTTTAAAAGAAGAGATCTCTTTATAATTTAGTTAAAGAAAGGAAAAATACATTTTAAACTTTATTATTTGTTTTTTTTAATTTTTAAAAAATAATTTAACGTTATTAATTTATTTCATTTATTTTTTTTCTTATGTGTTACCTATTCTAATTTACATAGAAAATGAATACAAGAATACTAGTTACACAGTAAAAATAGAGATGAGACAAATATTTTAAGTATAAAAATAAGAATAAAATTTTATTTTATTAAGAGGATGTGATAATGAAACATGTACTTCTTCCATTGTCATCCCTAACATTGAAACATAAATATTTCGTACGTAAAACTAGATATTTAGAAATGATCTAATAACAAATAATACCATTGACATAAGAGTGCCACAGAAAATATGATAATAAAAAAATATATGATCTCAATATACCTTCATTAAAAAGAATAATATAATACATAGTATACAAAGAGCAATTATCTTTGTAAGCCTTCTGAATATAACTGCCCACAAATATGCCTTAATATGCAACTAATTATACAACTATATTAGATATGATAGAATATTATAACCAATGTGATTTCAAAAATGTATTTGACAAAGATATCTCTCAGATATTATTTTTCCAATACATTTATATATGCATAACATTACCATGAAATATGTTTTTTCAACATTTATACAACTAAAAAAAATAACTCCTAACTGTGCTTGGTATTGTTGTCTTTATTGACAAAATCATTTATTAGTTATGTAACATAACGATCTCAATAAAAACAAAATTACAATAAAGATAAGGATGAAAAAATATAATAAAAATAAATTACAAAACATTATCACATTATTAGAGATTCGTAACATAATACAAATTACACCCGACTTTATCAAGACTACAATTTCATCTCTTATATATCAACCCTAATCTACTTTTGCATTTATTCCCCGTGTTGATAAAGGAGTAATTTAAATCTAGTTAATTTGTTTTTAATGATGTTTAAATGATGATTTAATGTTGTTGTTATGATTAACAAATTGATAAACTCTGTTAAAATAAACGTGTTCTTAAAATTTTTATTGAATGCATGAGGTTGTTAATTGATTACTGAAAGTGTTAAAAATAAGATTGCTTTCTGATTTAATAACATTACAAAAACATTCATTTGTTGAACAAAAATATCCTTTGAACATTTTTGAAGAGCAAAACATCAATTGAAAAAAACAAGATTGCAATCTTGCAAGAATTAGAACAAAGAGTTAATGAGCATTTGGTTTCATGTATCAATTCTTTTATCTTTCTGCAAACTCTTAGAATTAGTATCATTTGATATATAAACAAGTTTTTAGCGTAAATATGTGTAATCTTACCTTTAGGAATTAATCTTTGTTTAGTTAAAGATTTAGATTATATAAAAAAATCTTGTAAGTATATAATTTTGACATTCTATAAGTTTTCTTTCAACACAGGATGTTAGAAGAAAATTAAACGTAAATTCTTTAAAAATTGAATTAGTATAAAATCCTATATAGTTTATTTCATCAAATTTACTTTATTATTTGTTAAATTTTTAAAAGATTAGAAGTTTATCTTAAACAAATTTTATACACCAAAATTTTTCAAGAAGTTTAAAACTAGTTTTAAACTAATTTAGCTTCTCTTAATTAAGATATATTAATCATACAATTCTAACACCTAAACAAAGAAAATGGAATAAGATACGAGTTATCAGCCCTAACATAAAGAACGCCATGTTTTAAAAGAATTGTGAGCTTGGAATAATAAAAAAACTTAATTTAGCTTTCCAATGTCTCAACGTTTTGTAATCTATCAACGTTTTTTTAATCCTTAAGTTTGTACTGTGAAGAGATAAATATAATATAGTGAATAGTTTGTAAATATTTTGTGAGTAAAAAAATAACTATACAATTTTTTTATATAACATATACAAAATATACTTAAACTAAAATAAATTGTTTTTTTTAAATATTAATTTATATATATTATAAAAAATTTGGGGAACAAATCCTCATACCATGAGAAACTCTAGTCTAAGATGGATAAAAGTTCATCTTTAGAATTAATTTTTCCATTTTCTTTATAATTAGTTGAAGGTTAAGAAAACGAGGACGTGTGTTTTTAATCTCATTTTTGTTTTTATAAATGGAATTAATTTTTCAAATTAAAATTAGTTGAGATAACATAATTAGAGTTAATCATTACATAATATTAATTATTTTAAAACTAGAAGATTGATCATGATTTTATTTTTAAAAAACATCAGTTGAAAGAATAATTATATTTAAAATGTCATTAACCTTAACTATTCAACTATTTAAGATTAGTGGTATACTAAAACAAAATTTTTATGAAGATGAAATGAAAGAGAGTCAATATTTTAGTAATGTATATAGGAAAAGTTAAATATACTGTAACGACTTCTATAGTTTATAACTTTCAGTTATGTTAGGGAAAAAAATAAAAATATTGTAAACTTTGTGAACTTCTATAAGTTAAAATTTTAACGGCTAAAACCATTAACAACTATAATATAATAATATAAATGTATGATTGATAAATTAAATGAAGTTAAATCTAATTATATATTTAAATGAGTTGTCTAAATATTATTGTTCTAAAATAAAATAATTATTTTTGTAAGAGAAATAAAATAAAGTAAAATAACTACCATGTAAGAAATTAGTTTATGCTCAATCAATAATAATTAAGGAAGACAAGTTAAGAATATTGATTTATTTTTTTATATAAAATAAATGTTAATAATACTAATAATAACTTGTAAATTTTCTTTTGAAAAAAGTTGTGGAACTCCAACCATATATCCTTTGCATTCTTCAGATTTGATTCAATGTTATATTTATTCTAAACAATTATATTAATAATACAACTTCTTATCTCTTTATAAATAATATTTTTTCTAACGTAATATTATATTATGTTTCTAAATAGACCCACTCAAAACATAAGCAAATTTGTTCCTTCTTCTCATCACCTATATACTTCCATGCTCCGATTGCCTCTAGCTACACGATTAAGCCGAAAATCAAATTGAAAGAACAACTTTTGTTTAATGCCAAAAGATCCAAACTGATTTTTTCTTTTTCATTCAACGGAAGATAATCTAAACTGATTTTAATTTGTCATTACTAAATAAATTAATAAGCAATTTAAGAAAATGAAAATACAAAACGAAAAGAAAGACAGACAAACAATTTAAGATAAGCTTGAACAAGTTCATCCAGAAGAACAAGAAGAGCACAATGTAATAAAGGTTAATTTATTGGTAATAATATTATAGTGCCCACAGGCATATACATGTAGCAGACATGATCCTTAACTTAAAAGTTAAAAGAAGGAAAATGTTAGGAAATAAGAGAAGATGTGAGGCATATTGTGTCGTTATGGTGGGCAAGTGTAGGTGGTGGCTTGGTGTCCACAGGTGTTTAATAGGAGGTTGACGAGAATGTCTAGGTTAACCTTGATAATTCCGAGATCGAGCTTGAGAACGGCACAGAGGCACACGACGGCCTCGAGGTCAATAAGACCACCGAGGAGGGGGCAGCAATTGGGGTCAGGTTTATAAGGAGGAACCAAAACGCTGGCGCAAAGATGCAATTCCGGACACTTAGCTGGTGGTGGTGGTGAGGGACACTTAGGGGTGTTGCAGCTAAGCGCTGAAAAGAGAAGGAGGTTGAGGGAGAGAAGAAAGACAACACTCTTTGAACCCATCTTCTCTTAGGTTTAATTGGTGAACAAGGGCTATTGTTTGTTTCTGCAAGTAGCTCAAATTTCAAACACACTTTATAGGCAAAGGAAAAAGTCTCTTTAATAACTTCTTTTTTACAACTTTTTGAGAATGTAGGTATGACAGTTTATGATTGGTCTGTTTCAAATATTCTTTTCAATATAAATTCAAACGGATCAATAAAATAATAACACGTATTCTATTATCAAAAAAGTTATTAAAAAAGAGTTGACAAAATATCATTGTCCAAAAGGCAAAGGATGTAAAGTTTTTTCCATCCTACCTACGCATGGGTTGCTTTTTCTTTTTTTTATTTAATATTTGAGATGCATGAAATGTATTATTAAGTTTATGCATATTTACAAATGTGCTATTAAGTTTATATGCATATTTATCTATAATGGATTAAAACTAATAGTATTGTTTATATATATATATATATATATATATATATATATATATAAACACGTGTGTGTTTGGTTCCTTTTCTAGAATGAGAAAATATTATAAGAGCATTCATTTGTTAAACAAAAATATTGAAAAGTCAATCATCAATGGATGAAAATCAGGTTACATTTGGTTTTAGTATTAAAGGTGTATCAGTTTTTATTATTATTTTTTTTAAACTCATGAGAATTAGTGTCGTTTGTTGTATAGAAAAAGTTCCTAGTGTGAATACGTGTAACCTCACCTTTAACAATTAATTCTGGTTTGATTAAAGATTTAGATTCCATATAATATCTTATAAATTTATAATTTTAACATTCTTATATAGTTAGATTTTTTGGGACTCAAGTTGTCGAAAGAAAATTAGACACAAATTCTTTAAAGGTTAAATTAATATAAAATCTTATGTAATTTACTTATCTTCTTTATTTTATTATCGGTTAAATCTTTAAAAATTAGAAATTTATCTTAAACAGATTTTATACACCAAGTTTTTAAAAAAAATTTAAATTAACTTAAAACTAATTCACTTTCTCTTATTTAAGATATATTGATCCTACAGTTTTAACACCTAGAAAAAGAAAATGAGATATGAGGTTACAGCCCTAAGATTAAAGAACGCAATATTTTAAAAGAATTGTGAGCTTAGAATAATAAAAAAACTTCTTTTAGCTTTCCAATGCATCAACGTTTTTTTAAGCTATAAACGTTTTTTTAATCCTTAAGTTTGTACTGTGAAGAGATAAATATAATATAGTGGTGAATAGTTAGTAAATATTTTGTGAGTGAGAAAATAAGTATACAAAATTTTTTATATATCATGTACAAAATATAATAAAATTAAAATAAAATGTTGTTTTCAAAATGTTAATTTATATATATTAAAAAAATTTGGGGAACCAATCCTCAGACCATGAGAAACTCTAGTCTAAGATGGATAAAGGTTCATCTTTAGAATTAGTTTTTTCATTTTCTTTATCAATAGTTGAAGTTTAAGAAAATGAGGATTTGTGTTATTAATCTCATTTTCTTTTTCATATATGGAATTAATTTTTCGAATTAAAATTAGTTGAGATAAGATAGTTAGAGTTAATCATTACATTCAAAATATTATTTATTTTAAAACTAAATGATTGATCATAATTTTATTTTTAAAAAACATCAATGAAAGAATAATTATATTTAAAATGTCATTAACTTTAACTATTCAACTATTTAATAAGATTAGTGATAAAACAAAAGTTTTGTGAAGATGAAATGAAAGAGAGTCAATATTTTAGTAATGTATATAGGAAAAGTTAAATATACTGTAACGACTTCTATAGTTTATAACTTTCAGTTATGTTAGGCAAAAATAAAAGTATTGTAAACTTTGTGAACGTTCTATAAGTTAAAATTTAACGGCTAAAACCACTCTTTAACAACTATATTTATATATATATATATATATATATATATATATATATATATATATATATATATATATATATATATATATATATATATATATATATATATATATATATATATATATATATATATAAAAATGTATGATTGATAAATTAAATGAAGTTAAATCTAATTGTATATTTAAATGAGTTGTCTACAAGATCAGATCATATCAAAGATACTTGAAAATAGGTTGAAAAGAGTCCCAATCAATATTTATTAAGAGAGTCTATTGGATAGTATTAGTGGTAAAAAGTAGGGAAATCTAACTAAAACACATTTTTATTTTTTTAAGTCAACCTTTTTAATTAAAATTATTTTTGTATGTTGTTACTCCTTTAAATCAATTTTATTTCCTCGCATCAAACTTTTTTTTACACCTTTTTTTCACTATTCATTTAAAATTAAACTAATTCAAAATATTGTGTATTTTTTCAAGTTGTTATGAATATGATAATGGTTGTATTACAAATTATCAAATAGAAAAAACTGATTGATTTAGAGCATAAACATGTATGCAATGTGTGTTTGTGTTATAACCTATATAGTTTGAAATAAGGTGAAGTTTATGGATGGCGATTAGCAAACACATTATATAATAACAAGTGGCATTAATACAAAAATTGTCATCCACCTATGTATATATAATAGAACAATGATATTTTGACAACACTTTTTGACAACTTTTATTACAACGGGACACGTGTCATCATTTTATTGGTCTATTTAAATTTATGTAAAAAATATTTAAAACGGACCAATCACAAGCTGTCACGTATGCGTTGTCAAAAAGTTGTTAAAAAAGTGTTGTTAAAAGAAGTTTTTCCTTTTTGTAATAACAAGTAGCAAACACATGATATAATGAAGAAAGAACTGTCAGACCTTGAACAGTGAGACGATGAACAAGAAGAGCATAAGGTAACAAACGTTAATTTATTGATAATAATATTATAATGCCCACAGACATATACATGTAGCAGACATGATCCTTAACTTAAAACTTAAAAGAAGGAAAATCTTAGGAAATAAGAGAAGATGTGAGGCATATTGTGTTGTTATGGTGGGCAAGTGTAGGTGGTGGCTTTCCGACCACAGGTGTTTAATAGAAGGTTGAGGAGAATGTCTAGATTAACTTTGATAATTCCGAGGTCGAGCTTGAGAGTAGCACAGAGACACACGACGGCCTCAAGGTCAATAAGACCAGCGAGGAGGGGGCAGCAATTGGGGTCAGGTTTATAAGGAGGAACCAAAACATTGGCGCAAAGATGCAATTCCGGGCACTTAGCTAGTGTTGGAGTTGCAGCGGTTAGGGTGTTGCAGTTGACCATGGAAAAGAAAAGGAGGTTGAGAGAAAGGAGAAATGCAATACTGGTTGAACCCATCTTCTCTTAGGTTTAATTGGCAAACGATTGCTCTTGCTTGTTTGTGGAGGCAACTCCAATTTCACCCACAATTTATAGGCAAAGGATGTATATTTTTTTAAAACTACATTAAATAAATTGAAAAATCATATGTTTTTACTAGTAAATTATAATAAAAATTGGTAGTTTTTTGTAATAATATATATATTTTTTTAACTCCCTTTACTCTAATTTTTAATTAGCCAATTTTATTTGTAATGATTAAAAATATTATTTATTTAATAGAAGAGATAATTTTAATATTTTCAACTCAAATGTAACTACCTAACTTTCTTTCTTAAAATAACTAACACACGTTTCTTAATTTTTAATTATTTTTGTAAAATTATATACATTTTTGAAACGGTATACTTTTGTATTAAAAACATGAGGCTGTGCAGCTCATATGATAAGACACACAAATAAAAAAATTATAATTAGGTCTTATTAATTTTTAATTTTTTATTAACTAGGTTATATGTGTATTATTTTTAACTTGTCGAAAAGTTAAAGATAAAAAATCTGATGACAATGCAAAATGAAATTCACATCATTCAATAATAAAAAAAATTAAATGCTAATAACTCGGTCGAAAGTATAGAAATTTTAAATATTTAATAGATATAGAAAATTAATTAGATATATTTAAATTTGTAAGAGACTTAAAATTTAATTAAGTTATTAAAATATTATTTATTTTAACATGATTCCATTAAAATCATATATATATATATATATATATATATATATATATATATATATATATAACATTTTTAATAATAAGAAATTTATATCTATGCGATTTACATTAAAATAATATTTTTATTCACTACAAATTAATTTGTTTTTTTCTTGTGGACCTACACTATTACATCTTTTTAAAGATATATCTATAATTTTTATTTTAACGTAAATACTTCAATATTTTTTATTATTTATTAATATAGTTTTTTTTGAAAATAGAAAAACATTATGTCTAAGAGTTTCATTTAATAAGATTTAAATTTTATATCATTTTTAATAAGAAGGTGTTATGAGATGTAATTTTTAAACATGTATAATCGTAAATATAACCATTCACTGTTAATATGTTATTCAATAATAATTAATATTATTATTATAACCGTATTAGCTTGGCAAAAGTTAAGATATAAAGTTAATTTAGAAGTTAACAGTAGTTTTAATCAATAATGAATTAATTAAATATTTTTCTGAGAACATTAAAGTATATTTTTGAACAAGTAATTAAGGTCATGTTCATTGAAAAATGGTGATAGAAAGACTTAATTTTTTTTTTTGTATTTTTAAAACTTGATTGCAATTTTTTGTTTCAATATAAAATGTTTTAAAGGTCTTTGATTTAGTAATAATCTGTCTTTAAAAAAATTGGAAAAAGAGTTGATTTTAAGTCACATATTTTTTATCTTTATAACTTATGGTTTTATTTAACTTTCAATCTTAAATTAAATATATATTATGTTAGTATTATCTAATAGAGAGTTTTTATAAAGTCTTTTATGGTGTAACGAGATATATATATATATATATATATATATATATATATATAT
>NC_028360.1:14594579-14617400 GCF_000741045.1 Vigna radiata var. radiata
CGGTTCGGACCTCCACTTAGTTTCACCCAAGCTTCATCCTGGTCATGGATAGATCACCCAGGTTCGGGTCCATAAGCAGTGACAATTGCCTTATGAAGACTCGCTTTCGCTACGGCTCCGGTGGTTTCCCTTAACCAAGCCACTGCCTATGAGTCGCCGGCTCATTCTTCAACAGGCACGCGGTCAGAGTACCGGACTGAGAATTGGTTTTAAAAATATTAGTTATATATGTAGAATTAATATAAATTATGAATCTATGCGTCTAATAGAAAAATACTAACCTGAATATATGATAATAATATAATAAATAATAACAAAATAATAATTAATATATAAACGAGATTTAATTATAGTATGAAAATTTAATTCAAATAAGCATAAATTAAACTATTTCACAATACGATAAACAGATTTAAAAGATCTTACTATACCACCTTTTTAAATATATGTATTGAGATAAGTAGATATAATATGTAATTTTATCATTTTGAAAAATATACGATATTAACTTTTAGATGTACGTTCAGCTTATACTTTCATTTTGGTCCACTGTTTTAGCTGATTCTGTCGTTACGTGACAACTAATTTTAGTATAATAAATATATTTCTTTTAAGAAGAGAAGCTGAAAAAGATAAAATTTTATATTTCATACTTATACATATAAATTAGATTTTTATCTATTAGTTATTCGTTGGTTTAATGGTATTTTTTTAATTTTTATATATGTAATAATAATTCAATAAATTTGATTGCTTTATTTTTGGCTTAATATGTATATATTTTAAAAGGATTCAATTTCTTGTTTTTCATTAAATCAAGAATCATTAACTCTATACAATATAAGAATCAAATTAAATAGAAAAATAAAGAGAAAAATTAAATAAAAAATATATAAAACAAAATTATTAAATGAATGCTATAATTATAAAGACAAAAAGTAATATTAAGTCTTATTCATTTATAAAATATAATATATAATATTTTTAGTTTATTTTCTTGCTCTATATGTGACGTGTGTATTGTTATTATTTTTTTCGATTAAATAAGACTTTTGAAAAGGTTATAGAGAAATAATATTTTTTTTTTAATTTATCAGGTAAATCTATTAGTACATATTAAATAATTTTGTCTATACATCAATTAGACAAACTTATTAATATATATTTCACGAGTTTATTAATGTACATTAGACGAATTTGATTATTTACTAATTAAAAGACTTTTGCAATACATAAATTAAAAGACTTATTAGACTAATTTAGCAATACATATTATATGAGTGTGTCTGTATACTGATTAAATAAGTCTAGAAATAAATATTAAGTAAGTTTATCATTGTATTAATCAGACGAGTCTAGCAATGTACATCAGACAAGTCTTTCCATACACTAATTAGAATAATATAGCATAAAGATTACACGAGATTGTCCATATAATAATTAAATAAGTATAACAAAATATATTAGAGAAATAATTTCATAGGTTGATTAGATGAGTATAACAAAAATTATTAGACAAGTATGATAATATCTTGATTAGATGAGGAAAGCAAAAATCATTAGACAAGATTATCGATGTATTGATTAAACGAGTCTAACAATACACTTTAGGCAAGTCATTCATATATTTATTAAACGACTTTAACAATGTACATTAGACAAGTCTTTCATTACATAAACTAGATTAGTCTATTAATAAACATTAGAAAACTTTGTTCGTTTATCGCTTAGATGAATCTTGCAATATACATTAGATGATCTTATTCAAACATTGATTAGATGAGTATAACAGAAAACATTACACAGGTCTAGTAATACACATTAGGCGAGTCTATCCATATACTGATTAGATGAGTATAACATAAAATATTAAACGAGTCATTCCATACATTGATTGGATGACTCTAAGAATACATATTAAACGAGTATAATTATACACTGATCAGACGAGTCTTGAAACACACATTAGACGAGTTTGTCCATAGATTGATTACACCTATAACAATATATGTTAAACAAGTTTGTTCATACACATAATAAATGAATTTATTAATACACATTAGACGACTCTATACATTATATGATTAAGCTGAGTCTTGCAATATGTATTACACAAATTTGTTTGTACATTAATTAAACAAGTCTAACAATACACATTAGACGAATGTGTCCATATACTGATTAAACGAGTGTAACCAATATTTTCAACAAGTTTATTAATATATTGATTAGATGAGTCTAACAATTCATATTACATCAGTCTATTCATCCACTAATTTATATTTTTAACGAGTGAACTTTACATATTTTTACATATCCTTTACACTTTTAGAGAGCTTAATTATATATGTTTTATTTTATATTTTTATAAAGTCTACTATTTATATTTTTATGAATATATTAACTTTCAAACCTATAAATTATTTTTAAGGTTAATTCTATTCAAAATTTAATTATAAATTTCAAAATATTTATCGTTTTTTTTTTCTCGATCTCTAATTATCTTCTAATAGTTCAAAACTAATTTAAAATAATAAGAAGCATACAAGTCGATCTTCTCATGAACGACTACACATTAATCATAAATCATTTGAATCGCGCTTCAGGTGGACAACTTTACTTAAAGATAAATTCGTGTTTTTATTTTTTTATATTTCAATGCATCACCAAATTTAATTAAAGAAAAATGGTATACTTTTAACACGACATTATTAAAAAAGAATAAAAAAAAATCGTTTTATATAATCACGATTTCTCTATGATTTTCAAACTCTTGAAATAAAAAATAACTTTTTTACTACGTTTTATTTATTGATAATTTTGAAAGAAAAAATGTGCTAGATTGGTATATGTTCCTCTTATTTTCAGGGTGTGCGAGAAACTAAACCCTCGTCAATTAAATTATAATATTTTCACTTTTAAATTTTAAAAAAACCTCATCTTGGGAGGAAAAATTAATAGAAGAATTTGAAAATAAAATACAAAATATTAAAATTATAGAAAAATTATTTTTTTAATTAAAAATAAGAAAATGTAAATTATTTTATTTAAATTGAAATAAAAATATTATTATTTTATTATTATGATTATAAAAGGCTATTAAAACTATGGTTATCTGTTATGGTGATACATAGTTGAAGGTGAGACTGTTACATTTTTTTTTTACCAATATTTCGTATATTTCTTATTTATTTATTTCCAAATCTTTTTCAGTGAACTTTACATCTTCGGTACATAAGGTTCTCTTCTGAGTGTGAATGCAAGAATCATAAAATTGCAACAAAAACTACACTTTCTCATGCACGGTTTCTGATATGAGAGTCCTAAAACTGTCCAATTGTAAGTTTGGTATGGAATAGAGAGTGAATCCAAACAGTAAGAAATCATTTTTTACAGCATAATTTTTGTAGTTTCAGAAAAAAACGGAACGTAGCTTGGAAGAGTATGTGGGCAACCATTGTTTGTAGGGTGTGGTATAAAAGGAATAGGTTGAGGAATATGGATAAGGAACAAGCTGAGGAATATCAATTTCACATACTCGGATTTGATGCTTATGTCCGATAGAGTGTTTACAAACTTTCAAGTAATTTTGTGACATGGAAGCCTTCATGACAAACAAGACCAATGAAGATTCGGGGGAGAGAAACAGGAAGATATCTTTGAATAGGAGATATTAAAATCCAAAGCATAACGTCAAAAAAGGTCGAGGTCAAAGCTCTTTAATATTATATACCAGTGTTAGGATGGATTATATAGATATAAATGTGACTTATAGCCCCTAAAATTTGGTTATATGCAAAAATTGTGGTTTGTAGAAAAAATGTTTTGAATGCTTGAACTTAAATGTTATTGAGTTTTGTTTGATGAATGATAGTTTAAAATGTTTTAAAATGTTATTGATATAGAGACTAGATGCAGATAGATGTAGAGTTTCATTGATTTGGGCTTTGAATTCTTCTTTATGATAGCTTATGAAATTTATATGAACATAAATAAGCATACTTTACTTTGAGTTAAGGGACTAATGTTAAAATTTGCATGAGTAAACGATAATGTTTCAAAAAATTATAGTTTAGATTAATCATTTAAATATTTTAGAAGTATAGTACTATTAAAATGGTTTTAAAAATATCTTTGAACATTAATTTGATTATATCGTTGAAATTTATTTCTATGGTATTTTCACTTAAGTGAAAGAATAAAATCCAAGAACTTACTTTCTACTTTAATTTTGCTTAAGAAAAAAATAAAGTTAAAACTAACTTTTAATTTTATTTTTGTTCATGCCAAAGATTTTTTACTCAAACAAAAAATAATATTGGAGCTCAATTCAATTTCTATTCAAACAAACTTATTTTTGCCTAAGTTAACAAAATTCATTGTTTCTTTTAATACTAATTGAATATAAATACAAATTGAATATTAAATTTTATATGTAATTGATTGATGATTTTATTTAAATTATTTATAATATATTACAATGGCTAATGAGATTGATGGAATTTATATAATAGAATTTGAATAAGAATTGACATGTGTCTATATAACATTGAAGTTTTTAATTATAGATTTAAAAAAAAAAACAAAAAAACAAAACTATCACTATGTTATATTATCAGACAAAACTTTGAAACAGTTAAAACATTGATACAACATGTAATCCGAGTAAATTTTCGACACTAGTTAGTTTAACATTGTCATATAGGATATATCTTACTAAAATAAGCTTGACCCTAATTTTATACTTCAGTTCCATGTTTAAGCCGGAAAGCAAATTGTAACGACAACTTTTAGTTCGAAAGATGGAAACTGATTTTAATATCATTACTATAACAACCAACGCCTTTTCTACTTTTCCACCCAATACTCAAAGATAATACAAAACCCAAAAGAAAGACAAGCATACAATTTAATAACCTTTCAGTTCTCAACCAAAGGACTGTTATCATGTTTCAGAAGCAGGACGATAAACAAAGCGAGGAGGAAGATGAAAACCTCGTTTACAAGAACAACAAGAGCACAAGTTACCAAACGTTCATTTATTGCTATATATATATATATATATATATATATAGTATTATTATAGTGTCCACAACATGATGCAGACACGAATAGTAATACATCCTTAACTTAAAACACGGAAAAACAAAGAACGGTAGTAAGTAACAGAACATCTTGTGTTCTTATTTGCAAGTGTAGGTGGTATTTTTGCGTCCACAGGTGTTCAATAGTAGGTTGATGGGAATGTCTAGGTCAATGCTGACTATTCCCCCGAGGTTGAGCTTGAGAACAGAGCAGAGGCACACGGCGGCGTCAAGGTCAACAAGGCCACCGATGAGGGGACAGCAATTACGGTCAGGTTTAAAAGGGGGCAGCAAAATGTTGGCGCAAACTTGCAATTTCGGGCACTTAATCTGTTCGTTATTATGGACGATTTGGGTGTTGCAGCTGACCATGGAAAAGAAAAGGAGGTTGAGAGAGAGCATGATGGCAACGAGGGCAACACTCTTTGAAGCCATTTTCCAAACAACTACTGTGATTAGTTTCTCTTGAAGGTTCTCAACACCTGAACAAAGTGCTCTTGCTTGTCAAAGGTTGTTGAAATTTGCCATAATTTATAGAGAGATGTGTGATTTTTTATTCTTTTCATATCCTTAGTTTCGAGATATTAATAATGGCCAAACTTTATGCCTTGGACTGTTAATAGCTTTGATTGGTAACTGATGAAGTTTACACTACTTCACGCAAACCTACATAGATTATTCTCTTTTCTATCCTCTCCAAAACAATACTATTTTTAGTTTTTTAAATTTCTCAAAATAATATTTTTGCATACTTTTTTTAAAATGGATAATCTTTTTTTGTACTCAGTTTTGTTAAAAAACACTTTTGAATAAAAATTATTAAAAACTTGTATGGGTTTATGTAATTTGTTTATTTGTTCTTTTGCTGTTTTTAAGCAGTAAATGTTGCATCTTCAATAACTGATTTCTTAAGTTTGAGGACGACTACACGTAATTAAAAACGTATATATTACCTCTTTCCCAAAATCCTACTATTTTCGTATTTTTAGTGTTGCTCAAGATTCTTCTGGCTAAACTGATATATATGGAATACTTTTTCTATAATAATATTCTTTTAAAGTTTCCTATTTTACTTTTTTTTATAATAGTATATGTATATATGTTATATAAGATTATGTAAAAGAAAAATAAAATTAAATATGTTTTTATTATTAAATTTTAAGTAAAAATTAAAATTAGTCTATTTTTGAAATTTGGATCTAATTTATTTCTCCAACTTTTAAAAATGGATAGATTTAATTATTTTAATTCAAAATTTTATTAAATTTATTTGAAGATACATCTTATAAACTTAACAAAATTTAACTAAAAAAACTAAATATATGCATTTTTAAAATTGGTGACTAAATTGAGCCAAAAGTTTATAGACTATTCTAATTTCAACTAAAGTTTAAAGGAAAAAACATATTTAATACAAAAATTAAGAATATAAATAATAAAAGAGTAATTAAGAATCTAGTGAATTTTGAAAATTACATTTCAATATAAAAATCTGATGTTTTACAGTTAATATAGAATAATATTATACTCAATAACTTTTATTACTTTATTGTTGAATAACCGAGAATGATAGTGATAAAAAACAATCTATTGATCATTTTAGGTGATGATATAAAATGATCAAAAAGTATGACTATTTAATTAATCAAGAGTCACTTATCGTTTTATATTAAGTATAATATACTTTTATATTACACACAAAATATTATAACTCTTAACACATAAATACAAATGAAGAAATATAATAATCATATTATTGAATTAACGAAAAAATTAAACAAGTGACCCAGTTAAAAGATATAAATATTTTGAATATTCAATAAAAAAATAAAAACTTAATTAAAAATACAATAAACACTTCAAACATAATTAAACCTAAAAATAATTCAAAAATATGACCGCTAAAATGAAATAGAAAGAACATTATTTTTAGTTTTCTATTTTTAAATAATAATTTTTAGGATATATATATATATATATATAGTCTCGCTTTATATCGAAAAGATACACAAAAGGTAATTAAGAAGTCAAGGGTGTTTTTTATTCAATACAAGTTAATTAAATAATTTTAATCACTGAGCATCCAAAAGATGTTTTCGGAACTAGAGTTTTGTATTAAATGTAATATTTATTATTAGAAATCATAGTATTTTATCAAGATACACAGTAAAGGGATCAAATTCTTATTGTATCTATTATAAACTTAAATACCATAATATAATTAAATATTATATGATGAGGATGTTACGTATGTTCAGTATTTCTAAGCACAAATAATATGAATAATTCTACAATCTTCTTCGTTACACTTAGAGTCTGTATTTTTACTATTTTCTTTTATGATTTACTCTAATAAGGTTTTATAAGATTTATATTTTTATTAATATTTCATTTGATTGCAGGTAAAAATATATAATTTATAAATGAAAGAAATAAAATTTTATTTTTATGATACATGGTTTAATATTTTTATGTTATTTTATTTTTAGCATAGTAAAAGCTTTTATTTTTCATTATTTTTGTGAAAGTGTGTTTTGAATTGGGTTGAGTTTCACACTATCAAGAAATTAAATCAATTTATAATATATAAGTGAGTGTAATTTTTTTTAAAAAAAATTGGTTTTTATATAATTGAGTTAAACTTAAAATATACTTCTTCACATAGTATTTGGGTCATGAGTTAAAGTCTATCACAACAAAGATATTGTTTATTGATTTATATTTTTCTAATTCTTATTTAGGTTATCGAACTATCAATTAATGTTTAGTTCCACACTCAAACATAATGTATTGAAAGTCTCATATCAACTAACTAGAGATAAAACCAATTTTTAAAATATATAACTAAACGTAAATCTCATATTATAAGTAATTAAGACTTTTTTTCTAACAAATTATACATTAAAATTTGTATGAACAATATTAATAATATGAACATGGAAGTGATGGATAAGGTTGAAGTTAAGTACTTGAAATTTGACAAAAGTGTTGTTCAATAAAATGAGAATTTGTTTGAGTTTATTTAAACGTTTGAGAGTTTGAGTTAGTAACTATTATATTTTTGCTCAAATAACACATTTATAGATTAAATGACAGATATGTTTTTCCAAAGATAGATGGTTCCTTCAAGTGACATTGTTTTTATTTAGGGAAAATAAATCCACAAGTATAAAATGATATGTGAAAAATTGTATATAAAACGTATGTATGAATAATGATAGACATATACACGCTGGAACATCACGAATTATGAATATTTCATGTCTTAAACTTATCCTATTTTTTGAGTTGTAAGTTTATTTAAATGGTTTGGGTCTTAATATGTAATACAACTTTTTTTTTAAAGCACAGATCATTCCTTAATAAATATCCTTATTATATATTCATATGTATTAATTCTATAAATATGTGTGAGAAAGATGTATTTTATTAAATGAATTGATTTTTTTATTAAGAAAATTTTTAAAGAAGTTCTTTATTATATTGACATAGTAAATGTTTGATAGTTTTCTCTTATATTTTCTTTTATATGATAAATTGTTATGAATAAATATATACACGACCCATATATATATATATATATATATATATATATATATATATATATATATANTATATGATAAATTGTTATGAATAAATATATACACGACATATATATATATATATATATATATATATATATATATATATATATATATATATTTATTGTGATGGTATATAAACAAATTAAAGTTACAGTATTATGGATAAATGTAATTAACTAAAATTTGTTTATACTTACTAAAATTCTGATTACTTTTTTTTCTCACTACTACAGGGCATGCAGGAACTATGATTTACTTTTTCAGCTGGTGGCATCATTTATTAAAATCAGATCCAAAAATAAGACATTATTATATTATTATAAAATTGTTAATGTTATTGATTATATGGCAGTTGATTAAAATAAAATGGATGTGTTGCAGTGGTAAATATATTTATTTCTCCTTCCATTTCACACGGATTAATAATAATAATAAATGTATTACTTTTTTTAATTCTTTTTTTTTAAATAACACTTTAAGTAAAAAATAATTTAAGGATAAATTAGAATTTTTTTAATGGACATCTCGAACGGAGACTTCTTAGTAAAGTTTTCTAAACTATTTATGTTTTCTGATTCTCTCAATATTATCCTCTAAAGTTATCCCTTTTAAGAATGTAGGCTCAATTTTGCATAAATGATAAAGAATTTCAAAAAAAACTTCATATCTTTATATCTTTTATATTTTACTGAATATATATTAAATAAATTTTACTTAGCATTTGATTCGTTTTACTTGAAAATGGGTGTTTTCATGTAGAAACGGGATGCTGATCAATAAGTAATTTTAACTTTTTATGACTAAAGCCGTTGGAGTAATAAATTGTACAAGAGAATTAGTCCTAAATGTGATAGTGTGTCTTCATTCTAGAAATAATACATGTTACTTTTTATTTCAGTCTTTAAAATTTTAAGAATATATTTGTCGTTGTTTTCTATTAAAAGTTTGTGTGTTTTTGCTTATATAGAAGTAATAATTTAAACATATTTATCGTATTAGATAGAGAGAAAAAATTGAGAAAGTAAAAAAATCATTGCAATTTATAGAGAGAAGATGTTTTGTTTTCAATATGATGAGTTCCAGATATGAATGATGGCCAAAGTTTAGGTTTTAAATTTTTTAAAATAATATTTCATACCATTAATGAATCTTTCGATATATAAGCGATAAAAATTACTCTTAACCCTTTTTATATCAAAGATAAGTCTTTGGACAAGAGAATCACAGAAAGATTAAATTAAATTAAATTAAATTTTAATTCAATCATACAAGTGATTTATCACTTTTAATCCAAAATTATAAAACCATGAGTGTATAGATATTCTACCTTATATATTGTTTAACTCTTTTATTTTTATTTAATACGTATTTTGGTTCATGCTTTTATTCTCAACAAAAATTAATCAAGTTTTGTTTTATTGTTTTTAAGTGATTTTTGTGTTTTAAACATAAAGATTTCTTAAAATTTACTTAAGTTTAAGTAACGAGTATGACACCTTTACATGTAATTAAAAAGGTATATATTACTTTCTTTTCAAAATCATATTATTTTTGTTTTCTTATTTTTTATTTTAAAGAATTTGAGAGTGAAAGTGAAGATATTTAAAAATAAAGTTTATGAAAAATTGAATGATGTGATAGATAGAATTTTTTTTTAATAAATTTAAATGTAAGACTGTAGTTTTATTATTATTATTATAATATCGCAACCCAAGTTTCCTTAAAATATCACCTCTATTGTCAAGAACGAGTAGATTGTAGTTTTATTATTATTATTATTAATAATATTATTATTATAATATTGCACCTATTTCATTTACTTATAATTGTAATATTTACTCTCAGCAAGAACACCCCTTTTTCTTGAAGATCCATTGTTAATTTTCCATTTGCAGAAGTCTTTCACACTTGTATGTTATTTATATAATTTAAAAAGGAATCTGTCAAATTAAATAATAATAACACTTAGGTTTAATTCTATGATAAATTAGAACTTTCCTGTCTTTATTAAATTTTAATAATATCTTAAGTACTTAAAAAAAACAATTTTTTTATCAACAATGACAAAAATATATTGAAAGAATGCACTATGATTCTCAATCTATCATAACATAAAAATTTCATTTACATTTACCTATACATTTTTAAAAGTAACTAGAGCTATCAAAATGGGTCATAAACTGCGAGCTAATCCGGCCCGTCACGGGTTCGGGTCGGATTGGGTTCGAAAAATACAACCTACCTATATGCGGGTCAGATTTCAACCTGGTTCATTTAGACTCGGCTCATACGAGTTGAATCCGTGGTAAACCGGGTTGGCCCACCAACCCACTTACCTAATTTTATTTTTTTAATTTATTATTTTATTTATAAAACCCTAAAAAATAAAATACTCTCTTCACTCACTGTGTAGTAAAAAAAAAAAAGTAAGCTCTCACAAGTCACTCTCTCACGGTACTTGCTCTCATTTAACACATTAAAATTATTCAAGGAGCAGGTAAACCATCCTTCCTTTTTTTTTTTTCTCTTTTCTCCACATTTTTGTTTTCTCACTTCTCTTTCTTTATTTTTTTTCAAAAATCCTATAATGACAAAAATAGGGTTTGCGAATTTGTTTTTTGTTGTGGGAGATTTGAAGACATGAAATGATTTTTTTTCCTGTTTTGACATGCTTGTATGAGAGTTTGTTCATTTTTTATTTAAACAATTTGAGTATACATTATTTGAACAAGCTGCTTTTGATATCTTTGAATTTGAGAAATTATGTTACAAATTAAGTTACAAATTAAACTATTAATTTTTTGTTGATGTTGTTGAGTATTGGTTTTTTTTTATATATTTGAATTTGGATTATATTGTTCTTTTTATTATTATTTTGAATTTGAATTGTCTTTAACATAATTTTTTAGGAGTGAAATTTTTTTAAATTTAAATTATAGAAAGTTTGTATTTTTTTATTTTAAAAAAATGTAACTAAATGACCTAGTGAACCAACCCGTGGTGAGTCGGGCTGAGTTCAAGTTTTTCTAACTCACTAATAAATGAGCCGGATTGGATTGGCTCCCTAAATGACCAACCCGTGGTGGACCGAACCGGATTGAATGGTTACCCGTTTTAACAACTCTAAAAGTATATATATTAAATGATTCTAAATACCCAAAACGATAATCATCATCCGCATAATTACTTAATCTTATATGTACTAAAAAAATTTATGTTTTTTAACTGAGTCTTTACCGTTAATATTTTTATTACTTGAGTGGTGAAATTGAAAAATTATAAAATTACACGACACAAGAAATAATCAAGATGACTAGATAATATTCACATCATTCGTTAACAAAAATATTAACTCATGGATTCAATTGAAAAACATAATTTTTTTAGTACTTGATACAATATAAAAGTTTAATAGAAGTTCAATTGAAACTTTCATAATTTACTTAATTAAACTTAATAATAATAATAAAATTCCTATTTTGCATTTTAAAAAGGTAAAACTAAAATATATATGTTAATACTTCAAATCATTGTCGTTAAACTATTCTACACAATATTTTATCAATTTACAATTTTGTTGAAGATGATATCTATTTTAAAATGTTGCTATGTTTTAAAAAACTTTATCAAACGACTTTTAACTTAAAAGCGAATTTTAAGCTGTAAATAAATACAAATTAAAAAAATTCTTTTTTTTATAAAATTCATTAGTGGAAAAAACAAGGTTTAATATCCTATTTTGTTCCCGTTTGGTTTGAAAATGTCAAATTAATTCATCATTTAAAAAGTGTGTCAATTGCTTCAACAAAATCTCTTCTGTTAAATTTGTACAAACCGTGTTAAATATGTGAGGAGAGAGTATTTAAAGTAGAAGAATAATAGAAGAGAGAGTGTTCCTGCATCTCACTTCTTTCATCCTTCACCTCCCAAATTACAGTCTTACCCTTCATGACCTTCCAAATTACAGTCTTACCTTTCATTTAATAAAATCTCCTTTTTTTTTAATAAAATCTGAAAAAGTGAAATGATAATTTAATTATTTTCAACCACCAACAATAATTTTGTACTATTATACTATAATCCTAGCCTCTACACTCCATTTCATTTCTCCTGTTAATCCCGTGCTTGCATGCTATTTAGTCACTGTTCTATGTCTTTTTCGTTGATGGTGATTGTGGTCGTACTGTGATAATTTTTAAGAAGAAAAGTGTTGGCCGTAGTCACAGAGAACTTTATGAAACTAGTAAAAGAAATTCTGGTTTGAAGTAAGGTTTTATAGGATTATGTTTTTTTATTTGTTTACTGTTCTTTCCTTCTTTTTATTTACATTGCATGATTTAGTTTATAAGATTTTTTTATTTAATTATATAAAAAAGTAAAATTCAAAAAATACTAACAAACAAATAAAAAAAGAAAAACACACACAGAAAACAT
Source organism: Vigna radiata var. radiata (assembly GCF_000741045.1). Taxonomy (NCBI): domain Eukaryota; kingdom Viridiplantae; phylum Streptophyta; class Magnoliopsida; order Fabales; family Fabaceae; genus Vigna; species Vigna radiata. Next base: position 14,607,682 of record NC_028360.1, read on the forward strand.
ATTCAATAATATCTAACCATAAAATATATCATAAAAATAAAAATTACAGATTATATAAATATAAAATATTAACAAAAAAAGTATATAAAATACTAACAAAAAAATTAAAATACTGCAGGAAAAATAAAACAAAAAAAAAGAAATAAAAAAAAAGCAAAAAGAAGAAATCCAAACAAAATAAAAGCTTAACCCAGTTTCAACTTCGATAAGCAACCCTCCACACCTTCCAAATGCGGTGGTGATCCTCAACCGCACTTACAAGTGCGGCTTATCTAACTGCTCCAACAATAACCGCAACTCGTTCCAAGTGCGGCGAACCTCATCCGCAACTCCAACTGTGGCAACCCTCTTAACCGCACTTCCCAGTGCGTGAACGCCTTATCCACAATTCCAAGAGCGGTTAAGGCCTCTCTCCTTCCCCTCAGACCCAACAGGACAATGATATTTTGACAACTCTTTTTTAACAATTTTTTGACAACAGGACACGTGTCATCATTTTATTGGTCTGTTTAAATTTATGTTTAAAAAAATATTTGAAACGGACCAATCATAGACTGCCACGTATGTGTTGTAAAAAAATTGTCAAAAAAGAGTTGTTAAAGAGGTTTTTTCCGATCCAACACCCCCAACCCTAGATCAAGCATTCCCAACCCCAGACCAAACATTCTCAACCCGCACATCAACCACAGAGATAATATTTACAACAAATAAATCATTTTATTACACTACAACCAGAAGGAGGGGAAGAGGAGAGGAAGGAGCAGGAGAAGAGGGGAGGAACTCTGCGAGAACAGCTTAAAAATAAAGGGTGAAAAGGTAGCATAAGATGATTGCTGGAAGAAGAGAGGAGAAAAAGAAAGAGGGGTGTAGGGTTTGTGAAATGCGGCACAATAGAGGAATGGTTGCTTTTTTTTTTCATTAAATGAGTAATAGGTCAGCTTTATTTTTAAATTAAAATAATTCTGAAGGGTTATAATTGAAAATATAAAATTGAAAGAAAATTGAAAGGAAGTGCAGGAAGAACCAAGTGAGGTGCAGGAGAACCACTCTAGAAGAGAGAGAAAAAACCTGACAAAAACCTGTTACAACCTGCGTTGTACAGAAAAAGTAAAAAAGAGAAAAAAAAATATTTAATGTGTGCAATTGACTCACTTTTTAAAGAATGGACTAATTTAACATTTACGAGCAAAACGGAGACAAAATAGGATATTAAAAAAAAGGTTTAATACATATTTTGGTCCTTCCTTTGGGAGGATTGTTCAAAGTGGTCATTCCTTTTTTCAAAAGTTCACTTTAGTCCTACCTTTCGCAAAAACAATTCAAGTTGGTCCTTTTTGGTAACGGCGTTAAGTTCACTAACGACAGAGATGCCAGGTGTGTAATGTTTGATGATGTGGCATTGTAATTTGTTTTAAAAAAAATATATAATGATGATGTGTAAATGAATATAATCAGGGTTGAGAATTAATTCTGACTATCCCTAATTACTCTCTCAACACACATTTGGGGTAATTAATTATGACTATCCTTAATTACTCTCAAATTGGGAATTTCCATTCTAAAAAATCAAATGCAGAAACCTTTCTTCTTCCTTGTGCCGCCACCCTCATGGACACTACCGTTAGCCGCCGTAGAAACCATCACAAAAATCCAATCTAAAAATGAAAATCTCAACCCTTCCAATCGCAACACCAGAAAAATCAAGAATAAAAATCCCAAAAGAAAAATTTCCAATTTCAAAAACCCTAAAATCAAAACCCTAAGTTCCCAAATTTTGACCCAAATTTACGATTTCAATTGGGATTTATGGGCAATTGCAATTAGGGTTCATCAAACAACTTCAATCCAGTAATCTTCATCGACACGTTAGGGATTTTCTAGTCATCCACCTTCAATGCTGTAACACAGAGCAGGCCATCAAAGAAGAGTAGGGAGGGAGTAGCAGTAGCAAAGGAACGAAGATGACGGCGATTCTGCCGTGGGAGCTCATAATCGAAATTTTGTTGATGTTGCCTGTCAAATCCCTTGTTCGTTTCAAATGTGTCTGTAAGTCATGGCTTTGTCTTCTCTCTGATCCACACTTTGCAATACCACATTTTCAACGAGGCAAGCTCTACCAGACTTTTGTTCATAGTGCCTCCGTCTCCTGAATTCCGATCCATAGATTTCAACGCATCTCATCACAATGATTCTGCATCTTCTACATTAAACCTCAACTTTCTACCTCCCAGTACTCATCATAATGTTCAGATTATAGGTTCCTGCAAAGGGATTTTACTTCTGAACTCTTATCAAAGTCTCTGGGTGTGGAATCCATCAACTGGTGTTCACAGAAAATTATCTTCCACCCCTATTGAATCCAATTTGATGCAAGCCATGTTTTTTACAGTTTTCGAAACCCCTTCAACATAATTTGCATAATTCTGAATTGGCAATGGCACCCCGAAAAACCCCTTCATTTACACGTCATCATTAATTATTTTTTAAAACAAATAACAATGCCATATCATTAGACATTTGCCACCTGGCAGCTCTGCCATTAGTGAACTTAACGCCGTTACCAAAAAGGATCAACTTGAACAGTTTTTGTGAAAGGTAGAACTAAAGTGAACTTTTGAAAAAAAGGAGGGACCACTTTGAACAAACCCTCCCAAAGGAGGAACCAAAATAGGTATTAAACCTAAAAAAAAAAACCAACTTGAAACGTTGTTTCTTATTTCACTCTATCTTTTTATTTAAAAGTTTTATTTTGTCTTATTTTTATGCCCCTTTCCATTTCCCCTTTAAAAATGTCAGTTTTAATTTAATGTAGCATTTCCTTCAGAAATTACTCTGAATTTTATCCAATTTTTATAAACTTTTTGGTAGCTGACAGTTGTCTTTAAATTATGTTGGTTATTGTTTGTTACTGAAAATTCAATGGTGCCATCCAAATCCAAAATATTTTCTTTTTTTATCTGAGCCATCTAATGGCCCATCCCAAAAACGTTGGATAATCAACTAATTGAATAATAGGCAACGCTTTTACTATCTGCACGTCCACAATTTCTTCATGCCCCCACTGAAGCTTCTAAAATGACCATTTTGCCATCCAAAAATGTGACTTTAGGATTACATATTCCAGAAGTTTTCGGAAACACGTTTATCAGAATTTTCAGACTGAAATTTTCAAAACAAAATTTCCAAAACGTTTTGAAACGTATGAAATATGTTTCAAAATAGAATTTCCAAAATAAGATTTTCAAAAATAACTTTCCATAACTCATAAAATTCCATCTAAAATGAATTTTCAATAAAATATGTTCCAGAAAAAACTATATGGAATGAGTTTTTTTTTTTTTTTTCTTTTCATTTTCTCTCTTGATCTTCCTGTGCAGCATTCTCCCCCTTTTTCCTCTCCAGCAGCGGTGCAATAGTAGAGGTGGTAGAAGCAGTGATAATGTAGTGTGCTGTGGTGCAACGAGGAGGGGTGTTTAAGACTCTTCCAATGATCATGGGGATGCAGTTAGTAATTGGAGAGTGCAGGCAGTTACAGTCAATAAGTAAAAGTGATTTGCGCCTCGTGTCCATTTAAATTTCAAAGTCTACTCCAATTTACGTAATTGATCAATAAATAATAAAAATCCCCACATTATATAATAAAATAAGTCAAAATAAAAGCAAAAAATAAAAATGTAAAACATTCATTCCTTCCACATCTAGTTTTGCCTCTTCTGTATGTTACAAACATTCATCCCACTATAATATATTGACTTATTTGATATTTTCAAATAAATATTTTCAAATAAATATGAAAGTATTTTAAACTTTTATTTATTTTCATTTTACTCAAAAAAGATAAAAGCAAGTTGGAATTAATTAAAAATTAAATATAAAACATTTTGATAGATGTATGTGTCTTTCCACAATGATGAGTTTTTTTTTTTTTCCTTTTTTTTACGTTTAACATTTGTTTTGGTATAAAATTAAATTGGGTTATATACATAGGGATTTGCAAGAGATTATAATTGTGATGATCGAGGGAAAGTGAGCCACAATTGGATGATATTATTTGTTGTGTTTTATAGAGACAATTGAGTTATATAAATATGTGTTGTTTTTTTTCAAAAATAATTAATTCATATTATGAAGAATATAATAAAGTATCAGAAATCTCAAATTTATTAAACTAATATCATGAGAGAAGGGACACGTTAAACCAATCAAATAGTCAAATTTAATAAAGCATGTGAATAATAGGGATAAAAAATAATGCACCTAACTTACGCTTCTTCAACTACTCTCACTACAACTTGTCTCTGCTTTTTATCCCTCGTCTTTCATTTTCTTTTTCACCGTTTTGATTGAAAGTTAAAATGCAGGAAACATTCTTACAATTTTTTTTATTGATAAATATTAATGGTTAATTTTATTAGTGAAAGAGTTTAATTTATAACTTTTTCACTCTTTTTAAAAATTTTCAAATCAATTTTATATATTTCAAATATTAATGAAAAAATTTACAACCTATTCAGTATTTTCACTGTTACTATTATTGCTATTAAAGTGTAATAATACTCTTGCATTAAATATATTCAATTTTGTCTTACTTTGATTAACAGGGCTTGATAATAGTTAATTTAATTTTAATTTTAAATAACTGGAAAAATAAAATATTTTATTAAAATATATTTAAAAAAGGTTATAGTTAGAATTATTTTATTAATTTTTTTAAAAATTAAATATTCTAGCTATAAAAATAAAATAAAATAAAGTAGATATATGTTAACAAAATGGTATATATTGAGAGCACTAAATTTTAATTTTATCAAAAATATATTAACTAAATTGCATTACATAAAATATGTAGTCAAAGATTATTAAGTAAAAACATGCGTTAGCTTGTTAGGGTTTGGCTTAATAACATAAATTATGGAATGTCAAAACGTAATTTAAATGCAATTGCCGTCGTAGGCAAGTCTAATACACTTTCATTAATATATATTCCCGGAATACATAAATTTATCAATTACAATGTATCCCCTCATAGCAAGTATTTTTAATTTTAATTTGTAGTATTTTAAATCTATTTCATATTTTCTACATTAAAAGTAAAAAATAATTGAAAAAATATATGTTATAGACTAATATTAATAAACTTACTCTTGTTTTAAAGATTTATCTTTAATTATATATTTGTTATTATATATATATATATATATATATATATATATATATATATATATATATATATATATATATAAACATTTGATGATAAATATACAACTATTATGTTAGAGTCATTATACAGTATGTATTCATTCACTCTAGAAAGTTATATATACACACCAATACAAGATAAATTTTTTCAAAAGAAAATATTATATAAAACATAACAAATCATAAGTATAATGTTGCATCTCCTTCACCCAATATCAGATCAACTGTAACATTTTTATCTGTTCACACAATTAAGGTGATCATGACAAACAAGAAGAACAAACAAATAGAAAAGAAAGGGTAAACTGATATATCAAAAAGGTAATCATATAACATTTATAGATATGTTAACACAAATAACTTATATCAACAAATCATAAGGCATGCAATCATTCATACTAGATTTCACCATCCAATACATGTATTGATATTAAACTTTGGCAGTTATGCACTTATTGTAATGGAACAACTTGGCTACCCAACCTACTACACACAAGGTTAGTCTGTCAACCATTTTTGGTCAAGGTAAAACCCCTAACTAGGACCTCCTGTCTCTCTCACCACAAACCACATCCTTCTGTACTTGAGATTGGATAATTATTAGAGCATTAATATAACTTTCAATATGAAATCCATATATCAATACACATTAATTTAACCACCACCAATCCTCTTTGGATTAGTACCAACCATTCATAGAACATATTAGAAATCAACCATTGTTTTAACATTCACATAATGACACACATTAAACACATCATAAGAGATATATGGAAATTTTGTTTGGGCTCGCATAGCGACTATTAAGTCAATATCTTTCTGACTTTGACTTCGCCCAGTGAGTATATGCTTGTCCAAAGAGTCTTCATAATTATGTAGAACAAAATTTTATAGATTTATATCATTCCAACCCTATAAAATCAGTCTAACACTAATCACAAATGCCTAAACAACCAACCATCAGATTATACTTAATTCAATTCAATGACTCAATTCACCTCAAATGAAATCTAATCCATACATGATATCAAAATTTCAATATATAATCACAAAGACGATTCAAAACCCTTAACTCAACACGTTATATTTCATCCAACAACTTAATTACATAAACCAACTACCATACAAGGATACAATAAGTGATTATAAGTTCTTTATTAGTTAAAATCAATGTAATTAGCTTTATTTACCTCCAAACACATAGGAAACTCCATCAACCCCTATGAATAACAAAAATACGATTAGAATACACCATTAGGATAACTGATCAATAAAGACTCTTAGAAAAGACTCGAGCACCACATGCAAACTAAAACAGTCTATATGTATAAAAGAACGCACAAACTAAGAAAAGAGTAAAAAACTGACATATTTTTTGGAGAAACTAATCAGATAAAATTGAAAATCTCGCCTTAAGGATTGTTCTGACAATTTTTTATATTCAAACAGATAAAGAGATGGTTAGAAAGCCTAGAAAAGGTAGAAAACTCTAAAAAAATGTTTAGATGAATGGTACAATACAATATATCAAAACTCGTTTATTTATTAAAATAATCGAGTCTCACTATTTTATACACATTATCAATTTTAAAACATCAATTTTTAGACCTTTACATTGAGTTTTTTTTTTTCTTATATGTATCATTTAGAAATAAAAAGTATGAAGGAAGTCAATTTTGTAATAAGAAATGTGTACGTGAAATTCAACTGAATTAATGTAATTACCCTAATTAAAAGTTATTTATAAACAGAGTTTCAGTTAAATTGTATTCATTCTTAATAATACTTATTTCCAATGAGTTATTTATAATTATTCTGACACATAAATTAAAATTATATTATTTATTAAAAATCAAATTAAATAATTATTTATTAGGTATTAGTTATAACTTTAAAGAAAAAAATAAAATACGTTTTTCACTTGATGACGAAAAAAAAATCTTATTTTTGTGAATAATTTGAATAATAATTGTATTGAATATGTTTTTTTTATTTCTAAAATTTTTATAAATTTTTCTGTTTTGTTTTCTTGTACTTTGCGAAAACCATATAAAGGATTATTTCAACCGATGTTATACAAATGTTATATTATATTCTATTATTAAACTTTATTAGTAATATGAAAAATACTTTATATATCATTCATTGAGTAAGATCTTCTGCATTATTTTCATAAACTACTTATACTAAATACTTTGTAATTTAATTTAGAAATATAATACATTTTTATAATAATTTAAAGATAAATAAAACCAAATTAAAAAAAAAAAAGTTAAAGTTCTAATGTTTTAAGGTCAATCTAAAAATTTATCTTTTAAAGTTAAGAATAATGTATAATAATAAATATTTAAGTGCTATATCTAGGTTAAAGTTGGAATCTAAGCAGCATACCCTTTTCGTAACTTTATGGTTTGAAAACAAAGTAGAATAAAAGTCTTCTAAAAAATATATGAAAGTCTGTTTTTACTATTCAAATTATTTTCATTCTTTTATATATATATATATATATGGGTTTCCTAATTTATGTAAAGTGATTTTTCAGTTGGTATATTTTAGCAAAGTGTACCAAATTATAGGTTACAAAAATGTCCCTGTTAAAAAGAAAACCAACTTTAAATCCAAGGGTATTTTAATAATTTTAAAATTTAATTTAAAATAAAAAAATTAAAGGTAGTTATTAAAAATTCTGATTGGTCTGGAAGAAGTTATTAGCTTTTATTTTATTTTTTATTTTAAAAAACAATTACCTTTTAAAAAATATGATCGTTTAGGATTTATAGAACTCGTTTGGGTTTATAGAACCTGTCTGGGTTTATAGAACTCGTCTGAGTTTATAGAACTCGTCTGAGTTTATAGAACTCGTCTGGGTTTATAATAGAACCCGTATAGGTTTATTGAACTGGATTTATAGAACCCATCTGGGTTTATAGAACCCTTCTGGATTTATAAAACCCGTCTGGGTTAAAAAACCAACTACCTTTTATTTTATTTTTTATTTTAAAAAACAATTACCTTTTAAAGAATATATAATAAAAACTAATAACTTCTTTTATACACGTGGACCAATCAGAATTTTTAATAACTAACTTTTATTTTTTTATTTTAAATTAAAATTTAAAATTATTAAAATATCCTTGAATTTAAAATTGATTTTCTTTTTTAACACCGACCTATTTGTAACTTAAAACTTGGTATACTTTTCTAAAATGTACTAACTAAAAAGTTCCATTACGTAAATTAGCAAACCCGAATAAACACTACGCGGTTTTTTAATCTAGATTAAGAATTGAAAAAATACTTATTTAATTTTTAAATTATATTTAGAATTATATTAAAAACCCATCCATACTGTAAACTTAAAGTTTAATGACTAAAATTTTTAATTATGTGAATTCAATATTGTTTTCATTCATTGAATCTATATCTTATTTTTTTTAAAGCTTTAGAAAATAATTTAGAACATAACTTCTTTCTCCATATAAATTTACTGAAACTAATCTTAATTAGTCCAATGCTGAATGCGATTCTGAATAATATAGTTGTTTTGCCAAACTTAGTAACTTAGTTTCACAGTTATTCTTACTGAAAGACTGTCATGTAAATCATGTTAATTTGCTAATTTGTGAACCCAAATACACTCATAATTATTATCATACTATTTATACGCTCTAAAATAATATTTCAGCTAGCTAAAATATAATCAATAAAAGGCAACCAACAGTGCAGCATACAAAAGAAACGACAACAAACACAAATATAATGAAGGCAAATTCTTATGCCTTCCTTCGTTCATCTTCTGAAATTAAGCAATAATAGCCAGCTGCATCCATTTGCATTCTTATTCCACTTACGCCTAATATGAAATTAGATATTTAGGGCAATATGATATCTTTCCACACTTTGAAGATTCTAGCTACCTATATATGCCCCAAAGATTCAACCCTCTTTAATTTTAATTTAAGAGATTAACCTGTTTCAAGCAAAAAAAGTAAACACAAAACAAAACACACACACCCGTGGCCTATAAAATATCTTGCAAAGTTAAACTAGAAACCAAACAACACTTATTCACATGTTAAAGCCATAGGAGAAAATAAGAAGGAAAATGGCTTCAAAGGGTGTTGTTGCACCCGTTGCCCATTTCCTTTTCCTCTCCCTTATTTTCTTTCCCATGGTTAGTTCAAACAACCATTCCCTTCCACTAGAATCCTCACCACTTCGCAAACAAGACCCACCACATCACAAACCACTCCCACCACATCGTGAACAACCACCACATCACGAACAACCACCACATCCTAAAAAACCACCAGTATCACACAAATCACCCCCACCACCCCTACCTCGTCGTGTACCACCTCCACCACATTCTAAAAAACCACCAATATCACATAAGTCACCACCACCACCCCCACTACGTCGTGTACCACCTCCTAAGAAACCACCAGTATCACATAAATCACCACCACCACCACCCCCACCACGTCGTGTACCACCTCCACCACCTCCTAAGAAACCAC
>NC_028360.1:14617737-14636144 GCF_000741045.1 Vigna radiata var. radiata
CACCACCACCACCACCATCACCACCTCCACCACCACCACCACCACCACCACCCCCATCATCATCACCACCACCACCACCATCACCATCACCACCACCACCACCACCACCACCACTATTACCTCCTATATCAACACCAGAATTGTCGCCCTCAACATTACCTTCATTATCACCTTCGATCTCACCATCATTGTTGACACCTTTAGGATCACCATTGTTATCACCTTTTAACTCATCCCCATCATTACCTCCTCTCTCACCACCATCATTGCCACCCTCAACATTACCTCCATTGTCACCTTTGATCTCACCATCAATGTTGTCACCTCTAGATTCTCCACAATCATCACCTTCTAACTCACCAACATTGTCACCTCCTATCCCACCACCATTATTGCCACCTTTAGAGTCATCACCACTATTACCTCCCAACTCACCAACATCATTACCTCCTATCTCATCAACACTATTGCCACCTTCAACATTACCTCCGTTGTCACCTTCAGTCTTATCACCAATGTTGTCACCCCTAAAGTCACCCTCATCATCACCTTCCAAATCACAACCATTTTCACCTCTTATCTCACCACCTTTAATATCACCTCTAAAGTCACCATCATTATCACCTACTGAATCATTACCATCCTTACCTCCTATCTCGCCTTCACTATTTCCACCCTCAACCTTACCTCCATTATCACCACCGATCTCACAACCAACATTGCCACCTTTAGAGTCATCGCCATTATCGCCTCCCGGCTCACCACCCTTATCACCTCCTATCTCACCACTGTTACTACCTCCAGAATTATCACCATCATTACCTCCTACCTCACCACCACTACTACCACCCTTTATGTTACCTCCATTGTCACCTTTGGCCTCATCACCAATGTTGTCACCTTTAGAATTACCGCCATTATCACCTTCTGATTCACTACCACTATCACCACCTGACTCACCAGCATTACCACCTTTTACCTTACCACCAATATTTTCACCTTTAGAGTCTCCACCATTATCATCACCTAACCTACAACCATTGTTGCCTCCTATCTCACCCCCACTATTATCACCGTCTACATTACCTCCACTATCACCTTCAGACTCACCACCAATGTTATCACCTCTAGAGTCACCGCTAATATCACCTCCTATCTCACCATCATTATCACCTTCAATCTCACCGCCGCTTTTGCCACCTCTAGAGTCACCACTATTATCACCTCCTGACTTACAACCATCGTTACCTCCTATCTCACCAATACTACAACCGCCCTCAACATTACCTACATTGTCACCTTCCCCCTCAACACTGATATTCTCTCCTTTAAAGTCACCATCAGTACCTCCTGACTCAGCACCGTTATCTCCTTCTATTTCGCCATCGTTATTGCCACCACTAGAGTCACCACCATTGTTGCCACCTTCAACATTACCTCCATTGTCACCTCTAGTCTCAACACCAGTGTTTTCGCCACTAAAGTCACCGTCGATATCGCCTCCTGACTCACAACCATTATCACCTACCGTGTCACCACCATTGTTGCCACCGCTAAAGTCACCATCATTATCACCTCCTGTGTTACCACCATTGTTGTCACCGCTAGAGTCACCACCATTATCACCTTCTATGTCACCACCATTGTTTGCACCTATAGAGTCACCAACATTATCACCTTTCATTTCACCACCGTCACTGTCACCTACAGAGTCACCACCATTATCATCTCCTGATTTATCACCATTTTTATCTCCTATCTCACCACCATTATTGTCACCTTCAATTTTACCTCCATTGTCACCTTTGGTCTCACTACCAATGTTGTCACCTCTAGAGTCACCGCCATTATCATCTCCCGACTCACCACCATTATCATCTCCTATCACACCACCATTATTGTCACCTCTAGAATCACCACCATTATCACCTCTTGAGTTACCACCATCATTATCACCGATCTCGCCACCACTATTATCGCCCTTAACGTTACCTCCATTGTCACCCTCAGTCTCACCACCAAAGTTCCCACCTTTAGAGTCACCACTAATACCACCTCCTGACTTACCACCGTTATCACCTCCTATGTTATCACCATTGTTGCCACCTTTAGAGTCACCATCATTAAAACCTCCTAATTCACCACCATCATTACCTCCTACCTCACCACCATTATTGTCGCCTTCAATGTTACCTCCAGTGTCACCTCCAATCTCAACACCAGTGTTTCCACCTTTTGTGTCACCGCCAATATCACCACCATTGTCACCTCCTAAGTCACCACCATTGTTGCCACCACTAGAGTCACCATCATTATCACCTCTTGATTCATCACCATCCTTACCTCCTATCTCACCAATATTATTTTCACCATCAACCTTACCTTCATTGTCACCTCTGATCTCAACACCAACGTTTCCACCTTTAGAGTCACCACCAAAATCACCACCATTGTCACCACCATTATTGCCACCTTTAGAGTCACCATTATTATCACCTCCTGACTCACCACCATCGTTATCTCCAATCTCACCACCATTACTATCGCCCTCAACCTTACCTCCATTATCACCTTCAGTCACAACACCATTTTTTCCACCTTTAGAGTCATCACCATTATCACCACCATTATTGCCACCTCTAGTCACACCACAATTATCACCACTTGACTCACCACCATCGTTACCTCCTATCTCACCAACATTATTTCCACCTTCAACGTTACCTCCATTGTCACCTCCAGTTTCAACACCAATGTTTCCACCTTTTGTGTTACCACCAATATCACCACCACTATTGTCACCTCTAAAGTCACCGCCATTATCACCTCCCAACTCACCACCGTCGTTACCTCCTACCATACCACCATTATTGTCGCCCACAACCTTACCTTCATTGCCATCTCCGATCTCAACACCAATGTTTCCACCTTTAGAGTCATCCCCACTATCACCTCCTATTTCACCAACATTGTTACCACCTTTAGAGTCACCATCATTATCACCTCCTGACTCACCACCATCGTTATCGCCTATCTCACCACCATTATTTTCGCCCTCAATGTTACCTCCATTGTCACCTTTAGTCTCGACACCAATGTTTCCACCTTTAGAGTCACCACCATTATCGCCACCCCTAGATTCACCACCATTATTGTCACCTCTAGATTCACCACCATTATCAGCTCCTGACTTACCAACATCGTTACCTCCTATCCCACCACCATTATTTGCACCCTCAATGTTACCTCCATTGACACCTCCGATTTCAGCACCAACATTTTCACCTTTTGTGTCACCGCTAATATCACCACCATTGTCACCTCTTATGTCCCCACCATTGTTGCCACCTCTAGAGTCACCATCATTATCACCTCCTGACTCACCACCATCACTATCTCCTATCTCACCACCATTATTATCGCCCTCAACCTTACCTCCATTACCACCTCCAGTCACAACACCATTATTTTCACCTTTAGAGTCACCACCATTATCACCACCGTTGTTGCCACCTCTAGTCACACCACAATTATCACCACCTAACTCACCACCATTGTTACCTCCTATCTCACCGCCGTTGTTGTCACCCTCAATGTTACCTCCAATGTCACCTCCGATCTCAACACCAATATTTCCACCGTTAGAGTCATCACCATTATCTCCTTCAGAGTCGCCACAATCGTTACCTCCTATATCACCGCCATTACTACCGCCTTCAATATTACCTTCCTTATCACCACCAATGGTCCCACCTTTAGTCTCACCGTCACCACCTCCAATCTCACCACCATTATTACCACCTTTAGAGTCACCACAATTGTTACCACCTAACTCATCACCATCTTTACCTCCCATTCCACCACCCATTTCACCTTTTCCTTCACCACCACCTCCTCCTCTTTCACCTCCTCAACCTTTTACACCACCTCCCCCTCCTCCACTTATCTCATTTCCGTCGCCGCCACCTCCTCACTCTATCACGCCTCCTCCTCCCCCTCCATCCATCTCACCTCCACCACCTCCACCTCCTCGACCTGTTACGCCTCCTCCTCCCTCTCCATCAATCTCACCTCCGCCACCACCACCTTCTCAACCTGTTACACCACCTCCTCCCTCTCCACCTGTCTTGCTTCCACCACCTCCTCCCTCTCCACCTGTCTTGCTTCCACCACCTCCTCTTCCACGACCTGTTATGCCACCTCCTCCTTTCCCGCGTATCTCACCTCCACCACCACCTCCTCCACGACCTGGGACGCCACCTCCTCCCCGTATCTTACCTCCACCACCACCTCAACCTATAACGCCACACCCTCCCTCTCCACCACCACCTCCACTTATAACGCCACGCCCTCCCCCTCCACCACCACCTCGACCTGTAACTTTACACCCTCCCCCTCCACCACCACCTCGACTTGTAACTCCACGCCCTCCCCCTCCACCACCACCTCGACATGTAACGCCACGCCCTCCCCCTCCACTACCACCTCGACCTGTAACTCCACGCCCTCCCCCTCCACCACCACCTATACGCTGTACATCTTTACATATTTGCACCACCTTATTGCATTCTCCATTATCTCAATTACTCGGTCTAGGCAGAATTTGTTGCACCGTTGTCACTGCTCATCCTCTTAGTGACATTGCTAGGTGCATGTGCGCCAATGGAAAGACTGCATATCCTCAAATGGACCATTCTGTTTTAACGACTCGTATGAGAAGCGTAATCGGTTATTGTGGACTTAATGCAAACAACTTTAGTTGCAATTAAGGACAAAATGTGCATGACCATTCAATATCATATATTGTTGTTTTACTTCATATCCTACATTTGTGTGTATTTAAAAAAGTGAAGGATGTTATCGTAAAAGCTTGTTTCTTATATATATGCACATGCATATAGGCTAGTGGATACTATATTATTACATATCAATCAACATCCATACGTAGTAACTAATAAATATGCTATAAAATTACAAATGTTTCTTCTTGTGATGTATGGAATTTTTATGTTTCTTCTTGAAATCTTGTTTGTCATCTTATTAGTCAAAGTTGTTTAATAAAATCCTTTGTTCAAGAAGTGATTGTTGTCGTTCAATTCTTTATATATTTCATTTCTGTTTCTTAAGTATTGTTAACAAGTAAGTTATAAACCTAACTCAACTCTACAAAACTAGTTTTTAAGGTGAGGTTTTCGCCCACTTATATATATATATATATATATATATATATATATATATATATATATATATATATATATATAATGAAATCATCTTATCTTTAGTTGATGTGGAACTTCTAGCACACTCTCCTCATGTCGATATATATCTTGTGCTTGAGACTAGACATTTGTTAGTGGAAAACAGTAAGTGCACCAATCGCACGTATCAAATAGTAAATATTGTTCTTTCCATAGGGACTTGTATAACACATAAAAACTCTCGCAATTCACAACTTAATTAGATATCAAATCTCACAAAAACACAAAGAAATCTTGTTTTGTATTTTTATCAAATAGTTAGTGTAACACAAGTAATTTAGCATAGACTATTTACAATTGTCAAGACTATATTTTGTTCACTTCATTCTTATGCATGTGCAAACATCTCATTCCATATTTAAGTCAAAATCAACTCATCAATATACTCAAATCCTATCCCTAGTGACTTTGAGCCTATTACAACTCATCAAGTTCCAATTCCTTGAATCCTCAACAAGCAATCATGCATTATGTTCAAGAGTCTTAAGATTACTAATGAATCATGTTCTATCTCTAGATACAAACTTCGTTAGGTATTTTGATTTCTAGGTTCAAAAGACGTATTTGAACACTTCAAGAACCAACAATCAAGCCATGGATGACCAAGCCAGAACAAACATTAAGCACAAAATTCAAATTCTAACTTTGAAATGGAAAAACATATGTATTAACATAAAAAAATATACAAGACTCAATTTATTACATATAATTTCAACAATTAGGGATAGCTATCCAAGGTGGAGAACCTAAGCTTTACAAATTGAAGAAATAAGGAAGAAATTGAAACCAAAGAGAGATGCACGCCCTTCCCCAAGTTTCCTTTGCTCTACTCCATGCTCCAATGATGCTTACTCTTCACATTTTCATCTCCAATTTGTGACCCCATCTTCCTCCTTAACCCAAAAAGGGCAAAATCACCATGGATGAATATTAAAGTTCAAGGAAGAGAAGGAAGAGCTTCCCAGCATCCAAACAACCTCTAAGGGCCTCTTCCAATCACTTTATATGAAGAATGAAGTGTTGGAGGGGAGAATGCCTCAAACCTAGTGAGAAACATGTTTAAATAACCAATTTTGACATGTCAATAATGCCACCACTCAACGTCATTTCAGCATCGTTGAGCATCATTAGTTAAAACGCAAAATGGGCTCTTTGTCAAACCACCGCTCAACGTTATTTTCCACCGCTCAACGCTATTTTACACCACTCCATGCAAGTTCTTTCACATTAACTAACACTCAATGTCAATTTTTCATCGCTTAACGCTATTTGTGCAGGAGATGGTAGCACTTAGCCCTACAAATGTGGCGCTCATCCCTAGGAAATGTGACAACACTCTATAATTAAAGCATTGGGTGTGATCCTAATGGCGCCCAACGTGGGTATTTAATTCAAATTGATATTTTCTTGTCCAAAACATGTTCTCTTGTGTTCTTGTTTGTTTTTCTCCCCTAGAATATTTTTCTATTCATTTATTTCATACATTTAAACAAAGATATTAAAGGTAAAACAAACATAAAAAAACTAAAATACAGAAATAATATAAAACACACTAAACTTAATAATAAAACAGGATAAAAGCTAGAAAAATTTTGATTTATTCATGACAATAAATATACAAATAGGTAAAAATGGACATTATCAACATTAATGGATGGTCCGATAGTGACCTAATAACTAGTGGAACAATACACCTAACAAATAACAAATCTCACTAGAATAGAATCTAATAATGACTCTAATACCTTATTAAGAAGTGAACTTTAAGCCTAATCATCCTTAAAATACTAACTTGTAAGGTAAGGTTTTGCATCTACATATATACTCTAGTTGACATTATCTCTAAGCGATATGAGACTTCCAACACAAACTCTCACATTGACTAGAGATAAGGCGATTTCATAGTATATATAAGTAGGTGGAAACCTCACCTTACAAATTTGTTTTATAGGATTGAGTTACATTTAAAGTTCACTTCTTAATATGGTATCATAGCTATGAATTTGAGCTTATCCTAAAAAGATTTTTGTTGGGTCTATTGTTCCAATCGCTATCAGACTACCTGTCTTACGCACAAAATGTATATACCCCAGTGTGAGGGATGTGTGTTAGAAATCCTACATCCCTTAAAGATAATGTTAATTATATATATTCACTCTACAATAGAATTGAATTAAACTTAAAATCTATTTTTTGTTTAACAAATACTTTTTATATCATTATTTCAAATTAATGGGATAAAGTCTAAACCGAAGCATTGATATTGTAAAATCATATTCCCATTATTTTTCAATCATAGCTTTATGTATAAACAAAAAAGCATGAAAAAAAAATAATTAATGTATACATTTATTTTTAATTTTTAGTATTTTGTTAATAAAAAAGTTTAACCTATAACCTCTCGTACTCTCCTTCCATCCCTACCATTAGCCACCTCATAATTCCTAATTCCTAGCCAAGGTATATATATTGAGTATATTTAAATAATGACTTAAGAAAATATAGGAACTCGTATCCTTCACATGTTCAAATGGTTGCTAGATATATGTGCGTACACTTTTCATTCAATTAATAATCTCACAATTTTATAATGTTATTGATATAGAAACAAATATATTGGCTAAAGGATTAAAGACTTGGTTAGTCCTTCTTAATTTATAAGCACAAACTCTATTACCATAATAATCTTGACCTAAAGAGACATGTTTCCTTGACATTTTTTAAACAACTATACCAATTAATACGAACTACCAAATTATTTATGTCTAGATGAGCATGATGATTGGTTGTTTATCGTTTATCATATTTGGAGTAGGAGGGATGACACATAGACAAGTAATAAATAGAAAATTCATTTTATTGTTTTTTAATATTTTAAGCTCATCATTCAATCACTTTGTGTAAAATTTAAATTTTATATCATTTAATCCAATTTAAAGCGGTTCTAAATTGATCAATTTTAATTATAGTTTACTTTTTTTAGAAAAAACTATTAAACAAATTATTATCTATAATTAACATAATAAAAATATAAAAAATCTCATAAATATATTAATCATAATGTGTATTTTCAAATATTAAAAAATTAATATGATTAATTATTTTGATCTCTAAAATTAGTTGTTATTTAATTATTTTGTTGCAGTATGCTAATTATATATCTTATCGTTTGATAAAAATATACATATTAAATCAATCAAGAAACATAATCAATTTTCTTAAAATTTTACATAACATTTCAAGTATATTATAAACCAACTAGTTTAACATAATTATTCTTACCGTGACAAAAGTTAAACCAAGTCTGTTTAAATAAAATTTAAACTAAATCGTGTTGAGTCTAAATGGAATCAAATTGATCGAATTCATGTTAATATTTAATAAACCTAATAGTTAAACCTATTAAATCAATTTCCCTTCTTGATAAATAAATTCAATATGGATTTAATTCAATTTAAAAGGATTAAAAAATCCAAATGTAGTTAATTTAATTAAAATATATCTAAATTATAAATCCAATTTATTTTATTGAACATTGTATGTTGAAAAATTCAATCAATATTGCCAAACACTATACTGCATCGAAACAGGTTAAAATGCAAGATAAATTGTTAGATAAGATTTATGTACACAAGTAGTGATATTTTTAGGTTTCCTTTATTAAAAAGTAGTATTATATTATTATTATTATTATTATTATTATTATTATTATATATATATATATATATANTATATATATATATATATATATATATATATATATATATATATATATATATATATATATATATATATATATACTTCACTTTATCACACACTACATTTCCAGTAATAGTTATAACCTAATTTAAACATTAATCAATTACTGTGAGCTTTTAAGAGACAAACATTTACATATTTGCAATGTCTTTACTCAATTCCTCAACTTATCTCATGCGAAAAACTTTAATTTAATAAAGAGTCAAATCATTCACAAAAAACTAAATTTATAATTTGATACAGATATCAACTTCCCTTTATCTAGAGTAAGTCTCTCTAAATGGCTTATAATATGGAATATTTATGATGTTTATTTGGATGGATAACTTTTTTATACATACGTTGACGTGTAAAAATGAATTTTGTTCCGTAAATAAGGTTAGAATTTTCAACTTGATTATTAGTTTTAAATTAAAATTAAAATAAAAAAATTAAAAAAAAAATAATTATCTATAATATATTACACTAGTACATAAGAGGGTTTTCTATAAAGAGATAATTTAGATTTTTTATATTTTAAACAGGTTTATGACTTCAGTTCTGTTCAGGTGTTCTAGAATTCTGATTTCTTTTATACAAAGTAATATTTTAAACTATTCAGATTTTAAAATATACCTACTCGATTGTGATGAGAATTAATGTCATGAAATCCTTATGCTTCAATTTCACAAAGACCCAAAATCAAAAGTTCGAACCAAATTTAAAAAATGTTTCAAAAAATTATATTTTATAATTATTTTAGGAGGTTTTAAGCAACAGATTTTAGTAAAACTAATGTCATAAAGTAATTAATGTTTTGGTTAATAAAATAATTGAGGTCATAGGATAAAAACGGGAAATTCACAAACCCGTGTACAATTTTTTTTCTTAGGTTTTCTTCTTTGTTGTTCACAAATCAGTGTTGATACTGTAGGCAATTTCATTTGTTAGAACAATTCCATAGAGTCACGTATCTTTTTTTATTATAACTTTATAAAATTTTCTTTGTTTTCATTATTGTGAATTTCAAAATTTATCTGAATTTAAAAATTATCACTTAATACATTTTCATACCAAAACTCAAACGAATTAAGTACGTAACGTTACCGATTTCGTCATATTTCCATTTTTTTTATATTAGAATATAATTATAATAAAATGTTTTTTTATTACTATTATGAGAATTATACAGAAAATTTTAAATTCATTAAATACATATTATTATATTAAATATTAAAAATCCTTTTCTTTTTTCCAATATTATAAATTTTATTTCATCTATATTGATACCTTTATTTAACATGGTGGTCATTGAAGTTTATTTAGGTTTAACCACCTTTACATAAGATTTTAAAATATAATGTTTATGGATTATTATTTTCTCATGTCATTTATAACTTTCTAATTTATTTTTTTAATGTGTAACTTTCAACTAAAACTACAAGATCGTGTATGTTTGTGATTTTGGTTTAGGAAGCAATGTCAGAGGTGGGCAATATCTTAAGATGTTTCGTTTGCAGATTATCAACACAGACTGTGATATGGTTACAATTAGTTGCTGGTTTGCTTGGGATCAAAACGGAAGACAGAAAAGGAATTGAATTACCTGGAACATAAACCTATTGAAATAAATGACTTTTATTGAAGAACTTTGAAACAAATAAACAAAGAAACAGAGGAGGAAGAGAACAGCAAGTACAACAAAATTCTATTTTACATATTTTTCATTATCATGGACGTTGTTAACAAGCAAACACAGTGACACAACAGAAAATGATGATGGATGTCACGTATTCTGTTCTAGTCAAATAATGCGATTGGTAGCAGGCGGTGGTGGTGGTGATGACGGTGGTGGTGGCGTTGGTGGTAACGACGGTGGTGGATGCCGTGGTGGGGGTGGCGGTCTGCGCGGGGCACACATTGAAGGCGGGGCAATCCGAAGAGGGGTTCTGGAGCTCACCATGGAAAAGAAGAGAAGGTTGAGAAAAAAGAGAAAGAGAAAGAGAAAGTGTGGAACACTCTTGAAACCCATCTTCCTTACACTCTCTTCCAAGCTTAATTATTCACGAACAAGTCATGCTCTTATTGGATTATTCAGCTTTGCGAGTTTATATAGGGCAAGGAATTTTTTTGATAAACTACTTTTTTTTTTCAATTTATTAGCAAAATCACTTTAAATTTAAATAATTCATAAGCGGAATTTATATTAAAATTATACTTTTAATTGTAAGCCAAAGTTCCATTTGTTTTATTTATTTTTAATACTATGAATTTAAATAGTAGAGATACATTGAAATATACAATAAGTAAATATATTAAAATTTTGCTAGGAGAGATCTAAAATAAATAAATTTTTAAGTACATAATGATAAAATTAGAAGGAAGAAGAGAAGAGGTTGGAAATTCAACTTCTTTCACTAATAGCTTAAAAAATATAAAATTGATTTAATGAGTTTTAATGAGTTTGAAAGAAAATATGTGACAAATTATGAGTTGAACTTTCTTACTAATAAATATTAATAACTAACATTGCCAATAAAAATAATTAAAAATAAAGTTTATGCTACTGTATAAACTAAATGGATAATAAAATGTATTTATATAATAATTTAAATACATTTTTAATTCTTATAAAATATTAATTTGATGAAGTTGCGTTTTTAATGACAGTTGTGATCAAACGAATATCTTTAATACTATATTTGTGATATAATATAGCGTGTGTCACATCTTAAAAGAAAAAAAACTCTTAATATAATGTTATCAATCTATATACTGTAAGAAGTAATTTAACTTTTTGACATTAACTTTTTAGAATAATGAAAATCAAAAAGAAAATGTTTATAAAGATAAATAATAATTTTCTTTTATAAATATTAAAGTCAAAACTAGACAATTCTCTACAACTAAAATAGTATTTAAATTATTAGTTTTTTTTTTCTCTTTATATTTCCTGCACTCATAGTATCAAATAGGTGCCAACCCTTTTTTCTTCATGTTTACTTTCTCCACAATGAATTCTTAAACCAAATGGTTTGGGAAATATGAGTTAGCATTGAGTTTGATAATAACGAGCGACTACAATCGTAAACCAAAAACTTTTTTAATAAATCTAGAGAGTAATTTATTTTCACAGTATTATATTACACTAAAGTTTTAAGTTGAACAATTATAAAGAATATATTATTAATTTTAAATATTATATAATATTTACTAACATATATTTTATACATAAATATTTTAAATCTGAAAATATATATTATTAGATTATTTATTTATTATACCAGTAAAATAATATAATAGACAACCAAATACCAAATACACAAGGTAAATGCTACTTAGATTCAAACTTTAATGGTTACAGCAGCTAGAACCTATTTATCTTTATTTAAGATTAAGGAATTCAACTGTCACTGTAAACATCATCTTACTTTCAAAATACACGTGAAATTATTAAAGTGGCCTTTAATGATTTAAATGTGTATTAACCTCACACAAGTTTTCGTCATTATACGAGACACATTTTCAACCTTCTTATATGTTCACAATTTTTAATTATATATTCTATTAAACCATATATATTAACTGATATTTAGAATTATAATTTTAATTTTTAATCAAAATTAGGCTTAACCAAACATTTGTAATTTGTCATTTAGACATTTACAATTTTCTTAAACTGTAAAAAAATTTAAGTACGAATAGAAATATAAAAATGTTAGTTCTCATAGTACTGGAATAAAATTTGTAAAAATCGAGCGTGGGTTCTTTAAAAGTAATATGATATGATGGATCTAATAGTATAAGGTTTTTTTGCAAGTTTCTTGTAACACTTGCATGATAAATTCCCTATGATACAATTAAATATATTATTTACTCGGTATAATATCATTATTTTTTCCGCCAGGCTTTTCCTATTATTAACTCGTTGACTAATTTTACTCGTAATATTATAATTGTCATCAATCCAATGAGTCGTTACATATAAAAAAGATTAAATAAAAATTTTCTGTTAAGTAGATTTTCCTCATAATATATGGCCATAATCTAACTCAACTGTTCGATTACTTATTCTAAAATAATAAAAGCAATTTTTAAAGTAATTTGTTCAAATTCTTATTGTTAACTTCCAGGTAAATCATCTTTAATTTATGAAGGAAATTTTATTATTTTTAATTTATTTTTCCTACAATACTTTAAGGAGAAACTCATAGAAAACACCCCTGTAATGAGGTGTGTTTTTTTTTTTTAATATTTAATACATTGTACGAAAAGAAAAAGACTTAATTAATGAACAAGTTGGAAAGGTTAAAGATAAGTCAATTAATATATATTGATATTTTATTGTTGAGGATGTCATATCTATCAGAGATATTATATATGAAAAAATATATTTAAAAATTAAACTCTAAATAATTATAAGCATCAATTTTACATCACATGTATATATGGCACTAAAATTATGGACATCAATTCATTTTGAAGACTGACTCTAATATCAATATTTAACTTAATTTTTTCATAAAAAAATGTCTTGCTTGAATTGGTTTATTAAGATGTTTTTATTATTTTTAATATTAATTTAATTTATATCGATTTGGTTGGCGATATAATGGTAGTAACTTAAAAAGATTCATATAATAGTTTGTTGTTCAAATAATATAAACGAAAAAGTAAATAAAAATTATAATGAATTAAGAAGATGAATATAAATGAAGATGAGATGAAAGAAGGAAATGGGAAAAAAAATATGAATGAAGAAGATAAAGAAAAAAAATATAAGTAAAAGAGATGTTTTTAAATGAAAAATATGAGTATAGACGAAAAAGATGAATGTGGATAAAAGAGATAAACGTAAATAAAAAATGTGAGTGTAAGAAGACTAATGAGTGTGATACAATTTATACAAAATAGAAAGAAAAATATTATAAAAAGATTATATATAAGAAGGTGGAGGAACATAACTTTTTTATATAATGAAACAATGTTGACTCTCAAATTTAAAGTCGTCAAGGGTCACAACCTGCGAGCCAAGGTCTACCACGGATTTGAGTCGGGTTGAGTTTGAAAAAATTAAATTTTTTTTATGCGAGTCAGATTTTAACCCGACTGATTTAAACTTGGATCATGTAGGTTGAACCCGTGGTGGGCCGTGTTGACCCGTCAACCCACCTATCTAATTTTATTTTTTGAATTTATTATTTTACTTATGAAAATTATGGCATATAAGAAACTTATTTGTATGTTTGTTGTGTTTGTTTTTGGATGACATTTAGATTATATTGTACTTTTTATTATTATTTTGAATTGTCTTCAGTTTAACATCATTTTTTGGGAGTAAAATTTGTTTAAATTTGAATATAGAAAGTTTATAATTTTTTATTTTAAAAAAATTATAATTAAATGGGCTAGTGAGCCAACCCATTTACCCTCGAGCCGGGTTCAGATTTTTCTGACTCACTAATAAATGAGGCAGGTTGGGTTGACTCACTAAGTGACCAACCCGTGGTGGGCCGAGCCGAATCGAGCCGGGTTACCCGTTTTGACAGTTCTACTCAAATCTTTTAATATACATGTTAATTACAAAATATATTAAACTTATGGTAATCAAAATGAACTTGTTTCTCTTTTATCTTGTGCTTTGTATGATTATGATAATAATTAATTAATGTGAATTGATTAATGAACGCTAAGATTGAATCTGTACTTAGAAACAGCATTCAAAGATGAAATATGAGGAAGTTGATGGAAAATAAATTTATTACAGCATATTAATTATGAAGAGTAGGAATAAAAACCAATGCGCCTAACTTTACATTTTCAACTACTCAACACAACTCAACTCTAGTTTTCATCCTTATTCATCTTAGATTTTTTCTTTCACCATTTTTATTAAAATTTATAATGCAGGGAACATTTTCATTATTATTATTATTATTATTATTATTATTATTATTATTATTATTATTATTATTATTATTATTATTATTGTTGTTGTTGTTGTTATTATAGTGATAAATACTCTTTCATTAAATATATTCCATGGCATCATAAAAATTTGATACTTTAATTAACAGGAGCTTGATAATAGTTTATTTAATTTTAGTTTTAAATAACAAAAAATAAAACAGTTTATCATAACATATTTAAAATAGTTAGTTATAATTATTTTATTAACTTACTTTTCTAAATACTAAATAGGTGAGTTATCAATAAAAAAATTAATTAGATATATGCTCAAAAAAATTATATATTAAGAGCATTAAATATTATTTTTCTTAACAAATACATTAACAAACTTTCATTAAATGAAATTTGTAGTCAAACATTATTAAGAAAAAACATGCCTTAGCTTCTTAGGGTTTGGCATAATAACATAAATTATGGAAGGTCAACAAAACTTAACTTAAATACAATTGCCGTCGCATGCAAGTCTAATACTTTCATTAATATATATTCATGCCATGCATAAATTTATCTTAAATGTATTTTTAGTTATTAAACTTTGATGTAGAATTAAAATAAGCCCAAATTTCAAACTTTAATAACTAGAAATATATTTAATCCATTTATCAATCATAACATATCCAGACATAACCAATATTTTAAATATATTTGTATTTTCTACCCTAAAAGTAAAAAATAATTGATAAATATAAATAATTATACATGTTAACCTTTTATAAGACTGATATCAATAAACTTGGTTTTTAAGGAAATATAATATATATATATATATATATATATATATATATATATATATATAAAAGTATATTATTTTATTTAACAATATGTATTAATATTTCTATTTTATTTTTAACCTATATCTATTTTTATTTTATTTATAATTATTCTGACAAATAAATTTAAAGTATATTATTTGTTAAAAAGTTAAATTAAATAACTATTACTTAAGTAGCAGTTATAACTTTAAAATCCTATATAAAATTTATGTAATTTAAAAGCATTTATATAGCTAGAGTATAATTTCGTATAATTTACTTAAAATTATATTTTTATAATTTTCTAATTTGTCAAAAAAATATAAATCAAAGTTTAACGTTTAGAAAAGTATACATAATTTTAATAAAAAAAATCATTTAAACATAATTTATATTATATTTATTTTTATTATTTACTTTATTATTTTATCTACGTAAAAGTAATTTAATTTTAATGTTCTTATTATATTAGGTTACGTTATTATTTTATCATATTTTATTCTTTTACTTTTATTATAAGTGTGCTACTTAAAAGTTATGCCAATGAAAATTAGGAATGAAATTGATATATAAAAAATTACTGAGGATCAACATTAATATTTATTTTAATTTCTATTAAGTAACTAATATTTTGTACGAGTATATACAAACTTTACAAAGCCAAAAGTAAAATTAATTAATAGATATTTATTTTATTTATTATAAAAATATATAATTTGGAATACAAACAATTAAAAAATTAGTTCTAAATTGTAAGAAATATTTTTTGCTAAAGGAATTTCAAATATTATATTACATTATAATTATTTATGAGGAATTGCAAAAGTCTGGTTGAGCATAATCTTGTTGAAAGAATTAAGTCACATAAAAAAAGTTCAGATACAAAAGCATAACTGAATATATAAGTATGGGAAAATATCAGTTTGATTTAATGAAAAATGAATAAAAGACGTATTTCCTTTGATGATAAAAAATCATCTTATTTTTAAGAATAATAGTTTAAATTTGTTATATAAAGACACATGATTAAGAAAACAAGTTAACGTTCTAATGTTTGAAGACCAATCTAAAAATTCGATGTATCTTTGAAAGTGAAGAAGAATGGATAATCATGCTTCATTTTCCAATAGAAATATTTAATTTTTATATCTAGGTTAAAGTTTGAATCTAAGCAGCATACCTTTTCGTAACTTTGGTGGTTCGAAAACAAAGTATAATAAAAGCTTCTATAAAAATATGAAAGGCTGTTTTTATTTTATTCAAATTATTTTCATTCTTTTAAATGATAATATAGAGAGAGATAATATAAAATAAGTGACTTTTTAATCTAGATTAAAAATTGAAAATTACTCATTTAATTTTTAAATTATAATTGGGATTATATTTCAATTTTAAAACCCCTTCCATACTTTAAATTTAAAGTTTAGTGACTAATTATAACTAGTTCGATCCTCAATGCGATTCTGAATAATAAAATCGTTTTTGTCCAAACTTAATTTCACAATTATACTCATTGAAAGACTGTCATGTAAATCATGTTAATTAGCTAATTTGTGAACCAAAATACACTCATAACTTATTATCATGCTATTTATACGCTATAAAAATAATATATCATCCTTTTTAATTAGTATATAAACCCATAAATAAAAAGTAATTATAAACTGAAACTTAATATAAGATTGCTTTACTATAAATATTTGGCACTTACACGCTTCAATTTAATTTCAGCTAACTAAAATATAATCAATCAAAGCCAACAAACAATACTGCAAACCAAAGAAAAGGAAACAAACGCAAATATGATGAAGGCAGAGTTTGATGCTTTCCTTCGTTCATGTCCAGAAATAAAGCAATACTTAGGTGCATCATTTAGGGTAATATGATTTTCTTCAAGACTTTAAAGATTCTAGCTACCTAATTATGTCCAAAGATTCAACCCTCTTTAATTTTTATTTAAGAGATTAACCCATTCTACGCAAAATAAAAAATAAAAAGTAAACACAAAAGAAAAAATACACACCCCATGGCCTATAAAATCTCTTGCACGGATCAGCTATTCAACAAACAACACTTGCTCACATGTTAAAGCCATAGGAAAAAATTGAACGGAAAATGGCTTCAAAGGATGTGGTTGCACCCATTGCCCTTCTTCTTTCCCTCTCTCTCCTTTTCTTTCCCATGGTTAGCTCAAATGCTCATTCCCTCTCGATAACATGGCCACCAAGTCGCATTCCTCCACTTTCCATCACACCAATTCACGTCCCACCATTTTCACTACATCCTAAGACACCACCACCACCTCCTACCACACCACCACCACCTCCTCCTATCACACCACCACCACCACTTCCTGACTCACCATTATTATCTCCGTTCTTATCACCATTATTACCTCCTATCACACCACCATTGTTACCACCCACAATATTGCCTCCATTATCACCACCGGAGTCATCACCATTATCATCTCCTGACTTATCACCATCTTTAGCTCCTATCTCACCACCATTATTGTCACCCTCAACATTACCTCCATTATTACCTCCTATCTCTCCACCACTTTTTCCACCCTTAGAGTCACCTCCTGAATTACCACCATTGTTACCTCCTATCACACAACCGTTGTTACCACCCACAATATTGCCTCCATTGTCACCACTAGAGTCACCACCATTATCACCTCCAG
>NC_028360.1:14636374-14645260 GCF_000741045.1 Vigna radiata var. radiata
GTTACCACCCACAATATTGCCTCCATTGTCACCACTAGAGTCACCACCATTATCACCTCCAGACTTATCACCATCTTTAGCTCCTATCTCACCACTATTGTCACCCTCAACATTACCTCCATTGTTACCTCCTATCTCTCCACCACTTTTTCCACCCTTAGGGTCACCTCCTGAATTACCACCATTGTTACCTCCTATAACACCACCGTTGTTACCACCCACAATATTGCCTCCATTATCACCTCTAGAGTCACCACCATTGTTGCCTCCTGACTCACCACCAGTAATTCCGCCTTCAACATTACCTCCATTACCACCTCCTATTTCTCCACCATTTTTGTCACCCTTAGAGTCACCTCCTGACTTACCACCATTGTTACCTCCTATCACACCACCATTGTCACCTCCTTTCTTGCCACCATTATTGCCCCCTCTAGAGTCACCACCATTATCACCTCCTGACTCACCACCATTGTTACCACCTTCAACGTTACCTCCGTTGTCACCTCCAGTCTCATCACCATTATTATCACCTTTAGAGTCATCGCCATTATCACCTCCCGACTTATCACCATCTTTATCCCCTAACTTACCACCATTATTCCCACCTTTAACGTTAGCTCCATTGTCACCTCCTGACTTATCACCGGTTTTGCCGCCAACAACATTATCTCCATTGTCACCTCCAATCTCATCACCATTATTACCACCTATAGAATCACCACCATTATTACCACCTATACAGTCACCACCATTATTTCCTCCTGACTCACCACCTTCATTATCTCCTATCTCACTACCCATTTCACCTTCGCCACCACCTCCTTCTCCCCCTGTTACACCACCACCTCCCCCTCCACCTTCACCACCACCTCCTCCTCCACGTGTAACACCGCCTCCTCCTCCTCCACGTTGTGTAGGTTTACAAATTTGCACCAACCTTTTAAATTTTCCTCTTCCAAAACCTAGTCCAAACAGTTTTTGTTGTATCGCTGTCGTTGCCAGTTCTCCTAGGGATGCCGCTAGGTGCCTGTGTGCCAATGGCCAGGCCGCATCTCAACTGAGCCCTTCTATTTTGACCCCTCGTATGAAAAGCTTAATTGGCAGTTGTGGAGTCAATGCAAACAATTTGAGTTGCAATTAAGAACAGAATATGCGTCACACTTGAGATCATATTCTGTTGTCTTATTTTATGTCTTTTGTTTGCGTTGTGTGTGTTTAAAAAAGTGAAGGACGCCATCGTTAGTGTCTGCTACTTATATATTCTGGTGGGAATAATATGTCAATAAAACGTCCATACATAATAACAGAAATATGATATACAGTTATAAATACTTCGTCTTGTATGGGATTCCTATCTTCCTTGCAATCTTGAACTTAGGTGATTCCCGTTATTGAATTCCTTTTCTATCTCGTTTCACTTTCTTAAGCATTTTCTATATCATTGTTTCAATTAATGTGGTAAAAATCCAGATCGGGGCATTGATCTTGTAATATATCATATTCACATCGGTTTATCATTATAGCTTTTTGTCCAAAGTCTAAACAATGAAGCATGAAAAAGTGGTTAAGATATATAACATCCAGCAAAACGAAGAGATATATTGGTCCTACAAATGGAATGGTAACAAGCGAAAAGCTGGCTCAAGGAAATGTAGGACCTCATCCTTCAATATGTTCAAATGCTAGCCGCGTAAATTTTCTTCCAGTTAATAATCTCCCGTTAGAATATTATATTGCTGTAGAAGCTATAATATGTTAAAAAAATGCCTATTGTAATTCAAAAATATATTAAAAAATAATAACAATTTCCAGTTAACAATAAGAATACAAACCCCAAAAAAATATTTATATATTTGTTGAAACAGGTGTTCCAACCCAGCTTGTTTATGAATTATTGGAGGTTTTGTTATACTGTTACTTTCATGCACCTCCAAAATATATAAATGGACATTTATTTTGATATTTTAAAATAAATAAAAATATTTTTAAAATGATATTTAGAAAGAAACAGGAAAAAAAAACTAACAGAAAATCTAAACTCGTTGTTTATACATGTTAATCACAAATCAAAGCACAGACAGACATAAGTTTATGTCCATTTAAATTAACTACAAACAATTTCCACTGTAACAAACAATCTGAAAACAACCGACCGAAACTTGATCAGAATGATAAGGGCAGTTTCTTGCTGTGCTGTCCTTTGTCTTTCCTCTGCCGATTGTATGATAAAGATTCAAAATTGGAGTTCTTACAATAATAGAAATGACTAATTAATCTCACTTGATCATTCAATCGTTAAGATTGAAATTGTACTTGCAAACAACAATCAAAGATTCCGACAAGAAGAAGGATGAATAATAAATGGAGCAACAACATTGGATGCAATAGTGCCCTTCAAAGCCATTCTACAAAACCAGGATCAGAAGGATTAGGTTTAGGATCCTAATGAAAGTTATGGAAGTGTTTATAGGGCAATTTAGGTAACTAGTTCTGGTTTTTTGGTTTCTTTGTATTAAATTAACTTGTTAAGAAAACTTATGGGATTATAATTGAGATGCTCAAAAAGCTGGCAGCCTGGTTGTGTATCATGAGGGATCATAGGAAGTGATCTATATGATGACTGTTAAAAAATGCAAGTAGATGTATGATTGCCATGTTCTTGCTTTCCATGACATCCAAGACAAACTGAAATTACTCAGACAAAGACAAAAGAAACCAAGTTGTTAATAATTGATTGATTATGTTATTAAAAAGAGCAAATGGGGCACTGATCGCTCCCTTTGTTATCTTAAAAAAGAACAAGTAGTAAAAGTTGAGGACGATAGTATAAATTTTATCTAACACAATCAACTTCTGAAGGACAATTCTCTATGTTTTCTTAGGGTGATTTATTTTCCAGTCTTTTCAATACAAGTGTCATGTTGAAATAATAGTGAATCCTCGTATTATTGATCTGGTATGGATAGACATAGATTAGACATGGGACAGGAGAATATATTTTAAATTACTAAATCACATGTGAAATTTATAAACTAAAAAAAGAAATCTTATTTCCTTTGAAGAACAGTAATTTTACCATACAATTTTTCATTTTCTCTCTTTTAATATTGTTTGTTTCATTTAATATTCATAAAATTTACTCAAATGTTCATAATAATTTTCTTTTTTTTTCATCACAACCTCAATCACACATTATTTTCTTTTGCGTAGTTTTCCTCAAACATTGTATTGCACTTGTGTATTTTAAGAAACATAACTTTAATTTTACCACAATCATTTATAGATTATATATTTCATCATTTATATTTCTTTTTACTTGTCATTATGCAATAAGCAATTCCTTAATCTATTAAATAATATAAAAATAAATTAAAAAACTATTTTGTTTTCTTTTCGGTTCTTAATTTCATTTCATTTGAAGATTCTTCTTTTTACTGGACAAACTTTCAATTTATCTGTCAATAATTCTTCAATATATTTGATATTCAACATGTTTACTCAAATTTATGAAATGCGTTAATTCCCTTACAAGAATAAAAATAATAGAGATTGAACTTGTCATCAAATTTCAATTATAGATAATTGTTATTTAGTGTTATGTTTTATATATATATATATATATATATATATATATATATATATATATATATATATATATATATATATATTTGTAAAAAGTTATTTTATTAATGTTTGGGATAATGTAAAAGCAGTGGACACAAATATACCCACTATCCCATTATTCAAGAGGATATGAATACGGATAGAGTATAAATTATATACCCAACAATAATATAAAGTTCTATAAAGTTTTACTTCGAGACTGTGGAGATATAATTAAATCTAAACTCGTCTCACCTTTGTCGTCTCTACATACATCACACCAAAAAAAAAAATACTTAAAAGTTGTAAATATCTACTAATTTTGACTATTTCTTCAAATTTTTCAAATATGTTTAAGAATTACATTCACTACCCTTCTAAAGAGCGTGGAGAAAATAAGAAAAACATGTGTCATTGATAATTATTGACAATAATTACCAATATAATTATTAATAGATTTAGAGTATTAATAATTACAAACGAATTTTTGGTCATAAATAATTATTAATGAATTTTTTCAATTTTTTAATAAAATTATTGATGAATATTTTAGCAATCGATTTTTGAACAGATTTTTGTCCATTAGTAAATTCATTTTTCCAATATAAGACCAATAAATTATTTTCCATGATCAATAATCTTAATTTATAATGAAACAGATATGATTAGGGAAATCATAAATTATGCTATAAACGTAAATTATGGTTGTTAGTGGTTCAGATTTAAATAAAATGCTTAATCACATTACATTACGTATAAAACTCAATCGCATTTTAACATATTTATATAAAATAACATTTGTTAATTCTTCCAATCAAAGTATAATCTTAAGACATTAATCAAAGTATAATCTTATAACACCAACTTCAACACATTAGCACACACCCCAACTTAAGTGCATCTATAGGACATGTACCCCTTAAGAAGGGTAATTGAGTTATATAAAAATGTTGTTTTCAAAATACAGGGAACATTTACATCATCATTATTATTAATTATAGTGTGATAATACTCTTGGATTAAATATATTCACTTTTATCCTTGATACTTTGATTAACAGGGGCTTGATAATAGTTAATTGAGTTTTAATTTTAAATAACAGAAAAAAATAAACATTTTATCAAAATATATTTCAAATAGTTATACTTATAATTATTTTCTAAATCTGTATTATCAACTTTGATATATTAGTTGTGATAATATTCAAAAGTCTACCGATCAGATCACATGAAAATCTATTAAAAAATAAAATAAAAGAATAATAAAATTTATACTTCACAAAATATAAGTAAAGTATACTTATTATGAAAAAAACTAAACTAATATATAGAAGTAAAATATTAAACCACACTTATATTGTTGTCTACGAATGAAAACTAAATTATTTACGTTATATCAACACAATAATTTCCTATGAAAAATTCTTAAAAAATTATGTACAGAAATGCAAATACCGACTTCATTTATTTCTTAAACTCCAAACTATCACTCATTGATTCAAAAAGAAAACATGACAAAGTAAAAAATTAAATAATTCTCATAAACTCAATACAAATAGAAATTTATACATTAAAAAAAAAAACTGAAAAATTACCCACATTCACTTTGACTTCATCTAAAAAATACTTGTGAATGAAGCAAAATTATGACAACCTCTAATTGCACACCATGAGTATTCATGTAAAGCAAATTAGAAAATGAAATTACATCTATAAATAAAACAAACATACTCTTTCTAATTTAAATATTGAAAAAATTCAGCACTAAAAAATTATAGACAGTAACTGATATGTTTATCATATTTATTTTCAAACATACGTAGTAATTCTTTAATTTAAAAAATAGTAGAAAAAACCCAATTCTTTAATTTAAAAAATAGCAAAAAAAATCATAATTGAATCATGAAATCTTCTATGATTTTTCACCTTTGAAACCATTCAAATAAATATAGTAATAATAATCACTTTAAGCAAAAAATAATGATATTTCATACACTGTACTTATTTTTCTAGAATTAAATATGTGAGCTATCAATAATTAAAAAGTTAAGTAGATATATGTTAATAAAATTTAATACATTGAGATCATTAAATATTCATTTTATTAAAAAAGTAGATTAATAAAATCTCACAGCATGAAGTATGTAGTCAAACATTATTAAGTAAAAACATGCGTTAGCATGTTATGGTTTGGCATAATAATATAAATTATTTGAAGGTCAACAAAATTTAATTTAAATGGAATTGCCGTCGAAGGCAAGTCACTTTGTTAATATATATTGATGGAATAATGTATCCTATAGCAAGTATTTTAATTTTAATTTGTAGTGCTTTAAATCTATTCCGTATTCTTAGAGTAAAAGTAATAAATATTTCATAAGACTAATATTAATGAAATTGCTCTTTTTTAAAGAAATTATCTTCCTAAATTTTATTATTTAATTTATGATATGTTATCTAGGTAAAAAATGACATAATTATAATGTGTTCCTTTATATTATGTTACGTTATTGTCTTATCATATTTTATTCTTTTATTTTAGTATTAGTGTAAGCTACTTAAAAGTTATGCGGATGAAAATTAGGAATTAAATTGCTATATAAAAAATTACAGAGGTTAACATTAAGATTTACTTTAATTGTTATTAATTATCTAATATTTTTTACGGGTATTCACAAATACATCTACAAAATTTACAAGGCAAAAAATAAAATTAGTTCGTAGATATTCATTTTATTTATGATAAAAATATATATAATTTGGAATCCAAGTAATTAAAAAATTAGCTCTAAATTGTAAGTAACTTTTTGTTTTGCCTTAAAGAATTTCAAGTATTTTCTTACATTATAATTATTAATGACAAATTGCAAATGTGTGTTTAGCTTAATTTTTGTTGAAAAAATTAAATACACAATAATAAAATTCAGATACAAAAGCACAACTGAATATATAGGAAAGGATGTGATTTATTTGAAAAGGAAGCTTAAAAGACGTATTTCATTGACAAAAAGTTATCTTATTTTTCGGAATAATAGTTTAAATTTTGTTGTATAAAGACACATTTTAAGAAAACAAGTTACCGTTCTAGCACTTTATTTAGGGCCAATCCAAAAATTCCATGTATCTTTTCAAATTAGGAAGAATGTATAATCATATTTGAAATATGGCAATATTATCATAATCATGACATTGCCAAGCTTAATTTTCCAATATAAATATTTAAGTGTTATATCTAGGTTAAAGTTTGAATTCCAGCAGCATACCCTTTTCGTAACTTTATGTGGTTCCAAAACAAAGCATAATAAAAGTCTTCTATAAAAATATGAAAGCCTATTTTTCTTTATTCAAATTATTTTCATATATATATATATATATATATATATATATATATATATATTATACTTCATAAATAAAAAGTAATTCTAAAACTTAATATATAGTGAATAGTATTTATCACTGACACGGATCCATTTTATTGCAACTAAGTAAAATATAATCAATAAAAAGGCAACAAATTTATGGAGCAAACAAAAGAAAAACAAATAAAAATATAATGAAAGCACGATCTTATGTCTTCCTTCGTTCATATCCAGAAATTAAGCATTCGAAAATGTTTGTTTAACACTTCATTTTGACACAAATTTGACACCGGCTCACATGTCAAATTTGTATTGGACGGTTAAAGGACATTAAAAAAATCCATCTCAAAAAGCAATGAAGGGTAGAATTGGAAATCTGAAAGTATGAAATTGGCAGTTTCATTTGATTTCTTCTTTGAGTTTCGTTTCTGAGTTTTCATTTTTCATCTCTAACATTCGCGTCTCCTTTTGACCTTGATTCCATTGTCGCCACTCCCATTCGCCTTGCTTCCATTGTCGCTGTCCCATTCGCTTCTCCCATTTGGCCTCTCTCTGATTCTTTGCATCCTTCGTGTCTCCATTGGGGTGGTTTCGAAAGTCGTCATCTCAAGCAAAGGTGGTATTTGGCAACGACTGTGTACCGGTAAGTTCTATTTGTGTTTTGGGTGTGTTTTGCAATGTGTATTTTGGTGTTATTTGGCGTTTGGTGTTTTGGGTGTGTTCCCTTTTACGTTTTCTTTTGTCTTGNATTTTCGGTGTGTTTTGCAATGTGGCTGTGTTTGTTGTTTTGGGTGGAACCGTGGTTTAGTGTTGTTTGATTTTAGTTTTTTTTGTGTTGTGAATCCTAATGTACCATTGCTTTATTGTGCAGTTGAAATGGCGTCCGGTAACCCAAAGGTAAGTTAAAGTTTAGGTATTACTTATGATTGTGATTTTTTATGTTAAGTAATAAAAATTCATTCTTTTTATAATTTTTTGTAGTGACGGGTTCGTCAGTCTGTGGATTCATCTGTCATTATTGAAATGAATGAGTTACTGAGAAAAGTACATGTGGAACGAATTGGTATGACACTATTTCAATGGCAAAAGCATGCCACAATATACATATGTAAGTAAGAATATGATTTTCATTATTGTTTGATGATTGGGTTGATTTTACAATTGGAATATTTTCATTTCAGGAGGAATTGCTTGCAATTAGAAAGCAATATGTACGTGATTGGATCCTGGACGACGAGAACATAAGACTACTGGATGCGCTAGAGGTGTATAGATTGTTGTAGGATAGTTCTCCAGTGTAAAAATGTAATGTAGTGTAGTGTAGTTTGTTTTGATAGGATAGTTGTCTTGTTTAGACATGTACTGAACATAGTAAGATAGAATAATGTATATGAAGACAATGTTTTATTTATATATATGAAGACATTGTACAAATTGTTATTGGAATAAGATGATTGATTTCAAGATTGTTTATGTGCAATGTAGAAATGATTGTTGATTGATGATTGATGTCCAGGTTTGTTTATGTGCAATGTATGAAAGTGCCATAGCAATTAAGGCCAAGTTCTGCAATATGTGCAATGTCTGGAATAAGATTCTTTTATACATTTCAAGGCATTGTACAAATTGTTATTTGAATAAGATGAATGGTTTAAAGAATGCTTATTAGCAATGTATACACGATTGTTGATTGATGATTGATGTTCACGTTTTCCTTATGGAAAATGTATGAAAGTTCCATATGAATTAAGGTGTTTTCCAGGTCAAGTTGAGTTATTTTTCGTATAAGTGTGTGTCTAGGTTGGATGTCATGGTTGGGAAACCCCATGATGTACAGGGGGTCCACCCTGGGTCATGAGATGAAGGTTGTACAATTCTGCAGCAAAAACCACTCTTGTAATCGTTTACAAGAGGCCTGTAAT
>NC_028360.1:14645795-14646380 GCF_000741045.1 Vigna radiata var. radiata
GTATAAGTGTGTGTCTAGGGTTGGATGTCATGGTTGAGATACCCCATGATGTACAGGGGGTCCACCCTGGGTCATGAGATGAAGGTTGTACAATTTTGACAGCAAACACATAAGAACTTCACTTCACTTCATTGGATTTGGTCAAAAACACAGTATTGAAGTCATTAGTTTATTTCTAATTGATTCATTTCTTTCAACATACATTACCACTTCACAGCCATTTATTCATTTTTTTCCACATACATTATCACTTGGAAATCAAATTATAAAGCCCTTCAATAAAACACACATTTGATTTGCAATAAGATAAATGAATGTTTTATATATTGAACCAAATAGTAGGTTTAAATACACAGTATTTATCTTCAAGCCTAACACAATAGTTAATCATTTCTCTTTCTAACTAGTACATTTCCTGTGTATAGTGCCCTAAGTGCTTGGCTCTTAAATCGCCTTCTTGAACCAATCCTAACATAAATCTTCAGTTGTGATTGGTTGTCAGACATTCCACCCGGTGAATTTGGCGACATTGCACCTTCTTCATTGTTCCTCATTCCACCCGCTTCCTCGGTCGACAAACCAACA
>NC_028360.1:14646435-14732405 GCF_000741045.1 Vigna radiata var. radiata
ATTACCTAAGTATTTCACACAATTACTACTACCCACTGAAGAATCCTTCAAGTTTATACTTTTACCATCTAAACACAATCTTATTCCTGAACAAAAATCATTTTCATTCATA
Source organism: Vigna radiata var. radiata (assembly GCF_000741045.1). Classification (NCBI taxonomy): domain Eukaryota; kingdom Viridiplantae; phylum Streptophyta; class Magnoliopsida; order Fabales; family Fabaceae; genus Vigna; species Vigna radiata. The sequence continues at coordinate 14,646,548 of NC_028360.1, forward strand.
ATAAAATGCTTCTCTGCAATAATAAAAGAGTTGGTCGAATCCACCCATGTCTTGGTTAAATCAAGTAAGAAACAACGACAGACAACCCACAACAAACCACCACAAACCCAAAACCCAAACCTAAAACCAATTACCCAAACATAAATCCAAATACCCAAACCGAAAACAACGNTATTTACCTTGGTCCAACGAAGGTCCAATCCTGAACTTGCCATTTCAGAGCACTGGAGAGCACTGGAGAGCACTGGAGAGGACGAAAGTGTGAGAGAGAAGTTGAGAGCACGATGGGAGACGATGAAATAGTGAGATAGAAGCACTCTGTCACACAAAACTAACGAAAATGACGAGGGGTAGAAGTGGAATCCAAATTCTCTGAAAACCTCTCCATTTTTTAGGCCAAAAAAATAAATAAAAAAATTAAAACAACAACCAATAACACGTTGACACGTGACAGTGTCAAATGAGTGTCAAATAGAGGGTATCAAAATAACGGAATCCTAAGCAATAATAGCCAGGTGCTTCCATTGTTCTTTCAATTTTTCCATATAAGAAATTAGTTATTTAGGACAATATTATCCTTCCAAAATGATTAAGAAATTAAGAAAATTTAGGGCAATATTATCACTACTATAATTCCATCAAAATTAAGAAATTTTCTAGACCAAAATGAAAAAGACTTAATTTACTTATTAATTTTCTCTGTGAAAGCTAGTATAAGTAATAGTTACTTAAAGATTTAACATGTTTTATTAAGCCACTAAAGAAACTTCGTGAAAAAACCAACTGTAAAGCACTCATGAATCGAATATATCAATTGATTCACTTATAAGAGTTTGGGTTTTTAATCACAAATAATAGATGCATGAAATGCAACCCCAAACAACTGTGAAAGGTAAAAGTATGCAATCCACATATTTGGATACCTTTATAAGTTGAGTTACATACACCAGAGATGGCATACACCTGTGATGGTTAATTACATACATCGATGAGTAAACGCATAATAATTGTTAATATTGTTATGGTTTTAGTTCAAATTTTAGCCAATTTATAGTGACGGAAATCATGAATATATACTGGAAGTACTCTTTAGTTGTATATATGTGTGTGTGTGTGTGTGATGGCGTGAAAATTTTTTATCTTTTTTTGGATGGTTGATGTCAATAGTTAGATGGACTATTGGATATTTCATACATGAACCAGAATTTTCTTTATATTGTATTATGGATAATGTGTTGGGATGCTTGAAGGTATGGGATTATTGTATCAGTGCCGAATCACAAACTGATATATGTGTGAATATGAAGAAAATGTCGATGTTGTAAGTGTAATTTAATGAATAATGCAGAACCTTACTCAGTAGACTTTATTCTTTTTGTCATCATTCTCTATCTCCAGTTTCCTAATTTCCTAAAATCGACTTTAATTAAATTATAGGAGTAAAATGCAATTTGCTCGCATAAACAGTTTTCAACCTTTTCAATTAAATCATTTTCTATATAGAAAATTTAACCTGTTATACAACTAACCCTTAAACAAAGATTTTCAGGTTACTGTTGAAAACATGCTTCAAGCCAAATGACAAATTTCTCCAAAAATAGGAGTCCCATAACATTATTGGTAGCACAGCTTCTACACATGCAATCAAAGATGGTGACAACGAGGATGATGAAAGAGTGAGAATATAGGACGCATGGGAAGCACAAAAAAATAGTACATGGAGCACAACATGAATTGAAAAAGAGAAAACAACAACAAAGAGAGACGAAATACGAGGAAGACAACATGTGGAATATGTTGAAGGAGAGATGAATATTTAAGGGCACTGGAAACCAATGTTGGAGCTTTTCCTTCCACAGTTGTTGAGAAGTAAACTCAAGGAAACTGGGAGGTTAAGATTGATGCCAAGGACGTTAGCTTTGATGGCAGTGCAGAGGCATGCAGCAACTTCAAGATCAACGAGATCCTTAATCAGGCTGCAGCATGGAAGGGTTGGTGGTGACCCCAATTTAACATTGACCAAGTTCAACACGTTAGCACACACCCCTAACTTAAGTGCATCTATAGGACATGCACCCTTTTGGTAGGGCACTGATGGGTCTGGGATTACAGGGATGTAGGTTGAGCTCACCATGGTGTAGGAAAGCATGTTGAGACAAAGGAATATAGCAACAACATAGGTTGATGCAACAGTGCCCTTGGAAGCCATTTCAGTAAACACAGAAAAGAAAAGTAATAAATTTGGTGAAAGTTAGAGAAGTGTGAGGGGGGTTTTATAGGTAACTAATTTAGTAGTTTTTTGGTGGATTTGCTTTAAATTAGTGGTTAGGAGAACCCGTGAACCTTTGATTATAATTGAGATGCTTCACTAGCTGGCACCCTGGCTGGGCAACACGAGGGATCATATGAGATCATATGTACCAACAAAACTCTACAGTTACTCATTTTGTTTTCATTTTATAAGACAAAATTCTCATAAGGATTGAATCTTATAATAACTTCATCAATTTAATGACAACCAAGTATGCATGATTCGCTCCTTCTTCTTTTCCTTTCACATTCAATACAGATTCAATCTTATTAATCTCTAGTTTAATTTTCTCTCTCGAATTTCAAAATTACATAATAATACTTTCACACACAAATATTAGTCTAGTTAAACAAGTAAATATTTCCTATGTGTACTAAGTTTTACATATAATTAGTTAAAAAGGTTATTTCTAATTTGGTTGAATAATGTAAATAAATTATTGCAAATTGCAAATTTTTTAATATTTGTAATTAATTTTTATAAATAAAGATAATTAATCAAAATATATTAATAACAGAAAACCTTTCCGCTGTAATTCTATGGTAGATTATAATTGAAATTTGAGTTTCACAATAGCTATTTTAAAAATCATATTTTAATAAAAAGAAATTGTTTGGTATTAATATTAATAGCGTATAAAATCAAACTCTTTATATATGATATGTAACTGAAATAACTAATGTTTATAAAAGAGACAAATTATATACGTCATGGAGATAAGCTTTTCTTTTCTTTCCCACCAAACACACTAATAATATGTTCACTGTTTTTTTATTTTATTTTTCTCATAATGAATGTCACTGTATAATTAAGAAATGAAGTATTATGTCACATATATTTGTCGTATCATAACACGTGAACATTGGTTTACATATTTCAGCAATGAAGTTTCTTTTCATTTCTAATTACATTATTTATTGGTTAAAAATAGCATCACAAAACATACCTTTTCAATCTAACCCATTTTTATATTTTAAATAATTCAACTAACACTGAATGATATATAATTTTGTTAATTTCACTTTACTATTCTTCACATATCTAATAAAAACTTACCTATATTACCGAATAATTTAACCTAATTTCACACTTATCATATAAAAAAAAGTTCAATTTACCCTTACTAACTTTTTTTATAAGTTTATAAGTTGAAAAGTTTATTCATTTTGTCTAAGGTATAAAAAGTAAAGTCCTTAGTAGCATAAGATCTTCTTAAATATCTTCACAAATGGTTTATTTAAAATAGTTCATTTTGTTTATAAATTGGATTTAGCATAAATTTAATTCAGTTGAAAATATTTATTTACAATCCTATCGTAGTAATACTCATAAAGAGGAAAGTTCAGCTCTATGGCTTATGCTAAGTTTAAAAGACAAATATGTAAAATTTATTCATATTATAAAAAAATTGGTTAAATATACTTTTAATTTATTACCTTTTAATGAAATTACTTCCTATTTAAAATTTTAATCAAATTTAATCCTTTAAATTTATAAATACGTGCATTTAATCTTTTTAATCAACATTTATTATGTTTATTTCACATTTCAAATAAATATTTTTCCATTAATGTATTGAAAACGCAAAATAAGCTTAAAAGATTTTGATTAAAAAAATTAAATCAACATATTTATATATTTATAAAATTATAACATTATAAAATTAAATTTAGTCCAAATTTTGAAAAAAAAAAAATCTATTTTAACTGAAATTGAGACAAAAATATATTTAATCTTATAAAATCAAAATAAATTAATAAAAAATGCGTAAAAGAAGTTGAAAATAACTTATTTAAATCCTTCAACGTTTTAATAATAAATATAAGAGTGATTGTTATATTGTCCACTCTGAACTAAATAATTTGTGTATGGCATAAATCTCCATTATGTAACAAACTTGTCCACATAATCATCCACTTTAAAAATTAATTTTAATTCTTGCAAATCACATTAGTTCTGCAAAGTCTATGGGTTAAATTGGTCAGTTTAGATATGCAAAAATTTCAGATTCTTTCAGCATTTATTTACATAATAATTTCCTACTAAGTTCATAAACAATATACAACTACTAGAAGTAGTAAGAAAAAAAAATTCTAAATCCTTTGACACAACATATTATAAAAATCAATGTACAGTTTTAAATTTTTGTCCATTGTGGCCTCCTCGTGTTAAATCTGGCAAAATGTTACTTTTAAAACGTAATTTGACACACATTGAGAAACAGAAAACTAATTGAAAAACTTCAACTTATAGTTTATACAGCTTTATAATGAAGGAGAAATCATATAACAGTACATAGTCAATTTTTTCTACTGTTTTGAGATTAAGATTAACAAGTTGCAGTTATGAAAAAGTATGCGGAAAACCAGCTTTGCTGATATTAAAAGTATATCTGTGGAGTACTGTTTTGAAACTCCAATGAGCTTCATATTTAAAATTTTAAAAGCAGAGTTAAAGGATTGTATATGGTGGACTAAAAAGAAGAATGGCTAAATAAATACTGAAGTGATACAAGTTATACATAAGCCGTATCTATAACTATGAAGTAGTATTGAAGTTTGACTCTACTCCTTTTGTTCAATCTGGGGAGCATCAGTGGTATTGCTCAAGGCATTTCCAATACTTAGGAGGCCGTTTCTATACAGAATGTCCAACTCATCAAAATAAGGGCAGCTTTTACTATTTAGACGCCTCTTCTTGCCACTCCCTATTGTCCTTTTATAGTATTTGTTGATGTTTTCCCACTTCTCCTTGCATTTCTTTGCAGACCGATTATAGCCCAATGCATACATTGCTTCAGATATCTCCTCCCAAATTGACCCTTTCGATCCCATGAAACGGAACTTGTGCTCCAATGAAGTTCTCACTGTGATAAGTGACTGCACTTCAACATCAGGCCATCTACTCTTACTAGGATCACTATTAAATTCTTTATGAGCATTCACTTCAACTTCACCCTCTTCTCTTTTGCTGCATGCTTCTACTGCTTGGGGGATTTGAATTTCGTGGCCCAACAGATTCTGAATGAAGGATATGAGGGCCAAACTGCGAGACTTTTCTTCAGCTCTAGCCTCTTCCTCTTTTCTAATTCTCTCCATCTCCTCATTCTTCCAAGCTTCTTCTCTCTTTATCCTTTCCCTTTCCTTCTTTTCTATGATTTCCACCAACTGTTTGTGCATCTGTTCCTGCTTCTCCATCACCTTTGTCACCAAATTCTTCACAAAACCTTCAAGCTTTCTCACCGTCTTTCTTCTCCTCTTTCTAGGGCCATTCCCTTCAGGGCTTGCCGATGAATTGTCATCATTCTCCTCTTCATCCTCCGCATCCAAAGCCGAGCTGAAACAAGGAAGAACAAATCAAAAAGGGCAGTCCAAACCAATCTTAACCCTGTCAAAAAAGAGTGTTTTGATTTTACACATGTGTCAGAGTGAATCTTGTTCGAAACACTCAGGTACTAAATGAAACACACCTCTTTTGGTAAAAATCTGAACCTTGATTTTTCATGTTACAAGAGATTAACCCTTTCACCAGACTCACCTCCCGGTAGTAAATAAAAGGTAACAAATTATCAATAGTTAGGGTTGCTAAATCATTTGGGAAAATGGTTCCATTCCAACAAGACCTTGTTTTTCAATTACCACACAGAACATTCTATATACTACAAATACTTGTGTGCAGATAAAACATAACTCTTGACCCAACTATAAAAATAATAATACACCGTACAAGGCATTTCTTTTCATCCACCAAAAGCACACTGCTACAAACCAAAGCATTCTCGAATCAGAAAAGAATGATGTATAGTAGTACCAAGTTGTGGGCTCGGTCTCTTTCTCTCACATAAACACGCAACACAGAGCTCATAGCATCAGATGGACAACACTGCAATGCAACATATTCTAAGAACAAGTTCGTGCCTAACACCTGATGGCAAACACTCATCAAAAAAGGAACACACTCTGCAACCACCGCCAATCACAATCCTTTTTCAATCAACTAAAATAATAAAAAAGGAAATCACTTTATTGGTTGTACGTTCCGCCCCCATTCAGCAAAGGCAGGGTATAATATAAGCATAAAAATAAAAGATAAAGACACACAAATTCAAATCGAATTAATAATTAAAAATAACGGAAGAGAGAAAGGGGATCTTTTAATAATTGATTAGATAAAAAAAATAGAAGGAGAAAAGCAGAGGTGGAGATGGGAGAAGAGAAATGGACTCACTCAGATTCTTGGCTCGGGGCGTGACCCGACCCGGAGGCAATCGGATCGGGCGGACGAGGGTGGGCATTGAGAGCGGAGGGAAGGGGCCGGATGGGGCGGAGCTTCTGGGGGTTGTGGCGGTAGGAGAGGAGGTCGGCTGGGAAAAGAAGGTCGCCGGAATCGGGAAATGGAGCGACGTGGTCGGGGACGGGGAAGTGATCGGCGGCGAAGAGGTCCATATAATGGTAAAAAAAAAAAAAAGGAAAAAAAATTGCGGCGCGAGGGTTTTGAGAAGAGGTGAAAAGTGAAGGAGAATGGTTATTGGTTGGTAAGTAAAATGACTACTGCGTTACTCTGTTGGTAAATTAGAATATAACTATGAAGAAGTGAAATGAACCATATGCCCATCTACTGTTGTAACCTGTAATGTCTTTCACCTTTTATTTTAGTTATATCTAATGTCTGATTCATCTATGAGAATTAAATAATGACAAAGATACTTATATAACATTTTTTTACAATATTTAAATGTTATTTATATATTATTTTGTGATTGATTTATAATAATATTTATAATTATTTTTATTATTAATTGTAAAGTAATTTTAGATCAATCAAATTATAACATGTGAATAATATTTAAATATTATAAAAAAAATTATATTAAAGTATCATTATCCTTAAATAATACAAGACACACGTTCCACTTTTCTTATCCTTTTAAATTTCAAATAAAAGCATGTTTGTTAAAAAGTAATATTATAATAATATTTTCACTGCTGGTTAAATATTTAGTACAACACAGTTTAGATAGTTGGATTATAGTAAAAACCGGAGACTTCGGTTGAATTTCAAATCTTGTGTCGGTAGAAAGATGTCGGCTAAAGATATTTCTCTTTTGCCATTTAGTTTAAAAAATTAGCCTATTATTGTTTATGTAAAATGTAATTGTTACTTTGGCAAATATTAAATTGTTTTTAATGCTTCTTTTACTTAATTAAGTTATGCTTTTGTTTAAAATCTTGCAATCTTTTTGGTTTATTTATTTTTATTTACTAGCATCTTAAATTTTTATTTATTTTTTTTTTCATTTTTGGTGTCGTTTTTCTTCGTTTCCACTTCATCTCTATTTCCTTTATTAACCATCCATTCATCTCCTTCTTTCTTCCCTTCACACACCACTATTCTAAACTCTGCAACCTCTACACCACCATCATTATACTATTAATTTACGTCAACATTACCAATCTCATCATCTTCATCGTCTTCGTTGCATCCATATTCTTATAAAAATGGAGAAATACAAATGAAACTTTATTAAAATAAAAAAAATGAAAACAAAAGAAGAACACACTAAACTTATTATAAAAAAATTTAAATTTCACCAAATATAAATAAATTTTAACTGTTATGGAAAGAAATGTAAAAAAAAAAAAAATATTGAGTAAAACATTATATCACATGTTTTTTTTTTTGTGAAAAAGTCAAATTGGTTCATTTATTACTAAAATGATTTTCTTACAAAAGTCCAAACATTAACCTCATTTATTTCAAAAGGCGGTAAATAATCACAATCCAAACAACTATAACAAACTAAATTAGATTTATTTTCCACTAAAACCTCTAAAAATCTTTCACCGAAACATATTCTAAAGTATGAATAATCTCATAATTAGTATAAATAGAAATATATACACCCAAAAAATTAAAAGAATATCCATATATTTACTCGATTTCTTCTAAAAATAACAAGACTGCACCACAATTCTTGAATTTAACCTCTCAATATCAAAAAAATAACTTGATTTTTGTATTATAGTTTCTTTTACCGATTCCTAATAAAAATATTGACTAAAAGTTGAATATATAATAATAACATTATTATATTATATAATTATATTGCAATGATTCTCTTATATTTCTCAATCCCAATTTTAGTTTATTTTTTAATTTGTTTTTAATATATAAATTTTTAAAATTCATAATTTTGATTTAGTATATATATTCAGTTAAAATGCTATTAAAGTTATATAATTAATTGAATTAAAAGATTATCAGAAACAAATAATTGAAAAATATGAAAATGTTAAAATTTATGAACTAAAAAATATAATTGGAGAAAACAAAATTGTAATTTACTCCAAAAAAATAAATAAAAAATGAGCTCTCAAACTGATTTGTATGGCGAGGGTATCCCATGCTTGCGTGTCAACTTCTCCACCGCTTCCCTTCCTTCCATGGAGATTCTGCTATTTCGAATGCATTTTTGGTTTCAATTTTCAATTTTCTTCTCACAAACACAAATAACAGGTCAATCTGACTCCATTAATTTTTAACGCAAACTTTGATTTTGTAATTTCAGATCCTTACGCATTCGCAAGTTCATTACTTGTCCTGGTAAACCCAATAATTAATTAAGCAGACAAATGTTACGATAACGTATTCTCTGTGGTTGTGGGTTTGGATTCACTATCGCACATTAACAAAATGCTCAGATCACTGCCCAAGCTCTCACTCCTCTTTTCCTCAGCTAGGAATCCTCGTTATCTTAAAACTGCACAGCGTTTCACATCTCAAGGGAGAAGACCAACTTCAAGAGGTATGTTTTCAACTCAAACCACCTTATTTGTTTTTGCTTTGTCGGATTAACACTCACCCGGTTTCCAATTCTGTTTCTTTTAGCTTTTGGGTATCGTTTATCACTGGCAAAATTTAGCCTTTTTTTCATTGGTTCCAACTTCCAATGGGCGTGTCTGTTTTTTTTTTCTTTTATATTGTTAGTATTATTTAGTGATAATCTTATTTAATTATTACATCCTGATTTGAATTGAATATTACTAATAAGTAGGCCAAACACACAAGCTGACCGTGATGGTTTCGTTTTGGATCTGCATTTGCCGGGTAGACCTCACTGCTTGGCTTGCTATTGCACACTGTTTCGGGGTCTCCTGTATTATGAGGAGTTTTGTATAATATATTGTTATAGTATATCACCAATATCCTCCTGATTCATGAACACAAGTATACATGCATCAATCTATCGTACATGACAGTTTGCGATTATATGACAGGGTAAACCTTTAATTAGTGTATGTTTTTGTATGTATCTATACATATATGTGTGTACATCTATCTATATGTGTGTGTATATAGCCTATTTTAGCTTATAGAATCAGCAAATTCTTTGTGGCACAATTCACTCAACTTTTCTGCAATTAAGAGTAGCTGTCTGCTTTTAATATTCTCCACAGTTATAGTAATTTTTTGACATATATATTCGAGCCAAGCCAAAAAAAATAATGTCACAGATGCCAAAGCTATCTCTAGTAGCTTCACTAGACGTAAAAAAATTGCATGGCGGACGCGTGACCAAACATGCTGTTAGTGAGTTTTTTTACAAATTGCAACATCCCAATGGATGATTACTTTAACTTGGTTTTCTTGATTTTTTTTTTTCCCAAAATTGTCCTATCCAAAGGGCGTCGTTGGTCGGTTTCTACATAGGCTGAGGTAACTGAAAAATGATGAAAATAGTAGGGAGTTTGAACAAATTTACTCATTCGGAAAATTACTTTCTTCATGCTGCTTAACAGTTCAAAACTCTTATAAGTTTCAGTTTGAATTTGAAATGAGTAATTCATGCATCCACATATGGTATTGTAAAAGTTTGGTTGTATATTTTTCCCAATCAGTTGGGAAAAGGTTGGCTGTCAGGAATGCTAATCCTTTGTTTACACTGGATTCTGTTCCCATGTTATGAGGAATGCTAAATTATAATAATCTAATGTTACTTTTTCTCATTTTTCCTTAATAGTCAAGATTGGAGCGGCAACCACTCTTTCTATACTGTCTAAGTCAACTTCAACAATTTCATCTGCAATTGCCTCAGAATCTGCCGCAGAAGATCAAGTTCAACAGATCAAGCTACTAACATCAACTGATGATAATTACGGTGGTGTTACTGTGGAACTGGATCATCCTATGGATTCTTCAGAATTTATCCAAGTCCTTAGAGCTTCAGTTTCTCACTGGAGGCAGCTGGTAGGTAATCTTTCTACTTAGTTGCTTAACGTAATTAATATATCATATTTGATGTCACCCATTGATCTAAACATACTGGCGAATTATTTAATCAAACATAAGGCTTTTTCATTTAAAACTATGCATGATTAGGGACTCATAGTAAATAATACTAGCACTCAAACCAGATACATAGATAATTTCCATGTACGTGTACTGGCCATCCTTGTCTTCCCTTTTGTTTCCTTGTTTAGCAATAAATAGTATACGTTGATCGTCAATGAATGCATCAGCCACACACATGAAGATTTTAGTTTCTTCTTTTTTCATTAACCTGTCATTCAGTATATAGATCGTTATCTTTTAGTTAAGTTTAGTTGGTTATTCAATAAAAAGTGTTAGCTGACCTTCATAATCCTAGTTTAGCGATTAAGATATGAACTATTTTCCTTTTGAATTTGCATTAAGGTTTTTTATTCAATGATGGTTGCATGCTCACTTTCCTGTCTGTTTTATTTTGCAAAACGAGCTAATAAGCTTGTCAGTTATATGCAACAAAACTTGGGCATTTTTATCTGTACTGAGAATCCGGAATCCACTACTATATGAGTTAATGAATCAACATTGTCATGCAGGGCAAGAAAGGTATTTGGATAAAATTACCTATTCATTTAGCCGGTCTAGTTGAAGCTTTAGTTAAGGTGACTAATATTATTGCTTACCTTAATCATAATGGTTGTGTTTAATAAGTTTAGTTGATGAAAGTTGGAATTCCATTAAAAGTTGTCAGGTATCAATTCTATTTATTAACTATTATTTCCTGTGTACTTGTGTGCAGGAGGGGTTTTGGTATCATCATGCAGAACCAAATTATTTAATGCTTGTATATTGGATTCCTGATAGTCCAAGTACTATTCCTGCAAATGCCACACACAGGGTGGGGATTGGTTCATTTGTCATGAATGAAAAACAAGAGGTTTATCCCCCACCATCTATCACAATTTAGTGCAACTTCATAATCAGGCTTATACTTAATTGGAAGTGATCTCTTATTGTTTGAGGGTTTTATCTTTGATAAATATTGTTATGCCTTTACTGTGTCTGGATAAAATGATAATTTCATAGATGAGGATGAAAAAGAACTTACTGTGTATGTGTTGCATTCTGTTCTAGAAAGGAGCTAGTACATTTAGATTTTTTTTTTGTTTATTTTAGTTTGTCCCTTCATTTTCTGATCCATTGCTCCTGCTTATTTTTGTTTTTGTCTGTTTCTGGCTGGTAGGTCCATTATCAGAATTTTCATTGGAAAAATAATAAAATGTCTCCATTAGTAATATCAAGTCTGAAAAACTTAATTTTATTGGCGATTAACATTTCACTTTTTAATTCTTTCATGATCTTAGGTCCTGGTTGTTCAGGAGAATAGTGGACTATTTAAAGGAACTGGAATTTGGAAATTCCCTACTGGAGTTGTTGATCAGGTAGATGTGTCGGATATTTCTCACTACGGTCTAAAAGTCTAAACTTTGTGCATATAATCTACTCGTTCAATCTGTATAGGGAGAAGATATTTGTGTAGCAGCAGTAAGAGAGGTCAAAGAAGAAACAGGAGTAAGTAATCTCATTGCTGTATCAATCAAAAGTGGCTAGTCCTGAAACCAGTTATATTAAGTGTCAGTATCGAAGCCTAATTTTTCTGGGTTCTCTCAATTTTCAGGTTGATTCAGAATTTGTGGAAGTATTAGCCTTCAGGTAGCATGTTTATATGAATGAATTGTAACAATTTGAATATGGGAAGTTTATTTGATTGATATTGGAGACATCAAATAGGAGATAGAATTTTTCAGATCCCACTGATCGTGGATGTAGGGAATAGGGACTAAGGAAAGAAGGGGCAACATCACATTATACAAAATCCTAGAGGGGATGAGGGAATTCTTTATCACATTGATACAACACCTGCAGGATCCATTTTTGTGTCTTGCAGTGTCTAGCAAGACTAGTTTGCCTATGTTAACATATCCACTTTAGCTATATCATTGGAGAATATTCCTGAAATATTTATATACTGCAAAACTTGTTGATAAATTAGTGATTTCTTTCTTTTGAAGTTTCCTGAATTCTTGTGATGAGACTGTAATATGGATGACTGAGAATTCTTTTCTTGTTTCATCTAAATATCTGATTGACAGACAAAGTCATAATTCATTCTTTGAGAAGTCAGACTTATTCTTCGTGTGCATGTTGCGGCCTCTTTCTTTTAACATCCAAACACAGAGATTTGAGATACTGGATGCACAGGTATGCGAATTCTAGTTGAGGCCGAGCAGTAATTATAGTTTGTTTTCCATATCTTTTACAATGTTCAATGCTTATTGAGAGTAAAAGACTAAGGTAAATGCTAACCAGTAGTTAAGGCATTAACAGGAAATTTTTTTATTGGGATAAGTAAGAATGTGCTCTCTATAGTTTCTAATAGGCTTTCCAATGATTTCCAATGAAAACTTTTTTCTTTTTAATTCTATAAACTGTTTCAGTATGCATTGGTTAGCTAAACCCCAAAATTAAAACATAGTATCATTTTTCTTGTTCTTTCCATTGTTAAGCTATCATTTAAAATCTCCCCCTGCCCACTAAAGCATGCTTTTAATCCGTTCTTGTTTGGTATCAAATTATAGGTTTAAATCCGTTGTTGGTCATGCAAATTTGGGGTAATCATCTAGTTTTTGGTCTCCTAAGTTTAGAATTAATCTTTTCATTTCTTGTAATTTGAAAAAAAAAAAAAAAAAAAAAAAAAACTTGTTTCATTTAGTTCCTCTGCACCAAACACTATAAAACAAACTAATTGAAACTCGTTTAATTGGCGACCTACTCTGATTCTGCATACTTATCACATCATATGTTTATTTTTCTTTCAAAGTATTCATTTAATGAGATTTAGGTAAAAGTAATTTAAGCCAGGGAACTAAAAGCTAACTTTTTTCAAACTATAGAGACCACAAATATTAATTTTTAAATATAAATTATACTTTGTAAAAGGATCCCAAGGAAATGTAAAATCATGGTAGACAAAGGGAAATATCAATTGTTCTTAAATTTAATTTTCTGCAGTGGATGCCATTTGAGGAATATGCAGCTCAACCATTCGTCCAAAAGAGTGAGCTTTTGAAGTACATAAATGATACATGTTTGGCAAAGATGGGTGGACAATATTCTGGATTTTGTCCTGTATCTACGTCATCGAACTTTTCTGATCAAAAGAATTATTTGTACTTGAATGCTGGGACCTTAAAGAGCTCCTATTCTTCCTGAGCATCATCACAGATTAAAGGACATTCAATTACTTTATTTCATTCATTATGTAAACATGCCGGTCTTCATCAGGGAAGCCAAATATGAAAGCAACTTCATTGATGATAAAATTTAGTTTCTGTCAAGAATGGTTAGAAAAAATGAAAAAAAGTTAACATTCAACCAACGATCATTTTTCACGTTATACATGATCATTCAATGCATTATATTTTCTTCTTTAATAAAACACTTGTAAATGTTTATTCAAATTGATCTATACAACAGAAGTGAGTGACTGTGACTGTGTCTATGATGGTCATGGTGCTGCAAGTTATTTGGAGTCATGCAGACATCATAAAAGAACTTGCATGAATGTTGACATCATCCGTGACTTTGGTAGCAGCTTGTTAGTGCTGATTGTCATGCGCGCACATTTGGTCCAGTGCACAAGATTATTTGATTAGTTCCAAAGTGCTGAAAAGCTATGTTGAGTGGAGTGGACCAATCACTTCCCAGTTTTGCTCCTCCTCTTTTCATAGGAACAATATATTCAGTGTAAGAAGATCATACAGTACAATCTAGTGAAACTAGAAAGATACACTTCAGTATTGTTACAGAGAGATGTCAGTACTTGGTGATTATATGCATGGTGAAATGACATTTATCTTCTGCCAACTCACTTAAATTGTATCCTTTACAGCATAAGTATTGTAATAATATTGTAAACAAATCGTCCACTATCTTGACTAAGTAACAAAATCAATCATCCATTGAGATTAGATTCCATTAAAGACTTTTGTGTGGCCCTGCCTTCACATGTAGTTGAAGCGTCAATAGACAACCCTAATTCTTCATAAGGAAGAAATCTATCCAATTTACAACCCCTCGTGGCATTGTAACATTGATTTTGCTTCAATTTCCACCTAGTTACTGTTGTTTTACATAAGAATCTAACCTACGACAATTATCAATGGCCAAAACGTCCTTTCGGGGACCCTTGACCAAAGCCCAATTAATTAATCAATACGATATGAAATGTTTCGTGTTTAAACGATTGAATCGTGATGCTAACATCTTTGTCTCTTTAGATATGTATATATATATGGTGGAATTGAAGAATAAGTGTAAAGTAGAGGAAAGAAAAATGGATACTTGATAGCACTGATTAAGGCAAAGGCCAAATAATCCGAATAACACGGAACCCATGTCTCTTGTTTCTGCTCCAATGTTTCTCTACACTTTGCGTCAAAGTTTAACCATGCTTTCCTTCTTTTCAATTTTGTAGAAACGTTCAGATAATCTAGTTTATAAAACAACCTTATCCTACTCAAATTTTGACGAAGGACGTTCATGCAAAAATATCTCACTCAAATCAAATAAGAGCGTAGAAATGTAAGCCATTCAAAATCTTTTAACAAACAAAAGAGTCATCAAATGTCTCAAAAGTATCGACGAAGAAACATTTCATATAACCAACTTTTTATTTTTTATTTTTTTAACTACTCTTACAACAATTATAAAATAAATATCACAGACTATTATCTTTATTTTATTAAATAATCTTATTTACTTTTGTTACTAATATCTTTAAATACTTGTTTTTTTCAAAACGGTTTTTTGTATTACACGGGAAGTACAAAGATCACATAAAAGACATTCCATGCATGCTCTTAAAGGTTCGTTATTACTTTAAAATGTGTGTTTTATATGATATATGTTGTTTTTTTAACATAATCTATGTTCTAAGGAAAATCGTTTTGAAGACAGAAGATATTATTGTTCTCATTGCTTTAATCTGATGAGTCAACTGTGACCAAAAGCTCATTTGATACGTCCCTTGTCTCTTCTGTTTAAACATTTATTTCACCAACATATTTATCTATTAATTTAAGAGTGACAAACTATTTTTTTTAAGTTGTGTATACATATATCAAAAAGTGAACTTTAGCTCTTTTTATAAAACCCTTTTCATATAGTGATTCAAATATGAAGCTTTTTACCAATAATTTATTTTGTTGCATATAAACTAGTTTAGCTATACTCGATTTTTTGTCCCCTCTTGTAGTCATCAACTCAGTTCACCATTAAGGAAGGTAATATAATGTAACAAAGATGCTTCATATATTATTATTGAACTTCTTAAAATTGGAAAACTAGAAGACAAAAATGACACACCACTACACAACACTGTATCATGCAACAATTATCTGTTACTCCAAAAGAAAAGATAAAGCAGCAGCAGCAGCAGTAATTGCTAATTAATTTAAAAGTAATGCCAAAATTATTTTCTCCTTTTCCTACTGTATTTTGCTTCGAAAAAAGAAAATCTGAACCCATATACCACCATACCAGGATCAGCAAACAAATACATATAAAAACATAAAGAAGAATACAAAAATTCTGTGCATGCCACATCACCATCATCCATGATATATAATGTCTATATTCTCAACGACGAAATTTCAACAAGCAATTACAAGATGGAGCTGCTTCTAAAACCAAACATATACGAATTTAAATAATGATAATCATCTTATAAAATCAATTAAGCTTAAACAGACACATGCATAAACCTGCTACTATCTAGTTCTTGCAGAAGATGCTGATCCCGCACTCCCAGATCCATACACGTGTCCCTGATGCCCCATCATCGCCATCATAGAGTTTGGCACCATACCTCCATGAGCATGGCCATGGATATAAGCCTCATCCCTCTGATCACCGCCACCACTACCTCCACCACCACCACCACCCTGTGGCCTTCCCATCATAGCAGTTTTCTCCCCCTCCATCTCCCGATACTTGTGCAGGTAAATCTTGAGAGGCTCCACATACTCCTCAAACCCCAGTGTAGTCATGGCCCACAGTAGGTCATCACCGTTGATAGTTTTTCTCTTCTCCTTCTGACACTTATCAGATGCTTCACCTGTTATGAAGCTGATGAACTCCGACACACACTCTTGCACGGTTTCCTTCGCCTCTTTCGAGATCTTCGCGTTCCCCGGCAACGCCTTCTTCATGATCCTGCTCACGTTTGCTATCGGAAGGAACCTGTCTTGCTCTCTACACCCCGAGAATTCATTGCCTCCACTCGTGTTTCCGGCTTGACCTCCGGAATCGTTATCGGACTCGGCCATGACCTCACTCTCACACACACTATAGTCAACAACACTGATATATGTCACCACACACAAACTTATTATATACACGTAACCCTTTTTTATGCCATCCCCTCTCTCTCTATATATACACATATAGGTATATGTATACGTAGAAAGTATTAATTAACCGTCACTTAACTACAATTATAATAAATTAACTGACACATAATTATTTGATTGAAATAAGGTTGTTTCATTCACATAAATATGAAAATAGATATATTATTATCAATACTAACAGAAAGAGTAATACACATCTAAGTAAAATATCATAAAAAAATGATTTTTTGTATTTTAAAAAAAAATAGTTAAATGAATATAAAAATTTTGTGTATATTAAAATATTATTTTTAGAATAATAATTGGGATTGAATAGTGGGAATGATGTAGAAAAGAAGGTTAAGTGTGGAATTGATTTGGGAGAAGATAGGATTAAATAAGGAAGGTTGGCAAATGGGGGGTTGGAGTGGGAGAAGTGGGTGTTTGTTGGATTGGAGAATTGGATTAATTAAGAAGGGTTTAATTAAGGTATTTGGAGTTGATTAATTATGTTTAATTATTACTGCGTCTACATAGCTAAGAGACGTGGCTAATTTGTGGACGTTGATTTATGTGATTGGTTAAGTAATTGACGCGTATGGTTGTTGATTAGCGCAGGATTAGAAGGAAAATGATGAAGATCCACGTGGACGTTGAATTATGGTAAAAGGGAAGAAGAGCTTATAAGCTGTTTCTGTAGGACGGCTCCATCGGCTGAAGAAAAACAAAAAAACAATAACTTCAAGCCTACCCTTCAAATCACACTATCACATTCTTATTCTTAATCAACATATATATATATATATATATATATATATATATATATATATATATATATATATATATATATATATATATATATATGTATGTATATATATTTATGATGAACAGGTTTTTTTTCAAAATTAAAAACAAAAATATATGTTAATATTTGCTCATTTAACAAAATCGTAATTTAAAACTATTTAAATAACAATTATGTATTTAATGAATTGAAAATTATATCGACTTTTCTTTCAGGGAAAAAAGAAAATAGTGTACTTCCTAATCTAATTATTAAAGTTTATCAAATCGGACAATTAATTAATTTTGTCAAATATTCAAACTTCGACCATTTAATAATCTATTGTGAATAATTATTTACATAAATTGTTTGTCTTGATTTTGTAGGTGTACACTATTGCTTGGATTTTAAGAACTTTATCAAAATTCTGTTTCACAGTTAATATTATTAAATTAGTTTAATTATTTTGGTCCTGTAATGAGACTATGTATTACACATATTTAAAATTCAGAAAATTTTCTTTATTTGTATGAACAATTACTAGTGCAAAAATGTTGTTTAACGTTACCCAATAGATGTTGGTTTGTTGGTAACCTAACGTATATGAGTAGACGGTGGCATTATCGTAAATAACTTGGTAACTTAGACGTCGATTTTAGGTTAAGGCGACGTCTTTTACACTATAGACGTCTACATTGATGCAAACCGACGTCTAATGGTCTGGGGTAGGTGAGAAGACAATTCATTGACGTCGGTGCTCACGGGGGTCGATGTCTATGGGACTGCAATTAATGTTCTTCACCTAATTCTCATGCGCTTAGACGTCGTGTAGTCAAAAGACGACATCTACGACCTGAATGACAGGCGGGAAGACAAAAAATCTTCAATTTAGATATCGGGGTTCAGCGGAAGCGACGTCTATGTGCCTGTAATTAATTAGATTCACCAAACTCGAGGGCCATAGACGTGGGTAGAAGGGGCACCAATGTCTATGTGCCTATAAGTAATTATGTTCATCATTATAGACGTCAGCGCCCCATCACAACTGTCGTCAACATCCCTGACAGGAAATCAAACGCCAATCGTTTCAGCTTTCTAGATGTCGGCTCCCCTGGACACCGACGTCTAATGGTATTCAAAAGGTCAGTTGAAATGTTAACTTGGACGTCATATTAGTGAGATAACTGACGTCTATGTGAATATAGACGTAGGTGTCTGGAGCAACCGACGCCCAACTTTATTTTAAATACAACTGCAAACTCTTCGCGCATTCAGTTTCTGATATCGTCTTCCTCTTCTCTATTTTCTCTTGCGGCTTCTTCCTTTTCTCGCTTGCGGCACCTCTTCTTTTTCTCTCTTGCGACATTCCGTTGTTGTTTCTGATTTCTTTGTTGTCCGCCTCTTCTTTTTTTTCTCTCTTGCGGCATCTCAGGTGCATGGTTTTTTTTTTATGCTTACCGTTTAAACTTTGTTTAGTCTTTCATCGATTATCTTCTGGTTCAACTGATTAAAATTTGCTTTCTTTGTGTTGTGTTTTAGTGCAGTTTTGTTCCTTTCTTGGGGTAACGTAGTAACACATTCTCCATTTGCTAGCTGCCTCCCAGAAAAAAGCAGCGTCTAGTGAAATTCTTTTGATCATTTCAACCCAAAAACGACCCTGGGTCGTTGCCTAGTTATCGTTTCACTGTGATTTTTTCTTCTTGCGGATGAAAATGGAACTAAGCAAAAACCCAGGTTCGGTTTTGGGTTAAAAAAGATCCATAAGAAATTCAAGAGACGCAAACTTTTTTTTGGGGGAAACTAGCAAAAGGAGATTGTGCTACTAGGCTATCCAAAGACGGGAACAAAACCGCACTAAAACACAATCACTGTATTATACGTCGGTTAATGTACACACCATCGTCTATAGTACCTCTTAAACGTCAGTTAGTGTCATTTTCGAAGTCTATAGTGCTTCTTCGACGTCAGTTATTGCTAAGACCGACGTCTATATAATGTCTTTAGATGTTCATTTCCCCCTACACCGACGTTTAATAACTTCGAACTTGTTAGCGACTGACGTCACTATAGACGTCGGTTATACTATTTTTCCGACGTCGCATTGACGTCACCGAAAATAAAATTAGTTCATTTGTAAACGTTAAAAACCCAAAATAAATGACGCTAATCAGCATTTTTGCACTAGTAAATAACAATCAACTAAATGAGTAATGTTTCAATTTTCAACTTTCTACTTTTCAATCTTTAATGGGAAAATAAGAATTTTCCTCGTTTCCATTTTCAACCTTTAATGTAAAAGGGTCATTTCGTTATTAACCATAGAACCGGTTTTATTAGGTAGTTAATTTTACTTTTTTTTTCGAAGTTACAAAAATTTTTAAGAGATAATATTCGTATTATTTTTTAGTTATATTTTTAATTTAATTTATATATAAGAGAAAAAAAATAGTTGTGACAACAGAGAAAAAATGTATTTACATATTAATAAAAATAATAATAGGTCTTCATTTAAAAATAAAAAAGTTAAATATTTTTCTTAGTTTTGAAAAAAAAAAAAAAAAACCTTGAGCTACTACTATTAAAGAATAGAGGGAGTAGTATTTATTACTAAAACCCTTGAACCACTAAGTTATACAAAACTTAATGTTTTAATAAATATTCTGTTTTTTTAAGTGTCTTGTTTTTGAAAAACAAATTTTTCTGTATGGTAATTTACAACTCTAAGATCATATTAACAATATTTTGTCAAATATAGTTTTATCTTCTCTTAATTTACTAAAAAAAATTATTTTATTTTTTGTTTTCTTTTGTCAAAATAACTTTAGATCACTCTTAAAAGAATATTACAAATACAATCTTGAATTTTATGAAAAATTATGAACTTTATTACATTGTTAAACCACTATAGTTTTGGGTAATAGTATTACCTGAATCCGCTAATTTGTTATATTATCTGTATTTTTTTAAAATAATACCAATCTCACAAAAATAATAAAATATTTTTGTAAATAAAATTAATTTATATTCAATAAAATAATTCATCAATTTAAATGTTAAAAGAATATCTCATATATACATTAAATTCGCTTTCAGAATATTAAAAAAACTAGTTGGTTTAAAAATTAATACTAATTTATGGATTTTTTTTCTTTTTAAAATTTAGAAAAATTATTCAATCAAATTATAGAGATGCTGTGAGCAGCCGCCTATGTGATAAGAGCTTTGATTCCAAGTGAGTTGTACAGTTGATGAGATATTGATGAGATGAGATATTGATGAGTGTGGGGTGCGCGTCACGCATGAGATAAATCCCTTAATTCTTCATTCCAGCATCTTCATCCACCTGGCACTTATCATCAATTTTGGGTCCCACTTTTCAATTCTTAGGCTCAGTCTTCTCATCAAATAAATCATCACACTAACTCATTACAACTTGGGTTTATTATTTTCATAATTTAATGGAATGGTAAATGGAGCTGCAATTAAGTGAAAATTGACTTATATTTACCTATCTCATCAATGATTAACCATAAATAAAATTTTTAAAATATGTTATAAAATAATATTACAAATTAAAGTAATAATCAATACAAAATAAAACTAAAGTATCAAATTCTGTCTCAATAAGATGAATAATATATAATTAAAAAAATTATAGTTTTATTGTTATGTAAAAATTCAAGTAAATCTTATCATATTATATAAAAATAAGAAAGTTAAGTAATATATATAAAGTAAAAAAAAAAATCATGAATTTACTTTTTTAAGATTTTAGATTGAAAAATGTGTAAATCTCTTAAATGAATTTGATTCCTGCTTTTATTGGTATTATATATTTTTAATGGATTCTTTAATTGAAATACTCATTAATAATAATAGAAAAAAAGTTAAGATAAAAAGAATATTTATGTCGAAATGAATTTCTTTCTTCAAAATATCCATTAATGAAAGATATGTTATAATATTTTAAATAAAATTCTTCATTATTGTTAGTATTGAATATTCTTTTATATCTTTATTTTAAAATTTTAACAATTTTAAATCATATTCCAACCTTCTCTGGGAAAAACGTTAAGACTTAATTGTGTTTCAACCTACTTAATTCGCAAATTAAGTAATTTAAGTTCAATTCAACTAAATATTTAGAAATATACTTTTTTCTAATCCAATTTAAATGCACAGTATGCCTGATTCATTCAGTAACTTCAATTCATTTGGACAGTCCTAACATGGAATGAATACCAACTAATGACTTGGTTTCTCATCAAAGTAAAAAGGAAATAACGTTATATATATAATAGGATAATATTTGGGAAAAATGTCACATTTTACTGTTAAATTTCATTGATGAAAAACACAGGAGAATGGACATTTTTATTACCTAGGGGTCCAACAATATGTTACAGGGAAACAAACATTTTCTATGGGAATTTCTTTCTTTTTGACAAAATTAAGGTTGGACTAAGATCTTTGGTGTCCCTACGGGATAAAGAAAGAAGAAGATAAAAGATATCATAGTTATTTAATCGTCGTTGGTCACGTGGTACGATCAATTCAAACTAGACCTTTTATATATATTTATTGATTTTTAAGTCCACATTGTATAAAGTTATTGATATAAGTTAGGCTGAAAAAAAGTATTAATTTCTTAATGATGATTATGTATAGAGTCGTCAAAATGAGTCACAACCAGCGAGTCAATTCGGCTTACTACGGGTTCGGGTCAGGTTGAGTTTGAAAAAATTAAATTTTTTTTATGCGGGTTAAATTTCAACCCGGCTCATGCGAGTTGAACCCGTGGTGGGTCAGGTTGGTCCGCCAACCCACCTACCTAATTTTCTTTTAATTTATTATTTTATTTATGAAACTTATGACATATAAGAAACTTATTTGTATGTGTTTTTGTTTTTGAATAACATTTGGATTATATTGTACTTTTTATTATTATTTTGAATTGTCTTCAGTTTAACATCATTTTTTAAGAGTGAAATTTATTTAAATTTGAATATAAAAAGTTTGTAATTTTTTTATTTAAAAAAATTATAATTAAATGGACTAGTGAGCCTACCCGTTTACCCACCAACCCGTGGCGGGTCGAGCCGGATTCAGATTTTTCTGACTCGCTAATAAATGAATCCGATTGAATTGACTCACTAAGTGATAACCCGTGATAGGCTGGACCGAATCGAACCAGTTAGCACAGCTCTAATTATGTATAAGTTATGAAACATTATATTGTTGTATGTCAAACTCTGAATTATCATTATGATAACTTTTCAATGTGCATTGAAAGTTAAATTAAAAACTAGAGTTTTTTTTTATTCTTTTCAAAAGTAATGTTTTCTAAAGACTTTATTACAAACTCATTAATTAATTACATAGACTATTTTTCTTGTAAGTGAAAATGTTCATTTTATAATAACCGATTAAATGAAATATTGATTAATTATTTTGTTCTAAATTGAAATATAGGTCATTTGTTAAACAATTTAATAGAATATTTCAAGCAATAATCAATTACTAATTACTAAACATTGCTATTTAAAAATTAAAAAAAATATATATATATATATTTTCACTCCATATCTTACATCCTATATGTCCGGTTACTTGCAGTAATTAGAAAACACTTCCTTTATAGGGCATTAACAAAGTTTTTAAGAAGACCACTGAATTTTCTTCTCTCTCTATGAATAAAGTTCAATAAGTTGGGGGTTTATAGGTTTTTTTTTGTTAGAAACGTTTTTGTTATAACAATATAACAGTCACGAATAACCATAATTTCGGCATAAAATCGGTACAAAATAGAAACAGAACATATGTTCTTGTTTCACGGATTTTAACATTATAAAAATAAAAGATTGGTAATAATGCCAGTGATAAAATCAAAATGAAAATTTATCATATAATTCAGGAACAAATTAATTAAAGCTTGTGGTTGATTTTAAGTGTATAAAAAATTTATTCAAAGCCAATAAAAATAATTTTGCTTTAAATTTTATATTAAAGATATAAAAATAAGTTTCCAACAAAATTTTTTCGGAGTAGCAAGCAAACTACCAATTATGACCTTGCCTGCTTTGTGGAGAAAATCTGTTTAAGTAATCATTTTTCTTTATTACGTGTTCTTTTATGGTTCTCTAAAATTACTCTATAATAATAATAATCATAAACATCAACATGTACCAATCACAAAATGTAAATGATGTTAAAATGTTATCAAAGTATCATTATCCGTAAATATTTCTCAGCACTACCCACACATTAAGACAGACTAATAATGTTCCAATGCTGCAGATTTGGTGCTCCATTCTTTAATTGCGTGAAAAAAAAAAAGAAGAAGCTTGCACGTTTTAGAAAAAAAGAAATTATGCTTTCTGAGAAGAAAAGCATTGTTTCTAATTAGTAAAATAGAAACAATGGTATAAGCCCAGTAGATGTGAACTACAGTCGAATCAAGTTAGCCAAAACCAGGTTGAGCATAGTTGTCACAGCACCATGTCAAGCTAAATTATTTTTTATCCAAGTTGAGTTAATTTGATTCAAACCTAGATTGAGTTGAGATAGTCCAAACATAGGTCGAACTAAGTCGATTTGAATCTACATTGAACCAAGTCGGGTCAAACCCATATTCAATCGAGTCGAGGTATGCCCATATTCATTTAAGTCTAAGCCAACCCATGCTCATCTGAGTTGAGCTAGGCTTAAGTTGGTCCTAGTTCAATTAAGATCAAGGCAATCCAAGTCAAGTCAAATCTATCCGTATCTAATTAAGTCGAATGGTCCAAGCTCAATCGAGTCAAATCCCGACCAAGCTAAATTTGGCTAAGTCGGCCTAGTCCAAGGTCCATATGAGTCATTCAGGGCCTAAGTTGAGTCCAGTTAGGCCAATCCCATATTTAATCAAGTTGAGACAAGTCTACGTTCATCAAGTCAAGGTCAGCCCACGTGCAGTCAAGTTGGGTTAGGCTTAGGTCAATCTTGGACCAATCAAAACTTGATCGGTCTTAACCCAATCTAAATCAGGTCGAGTCGAGTCTATCCAAATAACCATAGTCGAGCTAAGTTGGTTTGGGCTCAAATCAATTTGAGTCAGTTTAAGCCTAAATCGATTTGAGTCAGCCTGGTCCTTAAGCCGAGTTTGGGTGGGTCAACATTCATCCAAGTCGAGACGACTCGCATTCATCCGAGTTATGCTAGGCTCACATGGATCCTAATTTGATCAAGACCAAGTGATGTCAAGCATAGGTCAAGATAAGTAAGCCACGACGACTTAAGTCAAACCGAGTCATTCTAAGTCTAAGGTGAATTGAGTCAGCCTAAGAGGACCACAAAGAAAAGAAAGACACATTACATACTCTAACTTAGGTGTCTCTATACTTACGGGCTAGAAAAACATTCTACCAATAACTACCTCAAAATCCATAAAGCAAATTGTAGACAGTATGCATAAATGTAACTAAGCTGCCTCAAAAGAGATCAGCCAAAAAACTGGAATGTATATCTCAAAGCAATGTTAAGAAATCAGGGCTTTTCACCGTTTTTCTGATCAAATTCTGCTATGTATTTCGCCACATCAGCACAGCAAGCAAGCTTATCAGCCTGCTCATCAGGAATTTCAATAGAAAATTCTTCTTCAAGGGCCATGATGAGTTCCACTCGATCCAAGCTGTCCATGTTCAAGTCCTTTTGAAAATCAGCTGTTTCAGTAACCTACAAAATGGTCAAGTGGAATTGTAGAAGTAATCTGAAACTTCCCAAAATGTTATTCCTCAGCATAAAAGATGATTCAGCAATATTTTGATGTTTTCACATCTGAATAGTAAAATCAGAAAAAAAATAAAAAATAAAAAAATTGGATTATCCAGCACTAAACATAGCTATATAAAATGACAAATCTCTATCGACCATTAATTTAATACCTTTGAGGCATTGATTTTATCATACTTCTTGGCCAGTGCAATTACTCGGTCCAGTATTTGATCAGAACTGGCAGCTGTTGCACAGCACCGATATCTCAATTGTTTATTCGGACCTTCATTCCAAGCCAAAAGCCATCTTTCAGCTGACCTCCTCAAATTCACTTGATTCAAGATAGATTTCCTTATGCTTTGCATATTCAAACCCGCAAATGATCCAAGCAGCGCAAGCACTACTTCAAAGTTATTCAAGATGATTAGTTTCAGAACATAGAAGCGTCATTAAAGAGTGAAACTATTAAAGTGAGGATAATAAAGGACTTTTTCTCCTTCCTCTCATTCAAAACACCGCTAATGCTTCCATATAATTAATATAAGCAAAAAGAAGATGCAATTTTTACGTGTCTTTTGGGTTGTTTTCCAATCAAGAAAATTACGAAAGTTTAACTTCAATTCTAATTAAAGAACAACATAAAAGGAGTCTAAGAAATTGCATATAAGTTTTTTCCCTAAAATAGTTAGTTGAAGATAAGAAAACTCTGAAGTATATAACACTACAAGCACAAAATTGAAACGTATGGCCCATCAAAATCAGACAAAACGCAAAAACATGGTAAATTAAATTTCATGGAAACACAATTTACTGTTCAAGGAGAAAAATTAAAGAGACCTAAGCCATAGTCTATGAGCAGCAAGGATCCTAGAAGCTATATACATGACTGGACATGATTTAAGACTTGAATGGTGTCAATTCTCAGATGCCAACACCATCAGCCAGGTCTTTTGTCAAACAAAACATCACCCTCGGGTAAGAACCAATACAAGAATTACACAAGGAAAGGTGTTTGTCTTGTCCCTATTTCCTTGGCACCAGGAACTGTATTATTCATTATATTCCGTCCGGGTAAAGGAAGATGAGAAATTCCCAGAGAAAAGCCAAAGGTCATCACAAAACTAACACTGCAAACAGCATATCACAGTTCATCAACTCGTTTCCATTAAACTGTCTTGATAGGGATAGATTATAAACAACTTTACACATGCACCTGAAATGTTATATCATGTTTCCATATAAAATCACAAACTAAGAGAGGCTAAACCTACTAACAATATAGCATTCATCAAATAGCAACCAAGTGAAAAGCGAGTATGAGTGGAAGTGAGAAAATGTACAGAAAGAGGAAGAGAGGAAAGTGGGCACTCACGAGATTGGGCGCAGTGGCTGTGATTTTGTCAGATACGCTGACAAATGAAGTGGTCGGGTAGGTGTTTGATATAATGCCACTCTTTTATTTCTCTACCTCACTCTCGCACGCTCATACTAGCCTCCTATATCCTTCTCTATACAGTTGATTGAGAGCCCCACCTACAGCAGCTCCGTTTTATTTAATTTTAATAATATTTAGTGCTTTTAACTTCATTTTCTTAATTGAGTAATAATGTATTTTTCCCATAAAATAAAGGATAATGATATCTAGACAATATTTTTTTTACAACTTGAATATTGATTACGTGTCAATCTGTGATTGGTCAAAAATTACTCCATAATAATGTTTATGATTATTATTATTGACTCTGGAGTAATTTTTTACCAATCATAGATTGACACGTGATCAATATTAAAATGCTGTCAAAAAAGTGTTGTCTAGATATCATTATCAAAAAATAAAATAGACCCATTGAAACACGTGCTCAATTTAATAAAAAAATTATAAATAATTACTTTAATAAAAACGAAACTAAATGGAAGGCTTTGGTCAATTAAATAAATATTTCCATTTGTTTCGTTTTTATTTAAAAAAATGTTTTTTAAAACATTATTAAAAGTATAAGTTGTAGACTATGTTAATTTAGAAATAATAATTTAAATACATAAAGGTGTCGGTTTATCTCGAACGATATAAACTTATATTAGTGTTGCTCAAGTCAAACGAACTACTCATAACAAGCGTGTCGGTTCAAATAAAAAAAATAAAGGAAGTTTTAGTTTTTTCTTTTCTAAATTTTGAAACTTTTGAAAGTTAAAATTAATTTTTGATATGAAAAATATTCAGATTTTAAAACATTGTTTGAAAAATAATTTTCTTTTTGCAACTTTTACTGGATAAAATTCGATATAAATGATACTAAATCTGTTGAAAATCTCAAAATATACTTTTAAACCTTAAACATGTATATTTGGACAAAAAGAATAAAAAACACAACTCGTTATCTTATGAAAAAAAAAATTATTCATATAAAAAATTTAAATTTAAAAACTTACGAGAATAATTTAATTATTTACAATTATAAGATTTCAAAATTTTATTAAAAAAAGTTATTTAAAAAATTCCATATTTTTTTCTTTTTTACATATCCATGTTTCTTTATATTTGTTTTCTTCTATATTTGGTCTTCACAAATAATTGATAAATTGGTCTTTGATTATATAATTATTAAATTAATGGTTAAATATGTTTTTAGTCCCTATACTTTGTAACGATTTTAGTTTTAGTCCCTCTTTCAAAATAAGGTACAATTTAGTCCTTTAATTTTAGAAAACTCTGGTTTTAGTCCTTTTTACCAATTTTTTTTAACTTTATTTGTTGTTTCAAACGCCTTTCATTATAGTATTTGGATTGTTTACACTGTTTGAAACAACAAATAAAGTTTAAAAAAATTGGTAAAAATGACTAAAACCAGAGTTTTCTAAAGTTGAAGGACTAAATTGTACCTTAGTTTGAAATAGAGACTAAAACCAAAATTGTCCTAAAGTATAGGGACTAAAAACATATTTAACCCTTAAATTAATATTGATGAAGATATCATCTCTTCATATCTCAATCAAGAAGAATGTTAATAGTTGAATCTTGGTTGAAACATTGTGAACTTTATTAAAACTGTGATGTTGTGAACTAAACATAATTTTTTCAATTGGTTACTATTTTTTAGTCAACATTATTTAGATTATTTTTTACTAATGTAGATTAGTATTGTTTCCCAACTAAGTCAATTGGAGATTTCTTAATTATTATCAATGGTGTTTTTTTATTGATCACAATTTGCAATTAATAATGACTAGGATTATTTTTTATTGATGTTAATAACTTGAGTTATCACAATATTTTGACTTCTTGATGTTAGATATATTTGATGTTGAAATCGAAATAACTTTAAAGACCTTACCTGTTGAAAATTATATACTAGAACAATTCAATAGAAGACTGAAATATGTATATGAACTTTAAAAAAATTGAATGTGCAATTGATATATCTAAAATATAAAACAAACACCTTATTTTTAATGAAATGATATATCAAAAACCAAACCTTCGTATTATGTCTTTTTCAATTATTCTTTGAACAATACAGTTTTAAAAACAATCTTAAAAGAAAAAAGTTGATAAACTCAATGTTTACTGTTTTAAAATGCATCAAAACTACTCATTAAACTAACATTATTAATATTGTGTTCAAATTATCACTTTTAAAATGATAACTCATAAAATCATTATCAATGAACTTAATCAAAAAGTTATTATCAAATACTTCCATATGGATACATTAAATTATACTTTAAAGTTATTCCGTTCTCAACCAATTCAATATAAAAAACATTTTCTACCAATTTTTTAGACAAAAAAATCATAGTGTAGAATTAACTTTTTTCTAAAGTATACTTTATATTAAGAAGAATATGTATTTCTTATAAAACTTGATAGTTTAGGTTATGTGCTTAATATTGCTTATTAAGGTTAATATAGATTTTTTATCTTTTAAATCCTATTTTGGTTTATGGAATTGAAATAGTCTTTCAAACTTTGTTTATCAAATTTATGGAAAGTTATATGTAAAAGGTATTTTATTGTTAAAGTTAAAAATATTAAGTTCTTACAATAAATACACATTAAATGTAACTAAATTATCATAATACTTTAAATTTGGTTTTATAAATTTCGACAAACTTTATATTAATGTTAATTTAAATTTCAACACAATTAATAATAATCATACTTTAGCTTAAATTAATTATTATCAATTATAATTTTTGTTTAAAACAATTCATGATATCTAATTATTCGGTTGACTGAGAGGAGAGGAAACTGATGGAATGATTATATAGTACAAAATCTCATATTTATGTTATTCTTCCATGATAAATGAAATCACTTAAAAAAATTTAAATAACTTATCCTCTACTTAAAAATTCACATTTTCTCTCATTTTTATTATTCTCTTGCTTATTGTAAATTTGTAACCCACCCAACCCAACTGCACGGGCCAATTTTGAAAAAACTATCCATATCAAAACTACACTGACTTTCCTTGAGCCTGGGCTTTATGAGCCCTAAACCCAGCTCGGAGGACTTTTCACGTCCTTCCATGCCGTCGGAGCCAACACTCCAAACAGAAAACAACATAATGTAAGGTCCTTATGATGACGTCACCACCATCCCCAAAACCCTTACCTTACCCTACCCCACTCCCTCACTCTCTCACCTCAACTCCTTTCTCTTTCTTCACTTTCTTCTTTCCACCCATCTCACATTTCTTTTTTTTACTATCATACAATTATTGTTTTACCCCACTCCTTCCCTTTCTCTTTCTCCTTTTTCCCTTTTTTTTTTTCTCTTCTTACTCCCTCCCTCTCTCTCCCTGCACAACTACCATGGGCAATGTGAATGGGAGAGACGATGTCAACGGTTCTCCCTCCGAGACCGAAGGAGAAGAAGAAGAAGACGACGACGAAGCTGCCGCTGTTGCACCTACTCACGGTGTCGCCGATTGCATGTCCGCCAACCCTGGCTATCGTGCGCCTTCCGATATGATGGGTCATTCTCCCCCTGCTAGCCCTAGAACCACCCAATCTCCCTTCATGTTCGCCCCACAAGTAAACCCTCTTTACAGTTTATCGCTAAATGGGTTGCTTTTTTTTTTTGTCCAGATTGTTAAAAAAATGTATTTTTTTTTCTTTGTTCTCCCCTTGGCCTCCCTTTTCATGGATTAATCAGTTGCGAAAGTCTAACGTTTTAATTGAATGTTGGTACATGTTTCTTGGTCGGCTTGTCTTAGAAGGCATGATGTCAGAGTGCACTCGTTTTGGAGGGTGAATCATGTAACTTTTTTAAGCCTTTTGAGATTGTAAAAGAACTCCTGTTGTAGAGTGGCTGTGTGATGCAAGTTCTTGTGGTGGATTATTTAGTTCCGAAGCTCCTTCATCAGTTTTCCTTTTTATTCTTCATTCACTACTTTGGAGTTCCATTCTCTCGTCCTGTGTTTTTAGTTATTCTATCAATCAGCATGTGTGGGAACCTAATTCAGTGTTTCGGTGACTTGGAAGTTTATGTATTGGGATTGCTTTAAAGGACTATATTCGCATCTTCTGAATTTTTTGTCCAGTTCAGGAATCAAGTACCCTACCCCTCACTCTCTCCTATGTTGATCGTGGACACTAGAGGCTACGTTATATTTTCTTGTCAATCATATAAGATGTGCTATTTGGTCTCTATGAAGCTTGGTTCTGAATTTTCGTTGCTTTGAATATACGTGCTTGGCTGTTGTCCATGTGTAGGTATTGCTTTTGGTTCTCTTTTTTTGGCAGTTGTTAACTGCTCCCCATTCTCTGTTTTTAGGTTCCGGTGGTTCCACTACAAAGACCTGATGAGATGCATACTCCAAGCCCTTCCTGGATGCAGACTACGTCAGGGTACGAGGATATGTACAGTGAACTCGGAATTCCAACGATGATTACTTGGAGTTATGACGGGAAAGAAGTGGCTGTGGAGGGATCATGGGATAATTGGAAAACAAGGTTTGGAATGTCTGGGATGTGTTTGGTAATATTTTTCCTTTTTGTTTTTTTGTTGTCATTTTCTGTTGATATGTTTTTCTCGCGTCACCTTTACAATTTCTTGAAAGCTGGAACCAAAGAGAAAACAAGGTGGCGATTTTGAATTGTTAGTGAAGACATATTAACCGAAGATGAAACATAAAACAAATGAAATGCATACGTTATGTCCTTTTGATTTATCTTCGAAGCCTGCTATAGCTGTTGCTTAGATGATAATGTTCTTGGTTCATCAGAATGTCCTTACAGAGATCAGGGAAGGATTTCACAATAATGAAAGTGTTGCCATCCGGTGTATACCAATTTCGATTTATTGTGGATGGCCAGTGGAGGTATGCACCTGACTTGCCTTGGGCTCAAGACGATGCGGGTAATGCTTACAACATTTTGGACTTGCAGGTACTTTTTTGTTGATAGACTTGAGATAATAATTGACATTGTGATGGTGATTTTGTGCAAACTTATCTTATTATTTAGGAACCCTGTTTGCGTGAATTGTCAAGGACCTTATTTTGTGCAACCTGGAATATATTTCCCTTTTCTCTCTCAAGTTATCAAATTCTTATTTTTCTTTTGGACTTTACATTCAATGTTAGTATCCATTGCATCAGTCTTCTCCTTATAATGCTCTCCCTTTCTCATTTGTTTCATATTCTTAGGTTAGATTATCTTCTCTTCTTGCAAGAATTTTGTTTTCAATGGATATGATCCTGAACTCATTTCAATGTCACTTTGTGGCTACGTAACTCTGCAGGTCTCCTTTCTTTTTAGATAACCACCCTTAATATCCATGGAATGAATTTTTATAGCGGTTTTACATTTAAGTTTATCCATTTCTTTTTGAGTCATTTTTTTATTTTGTAATTTTATACATGCCAATTTTTCTCTTGTCACTCTAGTACATTATTTGGTGATCGGTAGAACTTGCAATTCCTAACCAGGGGATGGGAAGATGATGATAAAATCGGTTTCATTGCATATCTTAGTGCTAAAAACAATGTCTGTGGTATGTTTTACTGGCAGAAGGCGCGAACATCTATATTGTGAGACTAACAATTTTGTATATTACATAAAGGATTATGTTCCTGAGGACATTGGAAGCATTTCTAGTTTTGAACCTCCTAAATCACCAGACTCTAGTTATAACAACTTACAACTTAGTTCCGAAGATTATGCAAAGGAGCCACCATTGGTTCCTCCATATTTGCAAATGACGCTTCTTAATATTCCGTCAACAAATATGGAAATCCAACCTCTTACAGCCAGACCTCAGCATGTAGTGCTCAATCATCTTTACATGCAGAAAGGAAAGGGTAGCCCTTCAGTGGTCGCACTTG
This sequence comes from Vigna radiata var. radiata, assembly GCF_000741045.1. Classification (NCBI taxonomy): domain Eukaryota; kingdom Viridiplantae; phylum Streptophyta; class Magnoliopsida; order Fabales; family Fabaceae; genus Vigna; species Vigna radiata. The sequence goes on from NC_028360.1 coordinate 14,679,443, forward strand.
GCACTACTCATCGGTTTCTAGCCAAATATGTGACTGTGGTGCTGTACAAGTCTTTGCAGAGGTAAACATAAATTACATGGACTATGTAGTCTTTTAAATCCTTTTAGCTAATACAGCTTCCGCCAGTACGGCTATAAGTGAGAAATTCTAAGCTCCATAAGGATAATTACATGGAAGTGAACATTGTGGTACATATAATGCCAATTGCTTGATGGCTATTCATCATGCAATTCAGTTTTCATTCTTACATCATTTTGATGGCTATTCTGTAGGAACTTTTTCCTGGTACATTTCTTTTTGGTACATATTATCAAGAAATTTTGACTAATCCACACTAAAATAAAAGGGGAAAGAAAAAAAGGTATTTTCATGCCATTTGTTGGGTTTATCTCGTTTACTGTTTATGTCCACACACCTCACTTTCTCTCATCAACAAATGTGTGTGTGTGCATGTTTAATTTTTATGATAAAGTTTCATATTTGTACTAAATTACTGAAAGGCGTATGTCAAGGCATCATACACCAAAAATATCTAGATCCCATTGTAAAATTAACCATTATTTTTCTGAAATCTTGATGTTATGGGTCTTTAGAACAGGCTTTTCCTTTGCTTCAATTTCATGAATTATACAAGAAATATGTTGCTACTGGAGTTTTAAAAAAATAAATGAAGTCCGTGATAACTTGAATTGTGTGTTTGCTGAAGCTTTTTTCACCAAAGTATCATTTTTTGAAAAGTAATAGTTTCGTGTTTATATTACAACTTTTCAAAATAATCAGAATCTCAAAATAGTTACAGATATTTTCAAAATCATCAGAAGCCGAAAATAGTTAGAAACATTGAATATGGGTTGAAATTATTTGAATTTTCAAATTCCATAAATTCAATAACGTAGATACAAAGTTGTCACTTTCCTGGAGCAGAAAATCTCCCGCAGTGCACCATTTGACGAATGGTCATACCTCTTTCTTGAACTAGGCGTCGCAGTTTTCTGCCATAGTCACTGTTTGATCTAATGCGTTGTGCAAGTTGAGTTCTATCCCCATTAAAACGATGGGTTAATTTACACAATTATAACATCTACAAGTCTCTGATTCACCAAAAAAAAACAAAAGTAGATAACCTTGTAAGTCTCTGTCATGGCGTTTCTGTTTTAACGTTGCTTTTGCCAACTCAAAAAAGGCAGTTAACCCCACCTTTACAAGAATAAAGTGCCCCTGATTCGCCTTTTTTTAATTCTGTGCATCTATTTTGATATCACCTTCGCTATCTTAAACGTCCCATTACTCCAGAGATTCGCAGATTGCAATGCATGCATCATATTCCTTTTGGAATTAGGTTCCCCCCTCTACTTTGCATCATCCTCTTTCTTCAAAACTCATGACATTGCAACTAACACATCCTTTTTGGTTTATATTCAAATGAATAACACTGTACCTTCCTGTTACTTTTTAAAGAAAACACTTGATAACAAAAACATCGTGTAATAAATAATATTTTGGAAAGATAAAAATAATTTTATGATTATTTTATTCAGCATGTAAGAAGATCAGTAAAAGAAAATGTTGTACGAGGATTTAGAATACGTCAAAATCACGAGCGCTGCTACTACTCAGAGTTCGTCATAATTAGAAGTTATATTTTGTTCCATTACTTGTTAACAGACTACATTTCTCTGATGAGGCTTCTAACAATTCCTTAAAAAAGGTAAGACCTTATAATACTGTTCCTACTTTTTTTTAATATTTGGGTCAATAATTGGACCCTACCCAACTCAGCAGCTGTCTGTATAAAGGACAACCCTCTCAACCTTATGATTTCTTTAGCAGTAGGGCAAGAAACCGAGTTCCAAATCAGTTCCCCACTACTTCAAACTACTCATCAATGATTCAGTTTTATTTTTCATAAAATCTTTTATTTTAATCATATTGTTTTTCCTTATCTGGGTTTTGTTTCAACCAATAGATTTTATATTTTATAAAAAAGCTGAGAAGCTTGTGAATTCTGTTAATTGGGAGTAATGCATCAGTAAAGTTCCGCTTGAAGTGTCATTTTGGTAGCAAGTTTTATCGTAACATGTGTTGAAACTATTAATGAATGACAGCATTATAGGTACATATATAATTGAAAATGCACTGCAACAATTCTGGCCAACCTTTAGCAAGGAAATATGTAGAAAGTTCATAAACACAATAAACAAGGCATCTAGCTCCATGTATAGGAAATGCCACTCGTTGAAATCATATACAAAGCATTAAAATATTCATCACTACTATGCACCTTATTCCACGCTCCAGCAACAGGCACAGCACAAGAAGTTGCTTCACTTGATGATCAGCTACTAGAATACCAAGTTATAAATTACTACATAATAATAATACTGATCTACATTACGCTGCATGCATTTGGGTTCTCATCGCTGAAAATCTGAGAATCATAAGGGTAGTCTAAGTAGTCAAAGTAGTCAACGTAGGATCTCATTGGCATATATTCGCTTCGCTTAATCTCAGTTTTGTTTTCATCCTCTTCTTCACCATCATCATCTCCCTTGCTTTCTTCACCTTCCTTTTTCTCTTCTTTCTCTTCTTTCTCTTCCTCTTCCTTCTTTTCCTTTTCCTCCTCTTTCACAACAGAAGCTTGCTTTTTGGTTCTCTTGTACACATAATCAACCAGCTTTGCTGGGTCAATCACACCTTTCACTATCACTTGATCATTTCCCAAGCTCGTCTCCACCGACTCTACTCCTGCATTAATAAATACGTGTCTCAAATGATTAAATTATGTGTTAGAGTTTAAAGTTAAGAGATTAATTAAATTAAAAGCACGAGTTAAACGCAAAGCGGGTCTTTAATTTATTGTTTATAATACCAGTTAAAGTTATGCCCCTACATAAAAAAAAGTTGAAACAGTGAATTCATGATGTTAAAGATTCATCTCTCGACATCATGTAACACCTCCTTCTCCACCACCTCCTCATAAATAAGCATATTGAAATGCAAAATTTGCGCACACAAATATAGGTGTACATGACATTGGTAGTGCGATTAATATATAATCCTTGAGATCCAATTAAGATCAACATCACAACTCTTACGGTCAAAAGGCTACACCAAAAACCTTGAAATCAAGCACATTTTTGAAAGGAACGGGATTACCGCCACGCGTTATGCTTCTTGACCTAGCTTTCAATACAGAGACGATGACGGTTTTTTTAATACACTGTCTATTATTGTCTTGTTGAGAGAATTTCGTTTTGTGTTTACTGAAAAATCCAAAACATACTTTGATCCTTTTGGTGAGATCCGCATGAAATTTATCCAACACTTAAAGAAGGAAACAATGCACCAAAATGTCCGCTCTTAGTAATTAATATGAAACTTTTGCATTCCAAATTTATTCACGTGTTATATACAAAAACGAGTGGATATTTCATATCTTAAAAGTACACATAAAATAAAATTATAAAAAAAAAAAGTACATGTTCGTCATTATGAAATCAAAATACTGAATTTTTAATTAACAAGTAAATTCAAAGAAAAAGGAAGAAGAAAAAAAAAAAAGAATTGTCATTAATGTGTAGGTTCCAGGATAGCGAGTGCACGAGGAAAGAAGAGACAGTTCGCACGAGCAATCAATAATTCATTACAGAAGATAGAGAATGAAACATCAAGAAAAAGCATGTCCATGTACCTTTAATCTTGCGGATCCCCTTTTCTATAACTTGAGCACATGCTTCACAATGCATTCGAACTTTGAGGACTACTGTTACAACAGGAGGTGGCTGACAAACAATTGAAACAACAATATAAGACATGTTACATTGATTCAACAATACCTAGAAATATTAGTTTCGTCAAAACTCGTGTATGAGAAATGACAGTTTAACTGCATACTTAATCCTCAAACTCAACCACTTGTGAACATAAATAGTCTTTTACATGCCCATAGGGTTAGGTTACTGATGTTGGATCTATTTAAATCAGTTTGCAAAATTATATTTATATTCATTTATATCCCTAATCGATTTAGATATTAACACATGTTAACAAGTAAGTTGGTGAAATATAAGAGGTCTAAGTGATTCCACTAACATGTGGGGTTTCCCACTGTACACTATAAGCCAAGGGAGCAAACACTACAATCTTCGTCATAAAATACAGTCTCACAGAACTGCATTGACCACTGAGCTCATAATAGAGAGTGGCTGTGGTTACAACTTTCAACTTCTTCCACTTCACATGGTTTTGTTTGTACTTATGCGTGTGCCTTAAGAATTGTGAAATGTATGGCATATGGCATATAGCGTTATGAACTTCCCTACTTGACAGGGCGGGCACGGTAAAAAGTGAAAACAAGATATATAATAATCCCCGTGAAGGTGACCCCATTTGGCTGCATACATGCATGTCAAGTTGCAAAAGAGGGTGGGGTCAAGCCTTCTTAATTGTCACCACCGTTGCCCTCGTTACACGTGCCTTGTGGGAGAGTGCCATCATTCTGCTGACTTTGTTTCGTTACTTTCATGCTAGCATAGCATCCATCTTCCTTGGAAACAACAGGAACAAGAAACCAAAAGAGAACAAACTATGGAAACTAAAGGCTAAAGCATTTTACATTTTCACTTTGCTGTAAAGTAAGCATGTTGGTCTTCTTTATCATGCACCATCCTCGTTCATCTTAATCTCCAAGGTAAAAGAAAGAAACTGACAGGTTTGAAGTTTTGCTAGTAATGTCTCAAGGGGTTGCTGTGTCTAGTTATAAAATTGATTTTGCATGGTTATGATAGTAAAGTGACTGAAGTTTGAGTGATTTTATTCTAAATATATATGTCGATACTAAAACTCAGTGTAAGTAAAAACAACATAGATTATTTTTTCGTCAAGAAATTAAACATGATATCTATTTGAGAGTGTTTTTGGATTACACAACATGAAACCAACCCTGTGTACTTAGAAGATCTCTTGAGGTGAAAGAATGATTAGCTACAACATTTTTTGCTATTGCTATAAATTAATCTCTATAAAACAAATCAGCAAAAGGAGAACTGGTATGTCTAATATAGAAGGCAAGGGGGAGAATGATTTACCTCCTCTTTTTTCTGCTCTGGCTGCGATTCTTTGACTTCTTCCTTTTTCTCATCTGGAGGTTTTGGCAAAGGTGAAATGAGCTCCACTTTCTTACCACTTTTCTTTTGTAGCCTCTCACACACCTTTATGGGGTCTGCTGCCTTTCCTTTCACTACCACTTTGCTTGCCTTGCTATCTGCAGTCACCTCCTCCACTCCTGTTTCACAAAAAGGATTATAACTTAATTTTTGATAATATTTTTCTTTATTGTTAATCTTTCCACCACCTATACCTTTATCTATGTATTAAACTATAGTGCCATGATGGTTTTTTGTCACCATTCGATGTGTAAAGTGACCTCTAAAAGTTGAGAATAATATCTACCTGACAAATTACTTCATAATGTATATGCTGCTAAATTCAAAAACAGTCATAGATAACAGATCCCTCTAACAAGAAAAAGAGAGGTAACAAAGAGATCAAAAGTACAAGCTGACACAAATACTCAAAAGCTAGTCACGTAGGAACAGCTCTTTCGAACTTTGATCCTCCTCTAATTGCCTTCATGGATTTACATTAATCAGATTAATGACTAGCTTAGAGCATAAACATAATTACTTAATTAAAATGACCTTCAAATCCTTTCAATGCTTTTGCAACTTTCCTTGCACAAGCTTCACAGTGCATATCAACCTTGAGTACTATCACTGGAGGCTCTTCATCTTTTTTCTCTTCTTCCTTCTTTTCCTCTGTGGTTTCTTCTTTCTTTTCTTCTTCCTTGTTCTTAGAAAATTAATCAGAAACAGCAAAGATGTGAGTGAAAAATGGATCACCATATCGATAATGATGCCACCATCACAGAGCAGACATTACAAAAGATCACAAAAGTTAGAGAGAATATACATGATCCCAGTACTATAGTGTAGTTAGTTTTCAAAGCAAAAAGTTGTTGAGAAAAGGAAAGAGAGAGATTGATTAAAATAGATATGGAGAAGATAATTTTTGTGTAAGAGAGAAGTCTTACTTCACCCATTTGTGTGACAATGGACAGTGATCTCTGCTTCAGAAGTGTTGCAGTGGTGTAATATATTGATGATCTTCTCTTGTTTGGTTTCTCTCTTATTTCTCTTTCCTTGCTTGGATTCTTTGTATAGCATGTTATAGTTTCAGACAGAAGAAGGAAGCACATTAAATTGACGTGGGGATTCTGAACATCTGAGGTGGACCGTTTAATGTAGCACCATATGGCTGACTCAGCATCCACAAAGCTTTGTACCCTTATTTCATTTCATAGACTTTCCAATTTCATTCAATAAATAAATAAATAAATAAATACATAGACTTTCGATTTTATTCACCAAAAATTATCTATAGATTTTGAATTTTCAAACTTGACCCACTAGTGGGTGGACCAACATAGTTGGTGAAAACTGTTGCATAATTTATTTTAAGCAAAATGCTATTTTTGAAGGTATTATTGATGTTTTTTAAATGTATTTATGACATATTTTTAATAAAAGAATTTGATCTTTACTTTATTTGCAAAATTTCATTTTCTTCCTGATGTCTCTTAATTACGAGGAATAAGATACTTCTTCAGCCTCTAATATTATGGCTATTTAATGCGTTTATTACAAAGATGTTTAACTTAGAGTTTTTAAAAAATTATTCAGGGGCATGAAAAAATTATGCTAGTATTTTTTTTATAATAAACAAAATAAATACATTAGTAATGCATGACTCATTAAATTTTTTGTTTTATTTATTATTATTTGTTCATTTCAAGTTATATAAATATTTAAGTTAAATTATTTAATGAGTTTTCTTCCTTTTTCTTTAAAGTATTATTTTCACCATTTATATGTTGGCATCTTGATCCCTCTTTCAGTACTATATATCTAAACCTCTTAATTTTCTATATTTTAAATTTGCATTAATTTGAATGGATCTCATCAAAATCATATATTGTCCTAATTATTAAAAAGTAAAGTAAATGTTTTTTAACAACTATTTTATAATCACTTATATGATAATTTATAATAGATTTGTTTTAAATATACAAACTAATAAAATAGTAATACATTATTATTAAAAAAAAGTTAAAAAAATTATTATGTTTCACTAATAAGGGTAATTTTCTATATTTATATATTTATGTTTTGAATAACTTTATAGTTTTAAAATTTGTTAGAGATTTTTTTTAATGATAATTATTTAAATTGATTAAATATATTAAGTGTAAATCTATGGTAAATAACTCTTAACTTTCATCCTTCTTGTAAAAGGTTAATTACTAATTGAAGGAAAATTCTTATAAAGAAAAATTGTTTATCATACAAAATTAAAGTTGACTTAATTATAATCTTGATTAGTGGCGAAGCTTAATGTTCAATGAAGGAGATATTGATCATCAAGTTATTTATTTTCATATCTATAAATTAGTACGTAAACAAAGACATATATTTCATATATTTAATACTCCCAAATTTTTTGATGCCTATAAAAATAATATTCTTAAAATATTTTGTAATAATGATATAAAATGACGTTGCAACCTTTGTTTGTAAGGTTGGTGTTGAATTTATAGCGAAATTGCGGAACACATAAATGACCTCCCTACTATTGGGTGCACTCAATCTCATCGTACTCGTTAAATCAAAATTGCTAAATAAAAATCCAACGACTAGCCTTCAAAACATTAACAGCCACTGCATTAAATTTGGGTGCACCAATTCAAATCTCTACGACTACCACTTTTGGAGGAAACATATTAAAAAATGTCGGCATATTAAAAAAATTTATAACTTCTTTGTTTTATAAGATGATGAAGTTAAAATGAGAATGGAAATATTTTAGAAGAATAATGATATTTAAATAATATTTTTTTATAATATTTGAACATTTTTATGTGTTACTTTGTTATTTGTTTATAATGATATTTATAATTATTATTATTAATCATAAAATCAATAACATAATAACACATTAATAATATTTAAATTTTATTAAAAATATATTATCTAAGTATCATTATCTATATTAAAAAGTTGGTGTCATTTGACCGGACAGAGTAACAGTGTTGTATGATTCGTCTACAACCATGGAAAAGGTTGTGATACTGATAGATAAAGTCAGTGTAAAATTACCAGCAGTTGATTTGACGTTTTCGATTGCCCTTTTCTGAAAAATAAAAATTATTTATAATGATTTTCCATAAAATGCTAAAAATATTCTCACCAATAATTTCATCCAACATTAAATCAAAATGTACCAAATGATAAGCTGAGTGTAAAATCTCTTATTTTCATTGCTCACATTTAAATTTTATATTTAAACAATTAATATAAAATAAATTTAACTTTTAGAAAATACTTAAATAAAAATATTTTTTTAATTGATGAAATTATACTATATATAAATAGTTAATTATTTAAAATCCTTCTTTTATTCCTCTAAAAAAAATTGGTCTCAAAATTTATTTTACTACTAATTATTTTAACCCTTCAAGAATAAAAGGTCTCAAAATCTTTCTTAGTATTAATTGTTAGGTTTCTAAAAGAAACTCAAAAAATAATTTTTAAGTAAAATCATAATACATTAATTTCACATAATTAAATTGTCCTACTTGTAAATAAATAGACTTCATTCTTAAACTTGTTAGTCGAACATGTTCTCATTGAAAATAAAATAATCATTAGACGATCCGTCACTTAATAGATACTTGCATTTTGTTTTAAGTGATGTATTGTATAGAATTTCTGTAAATTTGAAAGCATGAATATAAGGAAATAATGAATGGAAGGTTTTCAGAATGAAAAGATGAGATGAGAAAGATAACGTAACTCGTGTGCATTTATACAGAAACTCTGACCCTAAGAGAATCCATTTTTGATAAAAATAAAAAATAAAATAAAATCGTTGCAAAAAACTGATTCACAATAACCACAACAAAAATTCTCGAATTTTATATATATAATAATCCATTCTTAATTCTTATATAAATAACAATAGTAATTTTTATTTGAGAAATAACTTAGTTGTCTTATAATTTTATTTATTAATATTTTTTTCACATAAATAAAATCACTCATAAATTTTTTTCTTTTTTTCTTATATTTGTTATTATCTTTTCCTTAATCATAACAACTTTACTTTTAATTTGTTTTCTTTAAATTCATCATTTTTCAATTTTTTAAACTTATCCTTTAATTCAAAAAAAAAAAAATAAGAGTCTAAATGTGACATCCCAAATATATAGATTAAACCATATAAAGTGCAGTCAACAATTACAATATAATAAAACAGTTAGGAGACTTGGAATTAAAGTATCGTTGTTTTACAGCCATCCTTCAAAATAGCTAAGAAATTTAAAACTCATAGTGCTATAGTCCTTTAATATACAATAAAGTAAATAAAACTTCTAAGGGGCTAGGCTGCAACATCAGCATCCTCAAGCTCTTGATCTAAGGGAACCTCCTCAATGTTTGCTCACATCTAAGTGGACGATCGTCGAAAGGAAACATACACAAACAAGCAAGGGTGAGCTAGGTATAAAAAGCATGTTACACAATCACACACAACATGCAAAGTTCACTTAAAACATGTTAAATGACACTACAAGACTTGTTTCATTATAAAACGACTCGTCCAGACTAGAATGGTTGTCGAACTATGGCGGGTTGTGCACTCGTGGTGGCCTCTACTGCTTTGCAAAGCCATTGCCAATGGGTTTCACCCTATCACACTCATGAGGTTAGTCCATTTCGCGCCTTAGAGCATACTGGAAGCCTCTAAGACTAGGACCTCCTTCTACTACTCGCCACATGATTCAATCCTTTCTACTTGAGAATGATTGATCATTGTAGTTTCAGGATAACCCCCAATGTTGAGCTACCATGCAAATCATTCTACACACTACTAGGGAACCACCATGTATCCTCTCCTTAAAGCCATGGAATTACGTCCAATAGTTATAGGGCACCAACATGAATCCTCTCCTTGAGGCCATGGAATTACGCCCAAGAACCACACTTGTTACCTTCAACACCAATTATAACCTTTATATTTACATACTTTCAATTTACTAATATTCCAACAGTCACACGTCAAATTACAATAAACAATCCAACAATGCATCACAATTCAATTAAAACATAAGCATGAAAGTAACTAGGGTGATTTAAACCTTGAAACCAGAGAGGTCCACAACATAATTGTGAACAATTCCACAACTTATGGATTTGTCTCGAGAGAAACAATTTGAAAACCAACAAGTTAAACAACTAAGTTGTGGCTTTCTGCACAACCTGCAGATTGACTTTAGGAACTGCGAATTTGAAAACAGAGAAATCCACAAGCAGATTGTGGATTTTTCCATGGATTGTGGAATTGTGCAGAGCAAATACTAACATCTCATAGATACACTTTAAATCTCAACTACACTTTCCCCACATTCTATTGACTCTTATGGTCTCCTATGCACCAAGTTACATTGAAAAATACCCTTACCTTTTGGTTGCATAGTACAACTTACTACACCTCTTCTCTAGCGCCCCTCTCAGGAAGACCCCAAACAGTGCCCTACAACCACCACATTGGTGGTGAAAACAGTTATTTAGAGCTAGCACCAAGCAAAAATTGAAAGAATGACGATTCTAATTCATGAACCCATAGGACCTCAAACCCTAAGTTTTGAAAATAACGAAGGAAACAGAAAAACTTCTTACCGAAAGGAAATGGAGAAATTAATCGGCTCAAAGTGAAGCCCTCGGCGCCGCGAACGCTTAGACGGTGCCCAATCACAAATCGAACGGTTCAGTGAAGTGATAATCTAGAGAGAAGACAAAGCTATGTTAAAGAGAAAGGAGAAATCTGAATGTTAGAGAGAAGGAAAAATTGACTAAATGAAATTAAATTTTGAAAAAACACTTTTCAAGATCAAGGTATCCTATCAAGGTATCCTTAACTTTATGTGCCTGACTACCTCTACTTAAGACCTAATAGCCCTACATTTTCAAATCTTACACTAAACGATCTAATGATAACATTTATCAAATATAATAAATATTGCATATGAACATATAACGATTTAATAATACTATCATACTATTTAACTTTGTACAACATTTTATTGATTAAATCTTTAGATTATTAATATTTAGAGTGATATATGTATGTGAAAATTTGTTTATTCTGATAAAGCTTTGGTAGACATTTGATTCTCCTACATTTCCCAGGACCCATTCTCTAGATTACACTCGATTCTTTGTCGGACGTTTTCTTACACCGTATTTGTCTTCCAAAGTAAGTTTGCACTTCATGTCAGACCAGTCCAGCAACTCTAAATAATGCTATCATCATTCATACTTACTTCCCACAATTTATTTCTGAATTATTATACTTTATAATATCACATTTTAATGCTAATAAACATCTTATTATTATTTATTCAAATAAATTCTCACTTGGAAACTTAACTTTTACAGCTTCTATAACTGTCTTCATTGTTCTAAGTTGTTTATCAAAAGACAATTTTATGTTGCGTCAGTGGCTATAGCCAGTTAACAAATAATTTATAAATTTTGGAATAAAAAGATAAATTTAATATGGAATTGGACCAGAAAATAGATGGATGAGACGACTGCATCGGAAGAAAGGGAATAAAAGAAACTCGGGCCACTTTATCAATATTGGACCGCATGAGATGTCGAAGCCCTTATAGTCTTTCTGGGCCTAGTAATCCGATGAAGCCCACTTCATCGTTTAGCAGATAAGGCTGGTCGGTTTCTGGCTCTACGGGTTGGATTTGATTTATTTGTCGAAACCTTTTTCAAAAGATATTACAAATTTACAAATTAATTTTTATCTGTAAGTTTTGAATAGTCAGTAATTAGTTTTCAAAAATGAATTTTTATATTGAATTGATTATAAATTTGAAAAATTACTAGTTTTTTTAATTTTTTTTATCCATTGAAAATTCATATCAAAGTTAAATTCTAATTGGATAACAATAATAATAATGCATATTGATTAAACTCGACTATGGTTAATTAACTAGTGTTGTAGCATAAAAATTTCCATTTATGTAGCAAACAAGATTTTGGATCCAAGCGATTTAAACTTATCATCAACTTGTGGATGTCCAATATCAATGAGGAAACGTATATAAGCATCATGTTTGATTGTGTAATAATTTGAGAGGTTGTAACCAAAAACATCATGTTCCGTGTGAACTTAGATGGAACCTTTAATCAATTAGATACAAAGAAAATACAATCATCAAAATCAAAACAAAAATAATGGGGACAACCAGAAAAAAAAAATATATGAATATCTAACAGAAGGGTCCCACTCCCACACTATGACTCTACTAACCTCTAATGTAAAAATTTAATCTTTCAAGTTTTGTATAGTTAGGTGATCCAATAGAAGATTAGCATTACAAAATTGTCCCAAAAGTTGTAAGTAAGCAAAAACCATGAGAAACGAACGCAATTGAGTTGGAGGGCCAGGAAGAAAAATGTGGGCTAATTGGAGCCCACCGTTTTGGACCACTCTCAATTTGTACTGCATCTACAAAACTACAAAACTACAAACAAATTAATTAGGTAGTGGTGGCTTTACTGAATTCCACCCTCCAAACATGATATGCGTCCATAGGTTGGTTTATGTTCATTACTGACCAATGAATGGAGCATGATCTCTTGTGTCTAACAAATATTATGGATGCTTCATTAGGGTTGCAGGTGAGACACTTCCCTTTAGACACGTGTACGGTCGGCACGAGGTAGTGCATGATCATTATTGCACACAACAAAACTCATAAAACCGATAATTCTAATACTATTAAAATTAACCATACGCATACACAGTGTATGGCATTTAATTGATTGCTATTTATAGGGATTGAGGAAGGTGCATTGAGTCAACAAGATTGGGCGTGTCATTCAAAGATAGCACATGCGTCCTCAATTGCAAAGCCATCAATCTTGTGTTACTACTGCATACACATCCTCTGCTTCCATAAAACCTCACCATGAAATTCAACTTTCTTGGATTACGTGTTGTTGTTTGATTGGTTAGCGTGGCTTGCTAATGCCTTCTTAAGTTTGCTTTTCTGTCACTTTCCTTTGTGTTGCTGCTCTCACAACTTTTCTCTGCCTCAGATCTGATCTTTTGATCCACAACCATGGCTGAAAAGGTAAGCAGCTTTCGTTGCCATCTCAATTATTACTCTTTCTTCTGGATTGCTGTCCTTTACATAATGTCCTTGTTCACCAAGTAAATATGTGATTTCAATTTCCTACTTTAACTCTGCTTGAATCTGTAGCATAATGGTGAACCCATTCTTGATTCTATTCCACAATTGTAAGATTGGTTCACTTTTGATACTACTATAATTCTGATGGCTGGTTTTTATTGAACACATTAATTCAGGTGACTATCATGAAACTCAAGGTTGACCTTGAGTGTGGAAAATGCTACAAAAAAGTTAAGAAAGTTCTCGCCAAGTATCCTCGTGAGTTCATCACCACTTACTCTAATTTTCTCTACTACTCATAAATTTTGCAATTTGCATACATTTATTTTCTGGATATGCCAAACATTAAGGCGGGTATCAAATTGAGTTGATTTTTTGGATGTTGAAATTTTGTGAACAAGAGAAATTCGGGACCAGAAATACGATGAGAAGGCAAACATGGTGTTCATTACGGTGGTGTGTTGTAGCCCCGAGAAAATCAGGGACAAGCTTTGCTACAAAGGTGGAGGCTCCATCAAGAGCATTGAGATAGTGGACATACCCAAGCCCAAGCCCGCCGAGCCTGAGAAGAAGAAGGAGGCCGATAAGCCCAAGCCCGAACCCGAGAAAAAGAAAGACGCGGAGAAACCTAAAGCCGACGCTCCCAAACAGGAAGCCGCTAAGCCCAAGGCCGAGCCCGAGAAGAAGAAAGACGGCGGCGAGAAGCCTAAGTCTGAGCCTGAGAAAAAGAAAGACGCGGAAAAGCCTAAAGCAGAGGCTCCCAAAAAGGAAGCCGAAAAACCCAAGGAAGCGGAAAAGCCCAAAGACAAGCCGGCACCTGCTGCGTTACCCGTTCAGCCACATATAGCACCACCGATGGCGGTTCCAGTTGGGATGCTCTATGCTCCTGCTCCCTGCTATGAAGGTAGGCCCGTTGGGCCTTTCTACGAATACGGTGGGCCCATGAACTATTACGACGGGTACTATGCAAGGCCCGTTTACGACAGTTACGGTGGTGGCAGGCCCTGTTATTTGAACAACCGTAGTGAGCAATATTTCAGCGATGAGAATCCTTCAGGTTGCACAATCATGTGATTGCATTATTGGCTCTGTAAATGATGGTGCCCTTTCACTTCGTCTCCATTTCATCATGTTGAACTATTTCTTTGTTTTTCTTGATTAAAATTCAAAGGGGAAAAAAAATAAGGGATATTTAATTAAATGTTATAAACGCTATACTACCAACATGTTTTGTTCTACGTTTGATGAGTTAATAAAATAAGGTTGCTTTACCAACAAGGAATCTGTCTCTGGAAGTGGATTTGCCTTTTGAAATTGATTTTCCTCAAAGTGAATAACTTTCTAACCAATATCACCCACCACTGGTACTTTTTTGGTGGGTAAGGTCATAATAAGGACGCGATTACACGATTTATTTTTTTCCTACATTTTTTTTTAATAATTGGATAGATAAAACAACACCTACACTAGATAAGTTGTTGTAGTTTATTACGTTATATATGCTTTTCCTATGAGATTTATTCGTTTTTTCTTTTCAATTGTTGTTGTCGATAAGCTTTTAGTAGTTAGTGATAAATGATGAATGACCTACGAAGATAATGATGACAAATTGACAACCATATCTCTTTTTTCCCTTGCCCTTTTCCTATCTGATTAGATCCATGAACCTGAACACATAATTTGAATGAGTACAACCAGATACTGAAAAGATGCATAAACTTTGTTCACACACACAGAAAAAAAAAAGGTTTTGTTGACGTGATCTGTTTTCTCTATGAACCTTACAAAAATTGAAGGTTTAATATTTTTTATGGTCTCTATTTTTGTTCAATGTGTTTGATTTAGTCATTTTTTTCTCTTGTTAAATATTATTTCAAAGAATGTAAATTTTGTTCAATTTGATCCTTTTCGTAAACGGTGCTTATATTGTTAACGACAGACAATCCAGCTGTGCAATAAGCGACACATCACTCTTGACACATCATCGTCGTCTCTTACCTCTAGAAACCCTAATTTCCCCCTAATCCTAACCGCTGCCGCCACGCTCACAGCCAGCCACCATCTTCGCACCTCCATCATAAAAAATTTCGAAACGCTAACCAAATGGTTGTGTCACCACCACCGCTGTTCATCTTCTCCATCTAGCAACCACCCAGAAACACCCTCATGACCATCTTCCTCTTCCTCCACCGTGAATCGCCATCAACATTTTGTCTCGACAATCATGACTGCCGCAAACGAGACAACGAGCCATGCACAAGCTCATCTTCTCCGTCAAGTCTTCAACCTGCAAAAGAAAATACAGATAACGAAAAAGCCAATTGGAGCAAAATAGCTGCCGCAAAAGCACCATTCTCCATCAATCTTCATCTTCAAACCTGTAAGTAGAAAGAAACCAAATCTCAAACAAGCAACCATGAGCCAGATTCGCATTGCCACCTGCATTTCGAAACCTATTCAATTTTCCGGCGTAGGCGAAAGGAAGCCTTCCCCCTTACATTCAGAAACCCCAATTTTTTTTGTGGGAAGTGGACTGTCACATGGCAGTCTTTCATGGCTATGTCATGTTTCAGTCAAGGCAGGTCAGCACTGATATGCACACATGGACTGTCTACTTTAGACGTTGTTTGCGAAAATGATTAAATCGAACAAAATTTATATTATTTGGAACAACATTAAACAGAAAAAAAAAACGGATACAAAAATAGAGACCATAAAAAATATTAAGCCAAAAATAAATGTAGAATGATGATAAAGCTAAGTGGGAGTTAGAAATATGAAGGAAATGAAATGTAGAGAGCAGTAGCAATCGGGTGGGGAAAAAGGGGTCCTGAATTAATCACATGATGCATATAAGCATGAATAAATAATAAATAATAAATAATAGATAAAAGGAGCAGCCACAATGAAGAACCAAAACTCAATTATAGGCTGATCTTTTAATGTTCAAGCATCATTATTTGTTTCTAAATTCTTTCGAAGCTACGATGCCACCAAAATTTGTCACCTTCTTCAACCTGCATCATCATCACATGCTTTGGACAGATATGTTCACAAAAAATTAGTATTACTAAATACAAGTAAAGTAGTGCTTAGAGATACGAACAGCATGTGATCACACACATAATCACAACTCCACAGAGCCATAACCGAGAATCGTGTCGGCACCGTCACGTTCTTCACATCACACCAATTATCCTTCAAATGTGTTGTAGTGTGATAATGACGTAGGGAGAATATATAAAGTTTCATAGTATTTTACTTCTTCAAAATCGATTTATCAAGAATGAAAAATAAGAATATTTAACATTTTTTTTTAACTTATTTGAATTTAATGAAGGTTATTTCTACAATTTTAAATGTTTTAAGAAACACTGGTATTAGTTTAAAAATTAAATATATTAATGGGTAAATAAATTATTTTTATTCATTAAAATATTTGTTTAATTTAATTTGATAGTTTAGAAACTATGTATGTTACATAAACTCAATTAGAGGTGTCACATGTACCGTTGATTTGACTTATGGATAAATTTCTTTGTAGACAAAAAAAAGAGATTCTATGACAAAAAGTTTTTTTTTTTTTTTAAATGATAGAAATTAAAGTGAATTTGGTTTTAGTAACAATTAATACAGTACTTTTAGTTGAATAAAAGGTTAATTGAGTCATTTTCACTTAAGATAGAATTATGTTAGTTTTAACTAAAGCTTGAGTTAAGTATGGTCAATATGAAAGTCGATATGAGATTGTAAGGTTAAAAGTAAAGATAGATTAAAGGTTGAGTTTGGTATGTTTGAACTGAAAATCAAGCTAGGTTAGCTAAACTAAACTGAGTCAAAAGTCAAGGATTGATAAGCCTAGGTTGAACTTAGGTTAGCTTGGGTCAAAAGTCTAGATAGATCAACTTGAGCCAAACTTTAGAATAGGCTGCCCAGGTTAAAGGTTGAAATGAACCAACTTATACCATAGGTCTAGACAGATCAAGCTAGGCCAAAAGTCAAAACAAGTCACCTTGACCAAAGGTCGAGACTAATTGATTCTAGCTGAATGTCAAATTAATTTTTTCATAACTGAAAATTAAACGAAGTCTATTTGACCCATAATCTAACAAGGTTGATTATATCCATATTAAAATTGATTCGGTCCAAATTTATAGTTAAGTCGACATAAATCAAATATTAAGATGAGTTAATCTACGTCAAACTTATTTGAAAATTAAGACTAATTAGTCAGAATTAAAGATTAAAATAAAATTTTCTAAATCAAATATCAAAGCGCTGATACCAAATTTTCTATTATAACTAAACCAAAATTTACTGTATTTAAAAGATAAAAAGCCTTAAAAAATACTATATGAAAATAAAACCAAAACTCATAAAGAGACATAAAACCTATATTGAGGATACCATGATAGTTTATCGTTGATTCACATTACGAATTACAAGAAACTCTGTATTAGGTGGGACAATTTTAACGTATAGATCAACAACTCTATTTAAAATATGTGAAAGTTATATTTGTTATGTAAATTCCTCCTTCACACTTTAATCAACAACTATACAGACACCAAGATTATACAAATTGATAAAATTGCAGATTAATTTTCTGGAAGAAAAAAATATGTGAAAGTTATATTTATTATGTAATTTCCTTCTTCACACTTTAATCAAATATCACTTAAAAGAAATATCATAAACTTCCAATACTAAAAAATTTGCACATAGGATAATTAGGAGACTTCAAGTTGTCTTCAAATACAACATCCAACGTAAATATGCCATTATAGCAATTAGTAAGAAATAAAATATATTTTAAAAACTATGGTAATTCATATAATAAAAATATAGATAATTATGAATTTTGATATCATTTTGAGAAGTTTGTAATTATGGAAATTATATCTTAGTCATATAATTCATAAGAAAAAAATTCCTCAATTTAAAATAAACACAAATGTAAAAACAATTTATAAATATAAAATTTCTTGCAAATTATGTGCAGTTAATTTTACTAATTGAAATTTTAAATTAAATTGTATATGAAAGAAGTTTTTTGCTTTTTAAGTTTATTATTTACTTGTTATAAGTAATTTTATAAAATTGAATTAAATAATATTTTTTAAACTGTCATAATATTTTATAAATCAATTAAGTTGATGTTTCAATATAATAGGAAAATATCCTCTATTTATTTATCCCCAAAGCTTTACCTTAATTTTCATTTGTCACTTGCAAATGGAATTTAGACAATATAATTGTTTTATTTCTTAATGCCACGATCTTTCAATTAAAACCTAATTTTATAGTCCACCGAGCATCTTTAACAAAACAACAGACTGAAAAATATTTTATACATATAATCTTTCACAACAATCATAATCATTATTTATTCATATCCTTGAATTGGAAGAATGAGAAGAGTTAAAAGATTTGATAACGCATGCATTAACAAACTCAAACGACATGAATTATTCAAGAATTAAATCATGATAATTATAATTTGAAACTTCAATTATATGCGTTTGAAACTCAAACAAAACCATGAGAGAAGAAAAAAAAATATGGACAATTTATCGATCAGTGTGTCATCCTCAAGCAGGGCAATACTATAATCTTTTTTACATTGTCTCAATTTTATTACGATATTTAAATAATATATATTTAACAATATTTAAACATAATTTACATATTATTTTCTGATTAATCATAATCTTATTTACCATTATTATTATTGATTGTGTAATATTTTTAGTTCAATCAAAGAGATATTTAAATATCATTATCTTATATGTTCCCGGAAAGATAAACATTCGGTGTAGTTTGGATACATATTCTCTCCAGAATTTGTCATATTCATTAGATTAATCTCCAGGTCTTGTTGCCAGAACCCCACGTTCACATTTTCAACTAAACAAATCAGATTATTCCTCTTTCTTCATTTCTACATTAAAACATAAATCCAATGCATTATTTAACCATATTTTTATGCTTCAATTTAATAAAAACAAATTGTCTTTTATAATTACTCCTGTGATCTATTCTTTTTTTAATTTTTATAAGTTTAATTAAGTTTTAGATCTCTTATAAATTTAATTATTTTTAATTAAACATCTATTATTATTTTTCAAATGGATATTACAAAATTTTATATTTTTAATTGAGTGTTTATAGTTTAATTTTTCCTGCTTGGTTATCCTAACAAAGACAATTCTTAATAGTGATGTTAATAAATATAACAAATTCGTTAGCTAACATATTTTTAAAACTATAAAAATCGTTAAATTATTATACTCTAGTTACAATATTATTTTATATTAATCAATGTTTATTATTTTTAAATAAACAATTAAAACGAGACAAAATGAACCAACTGTTAGATAAAAAAAATTCAAACATTATAATTAAAAATATAGAATTTTTGAATAATCAATAATTTTTTTATCGAAAACTCAATTAAAAATAGTATATAATATATATATATATATATATATATATATATATATATATTTAATGGAACAAATCTCAAATTCTAACTAACAAAAGTAATTCGACTTTTTAAAAAATAAAAATAATACCAATCCAATTTGTAAAAATAAAAAGTCAAAACAAATCTTAACAAAAAAAATGAACGGGAAAACATTTATTTTAGCCACTTAAAAAAATATTTTATCCTACTTTCAAGTATTTTAATATTTAATTGATATAATCTATGCAATTTATCGAAGTTTATCCTGACATTTTTGTTTTCATTTTTAAATATATTAGGTTAAACAGTAATATATTCGATTCTCGTCCCTGCTAACTCTCCGAGCGTGCAAAAGATACATCCATTGTTGACAGGCCATGACACTCACGCAAACACTTCTCTGTATCTGAATAACCAAGCACAATGGCTTCACATTTTTGCATCTCTCACTCTTTTCTTTTCCATAATCATCAATCTTTTCCCTCTGCTTTCTCTTCTTCTTCTTCTTCATTTTCTCTGCACAATTTTCTATTCTCAAACGTCACCTACGAACGCTTCACGCTTCTCTCCAAAGCCTCTCTCCACCACCCTAACAACCACGCGCCACACCAAGAAGCTGTTTCTCGCGACCCAGATACAAATTCCTCGTCTTTATTTAAAAGCCGCGTTTGGGTTAATCCCAGCAGCCCTCGAGCCAAACACATCCGAACCAAATCGTCGAGCTCCAGGTACATTTACCTCACCAGACTCGCCGAGTCATTGAACTCGTGCACTCCCACCGCTCAACATGTATCCACAATTTTGAAGGGTCTAAGAGACAATGTTTCAGAAAGTGACGCTGTTTTCATTCTTGATAAGATGGTGAATTCTGTTACCGCGCCCTTTGTTCTCAGATACTTCCTGGACAAGATTAAACCCTCTGGAGACACCGAGGCGGTTCTCTTTAACATCACCCTGAAGGCATTTAGGAAGTCTAGGGATTTTGAAGGCGCAGAGAAGCTGTTCGATGAAATGATTCAACGAGGGGTCAAACCTGATAACATTACATTTTCGACTTTGATTAACTCTGCTAGGATGTGTTCCTTGCCCAATAAAGCCGTGGAATGGTTTGAAAAGCTTCGGAGTTTCGGGTGTGAACCCGATGCCATGGTGTACTCGGCTATGGTGTCTGCTTATGCGCAAACTAATAATGTTGATATGGCTTTGAGCTTGTATGATCGTGCAAAAGCTGAGAGATGGACCCTTGATGCGTCGACATTCTCATCGTTGATTAAGATGCATGGCGTGTTAGGGAACTACGATGAGAGCTTGAGAATCTTCCAGGAAATGAAGGGTCTTGGCGTGAAGCCTAGCGTGGTCACATACAACACACTGCTGGGTGGCTTGTTCAAGGCTAGAAGGTCTTGGCAGGCGAAAAATATATATAAAGAGATGGTAACTGATGGGGTTTTGCCGGATTTTATAACCTATTCTACTCTTTTGCGAATTTATGCTGCAGCACAATATAGTGACGGTGCTTTCGGTGTTTATGAGGAAATGAAGGGGCAAGGAATGAATTTGAGTGTGGATCTTTATAACAGGCTCTTGGCTATGTGTGCTAATGTTGGTTGCATAGACGAAGCTGTTGAAGTTTTTGAAGACATGAAAAGTTCGGGGACTTGTCAGCCTAATAGCTTATCATTTTCATCGTTAATTACTGTATATTCCTGCAATGGGATGGTTTCAGAAGCAGAAGGATTGTTGAATGAAATGGTCCAGTCTGGATTTCAGCCTACTATTTATGTTCTGACCTCACTTGTCCAGTGCTATGGGAAAGCTAAGCGAACTGATGATGTTGTGAAGATTTTTAAGCAACTCGTGGATTTGGACATTGTTCCCGATGTTCCATTTTGTTGTTGTCTTCTAAATGTTATGACTCAAACCCCAAAAGAAGAGCTTGGTAAGATAATAGAGTGCATTGAGAAGGCTAATAAACAGCTTGGTTCTGTAATAAGATATTTGGTGGAAGAGAAGGAGGATGATGGGAATTTTAGAAAGGAAATATCAGAACTTCTTAATTCAATTGATGGTAAAGTAAAGAAGCCCTTATGCAATTGTCTAATTGATCTTTGTGTCCGTCTGAATGAACCGAACAGAGCACGTGACCTTCTTGACTTAGGATTGACGCTTGAGATATATAAAAATTTACAATCCAGATCTCAAAATCAGTGGTCTTTACATTTGAAGAAACTCTCAGTTGGGGCTGCTATGACCGCATTAAATGTTTGGATAAATGACTTGTCTAAGGCATTGGAATCAGGGGAAGACCTTCCACCTCTACTTGGAGTTAACACTGGGTACGGAAAACACAAATATGTTTCAGATAAAGGTTTGGCTAGTGTATGTGAATCACATTTGAGGGAACTCAATGCTCCATTCCATGAGGCTCCAGATAAGGCTGGCTGGTTTTTGGTTACAAAGGATGCTGCCAAATCATGGCTGGAGTATAGGAGTTCAACTGAATCAATTGCTGATTTGAACTTTCAGGTTTCAGGTGGTTCAACATTGGCCGTTCAGTATGGATAATGTCTGTTTTAATAATGATATGCTTTTTGATTCTCCCTCAAGGGAAATTTTAATTAGTATATTTATTAAAATTTCAGTTACCTTGTAGAGTAACTGAGGACCTAATACTAGGCTAGATCTCTTTGCAGCTGTTCCATGGTCTAGGGAGATGCATTTTTGTTATATCCTGTCCTTAATCTTCCTTTTTATTTGTTCTACGTTTCTATTTTTGATGTTGCCATCAATCAGGGTCATCATTGCTCCAAAGTAAAAATATCCATTGATGACACTCTATACTTGAAATGTTTGACTAAGAATTCTTATAACCTCTTTTATTTGGGCCAAATGCATTTGATAGTTATTGTTGGACTTCAGGGCGTTGTAGGAGCAGTAGTACAGTGTAAAATATTTCTCACCTCTAATACTGTAGGAAGAATGTTATAACTTTCTTGGTCTGTGCAATCCCATGTTGGCAGTTCCTTCGTGCATCTCTATATATTTATTTCTGCACCCTCATAAATTATTGTATCTCATTTTTTTATCTAGAATGTAAATTTTGTATTATAAAATATATATTTAGAAAGCATTTTCTATTTTGTATTTTAAAATATACAATTAGAATATAAATATCTTTTTAATTATATAATTTGAAATATAAAAAAAATTACATTTTGAATTATATATTTTGGAATTCAAAAAAATTTATGAGAGTGCAAGTTGAAATTATGGAGGTCCATAAAGAAATGGCATCCCAAAATTTTAACATGCCAAGATAAACTTCTCCTTTTAGATAGCCTTGGACTTCCTGGTCATGATGTGATATGTATATTAATGTTTTTATTTCTTTGCTTAGTAAGTTAGTAGGTCCTTGAATTATTGTTTTTGGGAACTATCCCTAAATTAAAAAAAAAATGTAATTAGATCGTAATTTTTACACCTTGTATTTGGAGCTTTGAAGTCTGTAAAACTATAATAAATTTTTTTTTATATAAATTAATTCCAGAGATTAAATTAAAAAAATATATAAGATCAGTGCCTTTATTCACAATTTTTTAGCTTAACATATTAATTCTTAATATCTCTTTATGGCATAACTGTGTGTAATTTTGTGAAGTTGAATCCAAATAGCCTATAAAAAGGCTTCATTGCCATGTTAATATATATATTTTAAAAATAGTGAAGACATTAGTGCATTAAAACAAATTTGAAAATTGTAATGCCGAATTAGTGTTTTAAAATGGTAATTCATTATTAAGTCAATTTTCAGAAGAAAAAAAATGTAAGTGGTCCAATTCTTTATTTTTTAAAGACTGAGCAGAAACCAAATTTAAATATGGTATGACAATGTTTCTATGTATTACAAAAAGTTACTTAATAAGTACTCTTTAAAATATATTAAAAGACTAATATATCCTTCACTGTAAGCAATCGTGTTTGGGCGAAATAAATAAGTTTAAATCCAATTTGAGTAAATTATTTAAGCTTAGAGATTTAAAAATATATCTAAAATCCAAAAGGGCCTTTTGTTTTTGTCCACCAATTTTTTTTGGGAATAATGATACATAGACAATACTTTTTGACAACATTTGAACATCAATCATACGTGTCATTGTGTGATTGGTCCAAATTACACTACAATGAACCAATCACACAGTGACACATATGATGATGTTCAAATGTTGTAAAAAAATGTTGTCTAAGTATCTTTATTTTTTTTTGGTTGTGTTGCGCTTTTTCTTTATTCCTGTAGTTTCGTGATTACTACACTGGGCTTTCTTCCAGTACCAATGTTTTTGTTTCGTGCACCCCAAATTTCTCTTCGATGTCTATTATAATTCTACAAATTATATTAACAGGTAAATGAGAAAACCAGCGTTAGATTGTATTAACTGTCTGGAACAGTTATGTGGTATCGGAATCTTATGCCGAGACAATAACGGAAAATGGCTCAACCTCATCCTCTTTGCTCTTCCCATTGTTCCACTTATTCTTTCTCATTCCATTCTGGCAAACCCTTCATTATCATTCCTTCTCGTTCCAAAACTCTTCTCTCCGCCCCACCACGCTTTTCCTCTGCACAACCCTTCAACACTCTACGAGACGCAAAACTCGATGACCCAGATGCAAAGTCTTCGTCTTTATCCAAAAATTCCATCTGGGTCAATCCCAAAAGCTCCAGAGTCAAACAACTTTGGAAGAATTCACCTCAGACCAGGTCATCATTTCTCTCCAAACTCGCCAAGTCTTTGGACTCCTGCAACCCTACCAACGAACATGTCTTTCAAATCCTCGATGTCTTAGGGGACAACATTCTCGAACGCGATGCTGTGTTTATTCTCAATGTTATGGTCAATCCCACTACTGCACTCCTCGCTCTTGAGCACTTCCAGCAAAAGATTAACCCCGCAAAACACGTTGTTCTTTACAACGTTACTCTGAAGGTGTTTAGGGAGGTTCGGGATTTTGAAGGTATAGAGAAGCTGTTTGATGAAATGCTTCAAAGAGGAGTCAACCCAAATATCATTACGTTTTCAACTATAATTACCTCTGCTTCCATGTGTTCTTTGCCGCGCAAGGCTGTGGAGTGGTTTGAGAAAATGCGTTCCTTCGGGGTTGAACCTGATAACAGCATGTTCCTCTTTATGATTCGTGCTTATGCAAGTAGCGGTAATGCTGAAGTGGCTATGAAACTCTACGATCGTGCAAAAGCAGAGAAATGGCGCGTTGACACGGGAGTGTTCTCGGCATTGATTAAGACGTGTGGAATATCGGAGAATTTTGATGGATGTCTGAGTGTTTACAATGATATGAAGGTTCTTGGTGTCAAGCCTAACATGGTAACTTATAACACGCTGTTGTATGCCATGGGAAGAGGGAGGAGGGCCTTGGATGCAAAGGCTATATATGAGGATATGTTAAATAGTGGATTTTCACCAAGTTGGGCTACCTATGCGGCTCTTTTACAAGCCTATTGTAAAGCACGTTTTCGTGAGGATGCGCTGGGAGTTTACAGGGAAATGAAGGAAAAGGGAATGGATGTGGATGCAGTTCTTTATAACTTGCTTTTTGACATGTGTGCTGATGTTGGTTGCTTGGACGAAGCTTCTGAAATTTTTGAAGACATGAAAAGTTCGGGGACTTGCCAACCAGACAATTTCACATACGCGTGCTTGATCAACATGTACAGTTCTCATCTTAAACACAGCGATTCTTTGGAGTCGAGCAATCCATGGGAGCAACAGGTCTCCACAATTTTGAAGGGTATAGTGGGCAAGATTTCAGAAAGAGATGCTATATTTATTCTCACTAAGATGGTGGATCCCAACACTGCCTTATTCGTTCTTAGATATTTCCATAGCAAGATTAATTTCACCAGAGATAAGGAGGTGATTACTTACAACGTGACCCTGAATTTGTTTAGGAAGTCTAGGGATTTTGAAGGAGCAGAGAAGTTGTTTGATGAAATGCTTTATAGAGGTGTAAAACCAGATAACATTACATTTTCAACAATGGCTATCTGTGCTAGTGTGTCTGGTTTTCCCGATAAGGCCGTGGAGCTATTCGAAAAGATGCCCAGCTTTGGGTGTGAACGTGATGACGTCACAAGCTCAGCCATGATATATTCTTATGCACGCACAAATAAGGTTGATAAGGCTTTGGAACTATATGGTCGTGCAAAAGCTGAGAAATGGCGCGTTGACGCAGTAACGTTCTCAGCATTGATCAAGATGTTTAGTGTGGCAGGAAACTATGATAAATGCTTAATAATCTACCAAGACATGAAAGTTCGTGGTGTGAAGCCTAGTGTGGCGACATATAATAATCTGTTGGGTGCCATGTTGAGAGCTAGGAATCACCGACAGGCCAAGACTATATATAATGAGATGAAAAACAGTGGTGTTTCGCCAGATTTTATAACATATGCATCACTTTTGGAAGTCTATACTAGAGCACTATGTGGTGAAGATGCTCTTGGTCTTTATAAGGAAATGCAAGGGAACGGAGTGAATGTTACTGCGGATCTTTATAACAAGCTTTTATCCATGTGCGCTGATCTTGGCTACATAGATAAAGCTGTTGAAATTTTTTATGATATGAAAAGTTCTGAGTCTTGCCAGCCTGACAGTTGGACATTTACTTTCTTAATGACCATGTATTCCCGAAGTGGGAGAGTTTCAGAGGCGGAAGGAATATTGAATGAAATGATCCAATCTGGATTACAACCTAATATTTTTGTTATGACATCACTTGTCCACTGCTATGGAAAATTTAAGCGAACTGATGATGTTGTGAAGATATTTAATCAACTTCTTGAATTGGGCATTGATCCAAATGATCACTTCTGCAGCTGTCTGTTAAATGTTTTGACTCAAACACCAAAAGAAGAGTTTGGTAAACTAACAGATTGCATTGAGAAGGCTAATCCAAAGCTTGGAACTGCGATAAGATATTTGGTGGAAGGGAAGGAGGGCAATGGCGATTTTAGAAAGGAAACGGTAGAACTTCTAAATTCGTTTCACGCTGAAGTGAAAAAGCCTTTATGCAATTGTCTGATTGATCTTTGTGTCAAACTGAATGTGCCTGAAAGAGCATGCGACCTTCTGGATTTAGGACTGATGCTTGAGATATATACAGATATACAATCCAGATCTCAAAATCAGTGGTCTCTGCATCTGAAGGAGCTCTCAGTTGGAGCTGCTATGACTGCATTACATGTTTGGATTAATGACTTGTCTCGGGAATTGGAATCAGGGAAGGACCTTCCTCCACTTCTTGGAATTAATACTGGGCAAGGAAAACACAAGTATTCAGACAAAGGCTTGGCTACTGTATTTGAATCACATTTGAAGGAACTCAATGCTCCATTCTACGAGGCTTCAGATAACCCTGGTTGGTTTTTGGTTACAAAGCCAGCAGCCATATCATGGCTGGAATCTAGGGTTTCAACAGAATCAATTGCTAGTTTGAACACTCTGGCTTTAGGTGTTCCAGCAATGGCCCTTTAGTATCATGTTAATCTTTTCGGCTTTTTCCTATTCCTTTTGACGAGATTTTGTGCTGTATATATGTGCACGAAACTTCTTCTGAAGAAAAGAAATAGCAACACATGCTTTCAATATTATTTTCTAGTCCTAAATTGTTACTCCCAGTGCAATGCAAATATCTTGATTGAAATTATCAAAGAGCGGGCAAGGCATCTGAAACTTACTCGGCGAACACTGTTTTTGATGTATTTTTTTCACATTGAAATTGAAATAACTGTAAGTTTTATTTATTGTTATAGTAAGCGATTTGTTTTCATGGATTTGCTACCAAATTATTATTAGCACTGTTATTAAAAGATCAAAATGTTAAAATAACTTTGAAATGCTTTTTCTTAACTAAATAAGTTGAAATTCGGAGGACAACGATAATTTATGGGTTTTATATACAGAGTAAATGAATTAATATTTATTTGAATTTCAAACTTTTAAGTTAATTCAAATTATTTTTTTTTCTGTTGACTACTGAAATTAACTTTATAACTTTTTTAATTTATTTTGATAAAACTTGGGAGGAGCTTATTAAAATGTATTTTTTTATATTTCAATTGTTTAAAAACTAAACCTATATGAATAATTTTTTCATAACTTAATTTATAAGTATTTAGTTAAATTACATAATTAAATTCATCTTTGATTGATTGGTTGTTGAGAGTTTATTAAAATCCACTTATGTCAAGTATTTAATTTAGTACAATTATGGTTAAATAATAATATTTTGATCACTCTTATTTGATATGTAATGAAGTTGTGATATATAAAATAATAATTGATAAAATATCATTATAATTTCAGATATAAAATCATGGATTGGTGGAAGCAATATATTATAAATAATAAATATTGTTACACTCTTATGTAACTTCAGAAATTAAATTTAATATAGTTCATCGATGAGTATATGGTCTGAGTCTCCATAGTCTCAGAAGGAAGGAAAATGGCTCAATCTTACCTTCTCAGCACTTGTTCATCTTCTTCGTCTTCTTCCCCTTCTTCTTATGCCATCTATTATGGCAAACCCATCGCCATCACCACATCTATCTCATTCTCTCACTCTTCCCGCCATTTCAAACTTCTCAATTTTTCTTATCAACTCTCTCCTCTCCTCTCTAAACCCAAAACCCTGCTCCAAGCCACCAACACTCTACAAGACACAAAACTCGACGACCCAGTTGCAAAATCTCCATCTTTGTCGAAAAATTCCATCTGGGTCAATCCCAAAAGCCCCAGAGCCAAACAGCTTTGGAAGAATTCCAGTCATACCGTTTCGTCACCTCTCGCCAAACTCGCCAAGTCTCTGGATTCATGCAACCCCACCCGCGAACACGTCTCTGAAATCCTCAGCGTTTTAGGGGACGACGTTTCAGAACGCGATGCCGTCATTATTCTCAATGCCATGGTGAATCCCTACACTGCAGTTCTCGCTGTTGACTACTTCAAGCAGAAGATAAAACCTTCTAGTCACGTTATTCTCTACAACGTTACCCTGAAGCTGTTTAGAGAGGTAAAGGATTTTGAAGGAGCAGAGAAGCTGTTTGATGAAATGCTTCAAAGAGGGATCCACCCCAATCTCATTACTTTTTCAACTATGATTAGCTGCGCTTCCATGTGTTCTTTTCCACATAAGGCTGTGAAGTGGTTTGAGATGATGCCCACTTTCGGGTGTGAACCGGATAATAATTTGTCCTCGTCCATGATATATGTTTATGCAAGAACTGGTAATGCTGACATGGCTTTGAAACTGTACGATCAAGCAAAAGCAGAGCAATGGCATGTTGACACGGTGGTGTTCTCGGGGTTGATTAAGATGTTTGGGATGTCAGGGGATTACGATGAGTGCTTGAACGTTTACAATGATATGAAAGTTCTTGGTGCGAAGCCCAATTTGGTAACATATAATGCTCTGTTGTATGCCATGGGGAGAGCTAAGAGAGCCCGGGAAGCCAAAGCTATATATGAGGAGATGCTAGGTAATGGATTGTCACCAACTTGGCCTACCTACGCAGCTCTGTTACAAGCCTATTGTAGAGCCCGGTTCAGCAAGAATGCGATGAGAGTTTACAAGGAAATGAAGGAAAAAGGAAAGGATATCGATGTAGTTCTTTATAACATGCTTTTTGACATGTGTGCAAATGTTGGTTGTATAGATGAAGCTGTTAAAATTTTTGAAGACATGAAAAGTTCTGGGACTTGTCGACCGGACAAATTTACATATGCATCTTTAATCAACATGTACTCTTGCCTTAGCAAAATTTCAGAGATGGAGGTCATGTTCAATGAAATGATGGAATCTGGATTTCAACCTGATGTAATAGTTCTTACATCACTTGTCCATTGCTATGGAAAAACCAAGCGAACTGATGATGTTGTAAAGGTATTTAATCAGCTCATGGATTTGGGCATCAGTCCTGATGGCCGCTTCTGCGATTGTCTTCTATATGCAATGTCCCAAGTACCAAAAGAAGAATCTGTTAAGCTCGCAGGTTGCATTGAGAAGGCTAATCCAATGCTTGGGTCTGTGTTAAGGTATTTGATGAAAAAGCATGAGGATGGTGAAAATTTTAGAAAGGAAGCATTAGAACTTTTTAACTCAACTGAACCTGATGTGAAAAAGTCCATGTGTAATTGTTTAATTGATCTTTGTGTGAACCTGGATGTGCCCGACAGAGCTCGTGACCTTTTGGATCTTGGGTTGACTCTTCGGATATATACTGATATACAGTCAAGATCTCAAGCTAAGTGGTCTCTGCATCTAAAGAGACTCTCAGTTGGAGCTGCTCTGACTGCCTTAAGTGTTTGGATAAATGACTTGTCTAAGGCTTTGGAGTTAGGGGAAGACCTTCCACCACTACTTGGAATCAACACTGGGCATGGGAAACACAGGCTTTCAGATAAAGCTTTGCCAACTGTTTTTGAATCATATCTGAAGGAACTTAAAGCTCCATTCCATAAGGCTGCCAATATGGATGGCTGGTTTTTGGCTACCAGTGAAGCAGCCACATCATGGCTGCAGTCCAGGGGTTCAACAGTGGCTCTTCCCCAATGAAATTGTTATTTAGTTTTAGGCAACCTTGTAGCATGTTGACTTTAAGCATTTTCCTATACAGTGGGAAAAAATTTTTGGTATTAAGTAGTTTCTGAATTTTTTTTGGTTATGGATCTCTTACATTGTGAATGAAGAAGGCGGACTGATACTAATATCTTGAAAGCGCATATGAAAGTAATTACTTATTGGCTCTGGTGAATTTCTTACCCGAATGTTGTAGGATATTAGTAGTGTTGATTGAATAAAAATGGATACTGGAATTTGTTTTGACCTGGACAGGCAGCTGCACAGGGTGAAAATTGGTCTTGTGCTAGTTTGTTTTCTAAAGCCTTTCTTATTTTGGGAAGGTTGATGCGGCGCATGTTCCTACTTTGTTCTATATAAACAAAGTCTGGTGGTACCTTCTGTTCTATCTGAAAGCAGGTTTAGAGGGCCAGGATCTATATCTTCAAATTGAGGACCGCAAATTTAGGAGATGGTAGAGATCAACAAAGTGAAAACAGCCAAACAATTTTTTTATTATGGTACAAAAAACAATGAAAAGGCTTAGCTCTGAGCTATGAATCAAGTGTCGTACTTCTTTCCACTTTCCAACTATACCAATTTTTCTATGTTTGGATCCATGTTTGTAACGTTAATTTTAAAGTGATGTGATTTCTGTTTAGATGTTTTTATCTCACTAGTAAAGTTTATTATAACTTTTTTTTTTCTAAACACAAAAGTCGCTTAAATTACATAGTTAAAATCAATTCTTTAACATATAGAATTAAACATATGAATACTCATCTAAAATTAAATTAACTAGTATATCCACATGCACCTGCTAAAGCTCAATATAAAACTGAAAAGAAGGTTGTGGTTGACCTTTACATTGAACGTGCTGGTTGACCTTTTTTGTCAATTGTTTAATCATGTGGGATTGACTTAGTTTATGGTTTGAGTGTACTATTATTACTATTATTATAATCAATAATTAATCCTGGACAACGGTTGGCAAATTAACGAATAAAGGGCTTTTGACTTTTGTTGAGAGAATAGTTTAGGAGATATGTGCTTGCAACTTCAAGTCCTACATGGACCTGAGTGCCTGTCCAGTCATCCCATTTTGGCTTTTCGACAGAATGGAACATAACTCTTCTGTAAATTCTTATTTTAAAAGAAGTCAATGAACAAAAGGAATGGTTTGCACGTTAATATTTTATCCAACTTAAGTTGACTCAGCTCTCTCCATATAATGGTGAGTCCTTGTTCATTTGATTGTATGCAAAATGGGAAATTTTATGGCTTGCCACTCTCAACCAAAGAACCAAAACAGATATCCTCAAAGTGAAGGAAAAGAAGTAGAGGCTGATACCCCAGTGGCAGTTGAAAGGATGAAATCTGCTTCTAAAAAGCGTTACATAGTGGTGCGTAGGAAGCTGCAGCATGGGGAGGTTTACCAGCTTGCACCATTCATGTTGCAATCTGATATGCCTTTGGTACCTTGTTGGACGACTAACAACAGAAAGCTGAAGACTAGGAGTGTGAAGATTGTTGTGACTGCAGAAGAATTGGAATTGCTGTTACGTGGATCAAAGAAGTTCCAAGTCCAACGCAGAGTTGCTCGTGTCAAGCGAAGTTCTGGGTTGAGAGGGTGCCAAAAATGGTTTCCATCTCTGCCAACCATTCAAGAGGTGCATAACTACTAAACGATGGGAAGATTGTGCAGTGAAGTTTATTTGTAGTTTTTGCAAATTTTCTGAAAGATGCTAGGTTTTATTTGGTCAGTAAATTAAGGATGTTTTACCTGCTCAACTTTTTAAATATAGCAGCAGGGGAAGAAAAAACAGAAGATTCGCAACGTACATCCATTTTTTTCTCTTATAAATAGTTTTTCATCCATAGAATATGTAGGAGTACTGAATGCGGTTGTTCATGTTCTTGGATTAACAATGAGAATGAGATATTTTTCAATTTTCGTTGCCTAAGAGATTGTACTAGTAGAAATTATCCACTATATTAATTTATTATCTAATAGTACATAATCTGCTTCTGCTTACTGATTTTTAGATATATCCTTAAATGCTCAATTATAACTGAGTTTACCGTCATAGTAGTTCGTACACTAAGTTTTTATACATTTTGGAATGATTCTCAAAATCATTCAGGATTCAAGAATCTTTGGCAAATAAGTTTTCTGATACACAAAATGCAGAAATGTAACTCAATTATTTTCCACGTGTTCATGATTTTCATCTCTCTAAAGGTACATTTGACAAACGTGAGTAGTATGTATGCAATACTCATGACAACAGCTCATAGGATGCCATTTAAATTTAGTGTATGCAGTATGTACAGAGTCAGCCTTCCCCAGTGGAACTTTATTTCAACATACTACCTCACTAAATACTTGTTTTTTTTATTTATAAAGAAAATTCACAAAGATGCCATTGATTAATAAATTGCCTTCAGTTTCCCTAAGTAAAGGCTCTTCAATGATCTTTCATCATCCTGCAGTATTTTTATAAAAATGTATCAATAAATTTCTCAAGGAACAGATACAGGTTTTGGTCATTGAAAAGGATGAAGTTACAGAACCTTCTGGAGGAGTTTGAGCGTCTGATTTTCCTGTTATCATCTGATTTTATTGAAGCAGCCTCCTTGTCTCTAGCAGCTGCTTCCCTTTTCGTTTTCTTCCACTCTATTTCCATAGCCTTTGTCAGTGCATCGACTTTCTTTGTGAGCATCTGAAAACAAAAGCATATTTCCTATCTTCAGTTCTAAAATAATAAGGCGTAGGGTTGTGGGCATGGCTATTACTAGTACCTTTATTTCTTCTTCTTTGGTTTGCAAACTACTCTCTTTAATTTCACAAGACTTCCTCAAATTGATGACCTCTTTTTGAAGCTTATCATATAGGAAACCTGAGACCACGTCATTGGTGCCTAAATCATTACCATTATAGCTATTGCTTTTAGAGTCTTCATCATCTTCAACTGCGGTTTTAATTTGTGCTGCTTCTCTTTCATCGCTGCGTTTATTTGAATTTATGCTTGCATTCACCTGCATCTTATTTTCTTTTTCATCACTGTCAACAACTTTATTTAGTGATGCCCATATTCCTTTCTTCAACAAGTTTTCTGCAGAACCACGTTTCTTTCTTAGAATGCTGCTCGGTAATAGGTTTGCAGTAACACTGTCGATGTTGTTTTTTACATTTGTCTTTGGGAACAAAGAGCTTCCAGCAGTAGATCCCCTTGGCTGTGATGTGGATCTGTTTCTCAGTCCACCACTGGTCGTTAGGAAGCTTAAGATGTTAGACTTTTCTGCTTTTGCAGACCCAGAATTTGAACTATTTGAGAAATGCTTTAAGCCTTCTTCTAGTGTTTTTAACCTCAGCTTCAGTTTATCCTGAAAAAAATACCAGATAACATTAGTTATCACTAAAAACTCTATCTGCACGGATTCATGAAAGGAAAAAGTTACCTTCAATTGTGACTCCGCCTTTGCTGTTCTCTCTGATATAGCCAGCTTTTCTTTCAAGCGTTGCATCTCTGCCTGCATGTGCATGGACATTCTTGATTGTGAAACTCTTTTGCTCACTCGAATCACCAAAACTTACAATAAAAATCCTATTTGAGTTGCGTTCTTCAACATTTTAAGGTACAGTTAGGAGTAGAAATTTTCTTATTCTTGATTAAACTTGGGATCTTTTTAATTATTTTCTTGTTCATCGTAGTCTTGGATTTACTGAAGGAAAAGCTGTGTCACTAATAGAAGTAGTAGTATTTTTGGATTGAATAGGCAGAACCAGACGAGCTACAAAGAAGATTCTTATGGAAAATATACCTGCATTATCCTTCTCTCTTCTAACCATTGTTTGACAGGCATGACCTTGTCATTCTCGTCCTTCCACTCATTTGCCACAACTGTTGCAACTCTATTGGCTGAAACTTTTACTCTTGCTAGTTCCCTCTCCAGTGTCCTCTTCTCCTCCTGAAAATGTGTGTTAAATTATGTCACTAAGAGGATCAACCACAATGAAGAAATTCATCGTGTTCAAAATGGCATCAGCCATAAGAATTGTCTACCTGCAATTCAGAAATTTGTCTCTGATAATCGCGAACAGCATTAGCATTGACTCCACTGGATAAGATGACCTCCTCAAGTTCATGGATGGTTTGGCTAAGTTTTTCAACTTCCAAAATCTTTTGGCGATGCGTTTTCTCTAAGATTTTGTTCTCCTCCTGCTCATGGAAGGTTGTAATTTAGCCAAACACTTACACTTACTACAGAAACTACGTGTTATAATTGAATCATAAAAGGTATGCCTGGCAGATCTCAATCTGTCTCTTCAAGTCAAAATTTTCATTCTGAACTTCCTCAACTATTAAAACTCTCTCCAGTGCAGTTCTTAAAATCTTCTCTGCTTCAAGCAACGCTGCCTCTTTTGACTTTGTGAGCCGTTCCAAAGCTTTCTTATCTTCTTGGAGAGCTGCAATCTGAATGCAAAATGAATGTTAGAATGGAGTCCTTGCAAGAGCCTCTTTGGTGGAAATTGAATTATTACAACCTCATTCCTAAACATCTTAATCTCAGCCTCAAGAGGAGTAATGACACTTTCAAGAGAAACAAAATCATCTTCCTTTTGATCTGCGTGTAACCTTCTAAGAGTGGCTTCTGCAGCATATTGTGCTGCCAATGCATCCTTCTTTTCCTCTGTCAGTTTCTTGATTTCTAGCTTCTGCATAAAATTGAGGCATATGCATTTTTAGAATTTACCACTGTTTAACACGGTTCCAAGTTTCAAGTGATATTAGTACCTTGTGTTTAAGATGATCTTGAGTAAGTCTAAGTCTCTCTTCCAGCTTACTCACTTCATTTCTCAGCTGCAATTAAATAATGATAATTGCAGCCATTGTTTAGTGACAGAGTTATAAACAAGTAGTGCAACTGAATCAGTTCAATGAAGAGTGAGAATGGCTAGATCGATCTAAAACAATTATCTGAATGAATCAACTAATCAGAATTAGCTATCATTTTAAAATAATTATTATAAAATTAACAAATTGATGATTGCCTTTTCATTTAATTTAAAATTAATACCTCTTCTATGGCCTTGTCCTTTTTAGCTTCAGTTGCCTTCAAGACCTTGATTTCACTTTGACAAGTTGCTAGTTCCTTGGCCTTTTCTGCATAATTTTATTGATGAAATGCAGATTTAAATAAAACAGATAAAAAAGAAATTAATTATAATAATTTATTCTTCGTTTCTTGAGACATTATAATTAGCATACAATGAAACTTCGTTACATAACTTCTATCAATATTAAACTTTTTAAATAGTTTCAAACGGTAACGGAATCTAACAGTGGCAGCGAAAATGTAAATTTTGGACTTGTGGTTGGAAGACAGATCGGAAATAATGTACTTCTTTGTATTTTCCAAATGCATGTTTAACGTGATTTACTGTAAAAAAAGTTACGTTATTAGTGTACTTAATTTCAACATCCTATTTTAAATTGTTCTCATTGAAAAAAATATCCTTTTTAATTTTTAAAACCCCACCTGTATTGATTAATCTTTATTCTTTTATATACTATAAATAATATTTATTTAGAGTTTTCTAACGGAGATAAATCAATTTTACAAGAGAAAGAAAGTTTTTTCCCACTTTAAAAAAAATACAAAATTTAGTGAAAATATACTTAAATTATTTTTTGACATGTAACTAAACAAACGTATATACTTTTTATTGTTCCCTTGTTAGTAATTTTTTGGTTTAATGTTTCAATACGTGTCTATTTTCATTCAGAATTTCAAATAGGTCATTTCTTTTTCGATGTTTCAATTGAGTCTTATTTTTGTAAAATTTAATCAAATAGGATCTTTCCGTCAAATTGAGATAACACCACTGAGAGTGTAATTTTTTATTGTGTAACATTAAAAATGTGACTGAATTGTACTTTCTTTTAATTTTTGAATTAAAAAATGAAATATACAGAGTATACTTCATTTCTTAATTCAAAAATTAAAAAACTACAATTCAGTCATATTTTCAATGTCACGTAACAAAAAACTACACGGTCAACGTACTCTTTTTAACGGCGTCATCTCGATTTGACGGAAATGTCATATTTGATTCAATTTTAAGAAAATAATAACTCAATTGAAACGTTGAAAAAGAAGGACCTATTTGAGATTCTGGACGAAAATAAAAAACTATTAAGACATTAAACTTAATTTTTTAAGACTCCTATTTCAAGAAATTAATACTATATGATGAAACTATTCAACCACAATGTTCATAAACTAAGAGAATAAAAGAAGATAGAGTTTCAAATGAAGAAATTCTCCTAACTTAGAAAGCAAAATATCGTAATTGTTTTCCTTTGCCTAATCTTGTAAAAACTGTAGAGATGTAAAGTACATATTTTTTTATAACTTTTTAAAGATGTCGTAATTGTTTTACTTTATGTTTAGTTATATAGTTTAATGCTATTTTATATTATTATTTAATTGCAAAATACCGCTAGAATGATTTTTAAGATAAAAAAAAAATCTCATAATTTGTTATAGGATTATGGTAAAAAAGTTTTTTTATTCTGTTAATTTATATTTTTTTGTCTCTCACTGATAACTATTTTGACCTTATTTTTTTTTTGAAATTATGAACAGAAGGAAGTAGCATTGTTGTGATAATCTTGATAAGAAAGTTTGAAAATAAGAAAACAGTGTAAATAATGCATAATTTGTATAATAATATATATAGTTAATTAAAAAAGAAATGAAGAATAAAAGTTACAGTAAAAGTTAGTTAAAGTTAGTGTTTGTTTAAGGATGGAGGAACCAAAACTCCAGCTTGGAGGGTGTGAACGTGTGTATATGTTAAACTTAAAAAAGTAATAAAGCTTTGTTTGTCTCAACATGCATTCAACCTCTTCCCAACTTATTTCCAAAAACATACCCAACCTCTTTAATGTTCTGCATGTGTTGTGCTTTCGTTCTAAATTTAGTTTTCACTCTCTTAACGTGAAAGCTACATTTTATTACTTCTACGTTCAGTAAAATATTATTCACAGACACACTTAAAAAAGATAATTTTATATTAAAAAATTCATTTTAAATTTAATTCAACTTTATTAAACTAACCTTAAAGTATTATTTACTTGTATATTATAAATTTGTTAATATCCAAGTATACACATATAAAATATGATACTAAACACTAATATAAATGATCATATAAATAGAATAATCCAACAACAATAAATTTTACTAAAATAATCTCTAATTTATAATTTTAATATCGTGTTAAAAAATAAATTTTAAATCTAATTTAACCTTGATAAAATTTATTTATAATATTATATTTACATTATTAATTTACCTTAACAATATCATATAAGAAAAGTCATTTTTAAGGAATTATAAGTTAAAACTAATTTGTATTATCATTGTCTATGCTCGCTCAATAAGAAAACAAAACAATTCAATCGAATTTATTTTTAATTAAAATCAATTTTGAATGTCAACTTTATCTACATTAGTGGATAAATTTTTCAATGAATATTTAAAGTAGAAGAAGAACATATATAAATTTTCGCACCAAATTTACTGTATATTAGTTCAATTCTTAAAGTTTTGTCATATATATATATGACTCGAGCAAAACAGTGTCTTATGAAGGAACAGTATATTATATCCTAAAAAAAATTCTGTACAAACATATTGAGAAATTATTTTAACCTAGTCAAAACTGAAGTTGCATTAAGTGATTAATTATAAATTAAACTGTAAATTTATTTTTTCAGGTGAAAATTAGCCATTGCATTAAAGTTTATAGACAGTGATCTAATTAATAAAGCAGTGTTTAGAAGCTTTTGCATAGCATTCTCTTTAATGAGTATACCGTGTCACGTAAAACATAAACACTTGGTTTTATCTCTTTTGTTGTAAGTAGATGATGAGAATTATCCAAATCATGGTCTGCTATAGTTCAAACACACACACACAACAGTCATTCCCTCTGCTTTTTGGCATACGGGAAGATGATAAGACTATGAAAAACCAAGTTAAGAGGAGTAATGGTGAAGCAGATAAAGTGATATAATATATATATATATATATATATATATATATATATATACACACACACACACACAAAAGACTCTGAGATTTATGATATGAACCTGTGAGCTGGTTTTTGAAACGATCAATCTGTAACCTCACAGGATCTGGTTGGACAAGAGGAAGTTCTTCCCCACAGTAAAACTCTTCGCTCGCCACCATTCTCCTCTTTCTGCTGCGCCCAAAGCCTCACACGTATACCCTTTCTTCAACAAAAAACGGGGCTTGCTCACTGCCTATTTATAATTCTTTTGTGTGCTTTGCTTTTTTTACCTATGCTGACAAGTGCACTGCTTGAGGTTTAATCCTAAAACAACAACAACAAAAGATGATTTTAAAAGGGTGGCACATAATAATAATAATAATAATAATAGTAATAGTAATAATAATGAGAGAAGGAAAAAGATAAAAAAAGTGTATTCGTATAAGAAATCAATTGACCGCAAAGCGAGGAATGAGCTTACCCTGCACTGAAGCAAACTAAACTTGACAAATGAAATGCATAAGCCTGCTTCTACTTTAGCTTCTCCTTAATTCTAGCTTGACAGCAACGGTTACCTTCTTTATGTTTTCCTTATTATGGTAGAAGGATTAAGTATAATTCCATCTTACAGTATTATATTAGTTCACTCAAATATTATAACTTGATCTTACCTTTAATCACAACACAGATGGAGCTGTGAAAACTAGAGTTCTTAAAACAAGTGTTATAAAAGTTGACGAATTTACTGTAGAGTTTTATGAGAAGTGACACTGTGAAAAGTTTGAGTACGAAAATTTGTAGTATGTACTTGATATAAAGTTTAAAAGCAAGATTGATGAAGTTAGTCTTGGGAATTGGAAAGGGTAGATTACAGCCAGCAGGAGAAGTGGACCAGTGGCAATTGAGCACGTTATTGTCGGCAATGTTTAACCAATATTCACCAGTGATGAGTAACCTTGAGGTTCAATCATATCGGTGAATACCAAGTTGTGCATTAGTTGGTGTTGCAATTTGATTTCCTTTCTATTATTCTTTCTCTGCTGACACATTTTGCTTCGGTCTCAAATATTTGAATAATAAAAATTGTATGTTTGTAATAGATGAACAGAAATATGAATGTTGTATTGTGTGTGTAAGTTGTCGTATCCTCTGATATCTGTGTCAATGGAAGGATATCACTTTAGACTATTGTATTGCTTCAGCGCTAAAACCGTTCTGAGATCAGTTTTGTTTTACTTGGTGAAATGAAAATCATTCATTTGAATTAAGAAAAGAAATGAAAGCGACCAAGTAATTAAAGTGGCTTCGAAGAATAAATGAATTTGGATTAATATTCAGAGAAGCTCTCATCTTAGCTTAAAAGTATAATAATTAAGTAAAGTAAAAAAAAGAAAAAAAAAATAATTACGGTTCCTCTGCAGACCATGTGAAAGGCAAATATATATAGATTTTGTTTTGGTTTATCTTTTTTGTTTGGATGGAGACAACAAATGTAGGGCTTCACCAACAACCAAGGGCGACACAATGAAAGCCCAATGAACAAAAATGGAAGATTAAGAGGGTTGAATTCGTGTGTTGCTAAAAAGGGTGGGATAATGATGTGAAAGAACAGGGTTCCTATAGTTGTTGTGGTTCACTTAATGCCATATGTTTTTTTATTGCTTTCAATTGGTAGGTTTGCAATATCAATATTAACTCTTACAAAATAAATCTCTAATTTAAGAATTCATCAGAATTAATTAGCTTTTGAGATTGCTCAAATGTAAAGATAACCTTTTCAGTAGATAATAATAATAATAATAATAATTTAGAAGTAGACATATATAGTTTACTCGCACTATCAAATCTTTTTCATATTTTATAGGGATGGAAAAATAGCTATAGGACAAAAATGCTTTTTAAGGCCTAATTGTAATTATTTATATATATTTTTATTTTAGAAATGTTTGAACAGATAACAGATGGTGTACTTGAATAAGTTGAACAGTGTTTAAGAATTATCGTAAACTTTAGAATGTATGTTCATTTCTGGCTAATAATAAAGTGGTTGTTATACAAGACCTATTGAACTTTTAGCTCTATTTATTATACCTATAATATATGAGATATATATAATGGTAGTTATAGAAAGGGACGTTTATCTTATCATCAACTATTATTATTCAGATGCTCCTACATTTTCCTTGAGTGAAAATTAAAGGGGTAAATTAACACACAACATTACATATTCTTCTAAACAAAGTTAACAATGAGAGAAATTCATAATGAAAAAATGTCTTAATTGGAATTACAGGTAATGTTTTATGCGATGTTAAATATTCATACATATAAAATTTTGAGCAAAGGAAAATCGATAAATTTATTGTCTGAAATTATTGAAATGTTATTATTAAAAAGTGAAAATCCATTAAAAATTACTTTTTTAAATTTTGAATTAGAAATTTTATATAAATTTCACTACTTTTGAATTTCTTTTATCTATCCTTTGAAGAGACCCTACAAGAAACACGTGCAACTTCTATTATTGTTATGAAATCTAGAAACTGATGCAATTGCTATTATTATTATTAAATCTAGAAACTACATTGAAAAGTGGAAAAATTCATTAAGAAATGGGCTTTTGCTGATTTGAGCCCATTTTTACTTTCTGAATCATCCTTGAATGTCCACTTCTGCATGATGCAACGGATAACGATATTAAACCCAAGTTTGATGAATGGACTGAGAGATTACGTGTAATCAAAGCAAATTAATCTTTGGTGGGCTTAGGGTTCTTTCCAACAAAACAACATTAACAAAATTTCAAACCCACACAACACAAGTAAAAAAAAAAAAGAGGATTACGATTTATTGTTAATTGACTTTTACCTCTTGTCGTTGTCTGATTCATTAGGTTGAAGATTACGTCCTACCTCAAACTTAGTCACAATTTTCATCTCCCCTATGAGGTTGAAGGTTACCCCTTACCTTAAACTCAAACTCAGATGCCTATCTTCTCAATCAAAATGTCTTTAACATATTATTTTGTTCAGTTTTTTCCATATCATCATAGCATTATATGCATAAATCTCATTTGAAATATCAATGATTCTCAATTGTTCATGGATTAATATAATATGTGTGTGTTCTTTGATATACATCACCAAAGAGAAGAATAAGAAGATATTGGTAATCTTCAGCATCCACTTCGAAAAAGGACCCACAAACCGACCCATCAGGAATTTAACAAAGAATCTATACCAAAAGCATTTGATCACCTTATTTTAGTGACTAATGTGCCCTTCTCAAATTGTTCTTTAGAACAATTATTGAAAGGCTTATCCCTTCCCCCGTCCTGGCCGTCCATTAGAGTCATCACTCTGATGTAAATGGATTTGATGTTAGAATATATAATACCCTCTTCCTTCTCTTATTTCATAGTTAAGCTTCTCGTCTCATTTATCTATATTACCGTAGTTCTTCCACTCATCAAATTATACTATGAAACAAAAGTTACACATAACAAGATAAACTTTATAAAAACTGATCTTATTGGTTCTTCAGTGGGATTTTGCAGAACTAATCGTCAATTTCAGACTTAGCCTTACTTGTAGGCTTTTTCTATTTCTTAGATATGTATGCTCTGTGAAAAATCAAATTCAGACCATTTTTACCAGTTCAAAGAGTGTTGTCAACTTAACCATGATAGTTGGATAGAAACCAAATATAATATTCAAGATGGAATGTGAATTTTTACTCTATCTATTTAAGTCCACTTATTAATGGAGGAGAGTTTAGGAAACATATGTGTCATTTAATAAAGAAATGGCAAATGGGTCAAGCAAACTTTTGAAAATCATTGAGACCATTATTTCCAAAGTAGAATCTCTTCAGATATATAATGCTTGCCAACACTAAACTTGTTATAGGATACATAACCACAACACACCATCCCTCTCCACCAACCTCTTTTTCTTCACCCTCCTTTCCCATCTTTTCTCCTCTTTTCTCTCTCTTTCTCAGGTATGGATATATCAGAAAAGCTTAAACAATATAGACATCACATAACCATAACAATAGTCGTTTTATTATCCTTCTCTTTGGTGTTGTATGCTGCTCCACACTTTCTCACCATTCTGGCATACTTTTGGCCTTTGTTCGCTTCCACTACTTTCTTCTTGGTAGCAATAATAGCCTTCGGAGGCATTTCAAAACTCTCAACTGAAGATCATGGTGAAAAGGTGGGTGAAGGAATATTGGATTATGTAGCAGGAAGGGCAGAACATATTCATGAGGCTCAAACACTTCTTAGTGAATGAAGGCCGTACCAATTTCAGACTTAGTTCAGATGGGCTTAGAAACTTTCAAGTGAATAAAATCTGTGTTCAAGTATAATATGTCATGATCTTTGTCATCGAATAGCTACTGAAATGAGTATTTTGTTTATCCAATGTGCTTAAATTTGTTGCAACAACAAGAACGAAAATAAACAAGAGTATACTTCTGGAAAAGATGTGTGTCATGATTTTCATCAGCTATATGTGTTTTATTACAAATTTGAGTTTGAAAGTGTCTAAACCAAACAAGCCAAGTATTTGTATGAAAATAAGTCCAAACGGCTTCAGTTAAACTATTATAAACCGAGCATACTAATATTATAAAACCTATATTTAAGATGTCTTGATCTAAAATGTATAAATATAGATGATACTTACAGATACATTTTGGAACATTGATATCCATCCAGAGATATTTTATACTTCATGT
The DNA here is from genome assembly GCF_000741045.1 of Vigna radiata var. radiata. Taxonomy (NCBI): domain Eukaryota; kingdom Viridiplantae; phylum Streptophyta; class Magnoliopsida; order Fabales; family Fabaceae; genus Vigna; species Vigna radiata. The sequence continues at coordinate 14,722,706 of NC_028360.1, forward strand.
ATGCATTGTGTAAGGGACCTGATTTTCCGATGCAAATGTGTGCCACATTTGTGTCAAAACCAAGAACATGTCTACGTTAGGATAAACTTCATTAGATTCTGAAGTTAATAAATGAAAATATGTGAATTGTTTTCTGTGGTTGGTAACAAGTATGCGTAGCTAATTAATGGTGTTTGTCATTTACTTTGCTCATGCGTATCATAATGTGCCCACTTACCTTTATTCTCCTTCCCTTTAGTGACTGAATTGATGGTTGCCTGGGTTTGTCCCTACTGAATTGGGTGAGAGCCCAAGCACTCACATGCTATTTGCTTCCCCCCTAACAGAGTCACAAAAATCTAGCAGACTAAAAGAGCAATAACTGCAGATTAACACATGAGAATATAATATAATATACCAACAACTGATTTTTTACACTTTAATGTAATTTACAAATGGTCCTATTTGATAACTTCATTAACATTTTCAGTAACTTTTTAATAAGCTATATTTATTATAGTTCACTTTCTGTTTAACTTTCTCAGGGTCAGATAGCTTACTTTGGACTTATTGTATTGATAGTTCAAATAGGTCATATATATGACTGTAATCTAGATTGTTGAAGAACTAATGCATCACCTAATCTGTACATGAGTGATATATTGTGACTCTCTGATAGTTAAGAACATGTGACTCTATAAACTTGTGTTGAAGTTATTGGAAAATTCAAAAATATAAACTCTATATCATTCAAGAAATCAATGCTTTTACTGTCTGATATAATTTTATCTCAGGTAAAATTTTATGTCTGGTATAGAGAAAATTTTAACCAGTAAATGCATTTGAACTGACTAAGAAAACATGCATAGAGAATATTGTTTCTTTAATCTTCTACAGTCGGTGGCATCACTTGTATATCTAATCCCTAGTAATTTTCAAAACCTGTAATCTGACTTTTTATCTCAGGAGGTAAAATTACTTTACAATGCATATAAAACTTTATGCCATAACATCTTTTTTGGTCCATAAGAACCATAGCAAGAGGTTCTAAGAGATGCAGACATAAGGACATTACAACCCATAGGCACAAGAATGAGAACCAGAGAAAGTTGCATCTTATACATCAACTTATCCAGAAAGGAACTTGATATCTGTTTTGCACCCTTGAGAAATTCTATCACATTATCCCAAAAGAGCAACACTTTTTCCGCCCTTTTGAGCAACTTCTAAATTAAAAATTAATCAGCAGCGTATATCAATCATTGTCTTAACTCCCAAACAAACAGTTTAGCACTAAACAAGACTTAGATACAACATAGATACTAGTTAACAAGTGTTATTTTTTTAATTGAAACATACATTTAATCTCAATAGTTCTTGCCACTTATAATCGTCATATAAATGCAGCATGTAAAAAAGAGATGAAATTTCAATTTTTATTGAAGGTTAGAATGATGAGTTTCAATTGAATTTTCCTTTATTTTCCTTTTAACAAAATTGAATTTTATTGTATCACCTCAAAACGCTCTGTGGGCCGAGGCCTTAAAATCCTTATTGTGGAGACCCAATAAACAAACTAGCCCAAAATGAAAATCCCAAATTTAATTTCTTTTCTTTTTGGTGGAATTCTCGGCATTGTCAAAAACAATAACATGTTTTGGGAAGACGATGAACCAGAGAACAAGGGTTTAAGTTCTTTGCACTCCTCACTCTGTGGTATGTCACTTTCATTAATTTTCTTAAAACCTGTGTCTTTGCTTTCAACCAAGTTTTCCATTTCCCTTGGTACCAATATTTCCAAGCTTCTCTTTCTGTCAGCCTAAAACCTCTTTATCTTGCCAATTTCAATATCTGCTTTGGGAATTTTTCGGTATAAGAAAAAAAGTCTTTTTTTTTTGGTTATTATTTACCTTGCCCATTCTTCGATTTTCTTCATTTTCTGCTCATGTTAAGGTTTTTGGTTTGTTTTTTAACACTAAATGTTTCCGGGTCTCTTCAAGGTTTGAAACTGTATAATTCCAACACTCCATTCAAATGACGTCCATACCTTCTAAAAACCTATGTGTTCGGAGGCAACAATGTCCTTGTGGAGATTGGAAGTGTTATATTACATATGAGGGTGATTCTGAAGAGGGTTCTGCGGCACCTGAATTGGTGAAGGAAGAGAAGGCATCGTCCGGGGCTATGATTACTCCCTATGTTGGAATGGTTTTTAAGAGTGATGATGATGCTTTTGAGTATTATGGCAACTTTGCTAGGAAGAATGGGTTCTCTATTAGGAAGGAAAGGTCTAGAATTAGCCCGCAGTTGGGGACTTACAAGCGTGACTTCGTTTGCTACCGGTCCGGCTTTGCCCCGGTGAAGAAGAAGCCTAATGGAGAACACCATAGAGATAGGAAATCTGTGAGGTGTGGATGTGATGCAAAGATGTACCTATCCAAGGAGGTTGTAGAAGGGGTTTCCCAGTGGTTTGTTGTGCAGTTTAGTAATGTGCACAATCATGAACTTTTGGAAGATGATCAAGTGCGTCTTTTGCCCGCCTATCGTAAAATTCATGAGGCTGATCAAGAGCGTATACTCTTGCTCTCCAAGGCAGGGTTTCCAATTCATCGGATAGTGAAAATGCTGGAACAGGAAAAGGGGATTCAGGGGGGGCAGCTGCCTTTCTTGGAAAGGGATGTGAGGAATTTTGTTCAAAACCGAAAAAAGGTTGTTCTAGAGAATGAGGCATTGCTCAGTGAGAAAAGAGAAAATGATGTTTTGGAACTTCTTGAGGCGTGCAAAGTTATGAAAGAAGCGGATGATGAGTTTGTGTATGATTTTACTGTGGATGGGAATGATAAGGTTGAAAATGTAGCTTGGTCATATGGCGACTCAGTTAATGTAAATGCTATGTTTGGCGATGTTGTTTATTTTGATACATCTTATAGATCGGTCACTTATGGATTGCTTTTTGGAGTATGGTTTGGTATTGATAGCTATGGTAGAACTATTTTTTATGGTTGTGTTTTGTTGCAGGATGAAACACCGCAATCCTTCTCATGGGCATTACAGGTTTACTACTAGCATCCTCTGTATAAGATAAGATTTTACTTGTTCTTTTGTAAAATTTCTCTTATGGTGATTATTCCTCAATACAGACTTTTGTCAGGTTCATGAGAGGAAGATGTCCACAAACTATTCTAACTGATCTAGACCCGGGACTTAGAGATGCGATTATAAGTGAATTTCCAGGAACTAAACATGTTGTCCCTCAATGGAATATTCTACACAAGGTACCCTGTTGGTTTTCTCCTACTCTGGGTTCTCGGTATGCAGAATTTAAATCTGAGTTCGATGCCTTATTTCACATTGAGAATACAGAAGAATTTGAACTTCAGTGGAGCCAGATGATTTCTGTGTTTGGACTTGGTTCAGATAGACATGCTGATTTACTATATACTGTTCGGGCATCCTGGGCACAAGCCTATGTAAGAGGTTACTTTCTGGCTCGAATGGCAACAATAACTTACTCAAAGTCTGTAGATGCATTTTTGAAAGGAATTTTCTCTGCTCATACGTGTTTGCGTAGCTTTTTTGAGCAGGTATGTTTGCGAGAAGTATCTTGTCTTGTATGCTTGCACTAGCCTAGATGCTCCCTGGTCATTCTTGTAGGGAGGAGTTCCTGTTAGGCAATTAAAGGTTTACATGAGAAGGGGTAAAAAAGGGATGAAATAAGTAGCGGGAGAAGGTGGTTAAGTTGTTAGAAGAGAGAGAGGGAATATAAATAACAAACAGATTAGGGAGAGAGGATATCAGAAATTATTTTGGGTATTGAGACTGGACCTCTTGGCCAGTGGAGGAAGGGAGCCTTCCTTGGGGGAAAGATAGTGATACTTGTATTTCCTTTTCTATACATTAGAGAGGAAATAGAATCACACATTCATACATATTCCTTTATCTTTGCTTACTGTTTGATTATTGTCGAGTGTGTGTGAGAACTGGAAGCTGTTGTTCGGTTCCTTGAACAAAGGAACCTAACAGTTCCACACTCACACATACACATAAGTCTTCACATTGATAAGATATTGTTCGCTTTGGGCCAAGTCCTTACGGATTTGCTGTTGGTATTACTCTAAAGGGCCTCTTATCAATGGAGGTATTTTATGTGTGTATAAACTAATGTCCATCTTTCATTTTTGCTGATGTGGGACTTTATTTGTACCCAACAATTCTAATGATTTTCTTCTACTTGTCATTCTTATGCTTGCAGGTTGGCATTTCTGCAAGTTTTCAACATCAAGCATTTAAGGAGACTCAATATATTCAGCTCAAAACTTGCATACCGATTGAAGAGCATGCGCGGAGTATTCTCACTCCTTTCGCTTTTAATGCCTTGCAGCAAGAGCTGATGCTAGCAATGCAATATGCTGCATCCGAAATGGCCAATGGATCATATATTGTGCGGCATTTCAAAAGGATGAACGGAGAACGGCTTGTAATATGGTTGGTTGAAGATGATCAGATACATTGTTCTTGCAAGGAATTTGAATCCTCAGGGATACTGTGCAGGCATGCTCTTCGGGTATTTGTAATAAAGAACTACTTTCAGTTACCTGATAAGTACTTTTTAGGTAGATGGAGGCGGGAATGCTCATTACTTGTTGTTGATGATAATAATAATAATCAAGGTGTTGGAGGGGAATGGTTTCAAGAATATCAGTCTCTGGCTGAAACTTTATTTCAAGAATCATCAATTACAAAGGAGCGATCTGACTATGTGCGTAAAGAACTGACGAAAGAACTTAATAGGATTCTTAACGAGGTTAGAAATCTCCCTGAGGCTGATGGAGTCTGCTTGAGCATGAACATGTCAGTTTCACCAGCCAACTAGTTTGAATGTTTAGTTGTTTATACTTGCAAGTTTGCAACCAATGTACATCACAATACAATGAAAAGAAGCAAGTAAAGAATGCATGCACAGGAAGTGATGAAATGAAAATGTCAAAATCACTTTCAGCTATGCTACATGTACATTCTTCAGATATTATGTGTTGCATTAGTGCCTACAACTTTGTTTTCTCCTGGACAAGTAATCATGCAACAAAGAAAGTTCATTATGCCGAGAGAAATTGCTAAAAGGCGCACTTACTATTGCGGCAAAAGAGAATCTTAATGCCGCAATATGGTACTGTTACAACTGTTAATAGACGAAAATGTTGAGAACAGTTGCCTGCTTGAGACGCCATATCCCTTAACAATATCTTTGTCAACCAACTGGACAATACCTAATATTTGTGTTTTCATATCTTTTTTCTGTTAATTGATATAATGTAATATGAGCTTAGCTTCTTTAAGTTGATCTAGTTAATTGTATGTGAGATGATGAACCAGTAGTGGCCACATTCTCTTCAATTATTATTTTTCCTCCCATCTTCTTGGCTAAATATTTGGACCCACTTGAATGATTAATGAATGAACACAGGGCTTGAGTTGTGCATTTGTCTTTTTACAATCAAATGTCATTTTTCTCAGACCAAGTTTTCGACAGAGATGTTATTTTGTGAGAGATCGTTGCTGTACTGATCCATGCTGTAGGCAATTATGTCGCAGGCTTCCATAATTTCATTTGTTGAACATGTGCCAACAAGTATAATTGGTTTTGTGTTCTTAAGTTGCATGGCTTCACCCTCATCATGCAAGTGTCCCTGACCTTTCTAGATTTCTCCTTTTAAGAGTGAACAGTTCAATGTTTTGGCATGATATTTTGACGTGATTCGTTCGATCCATCAACTCCTCATATTCAAAAGAGGGTCCCTCCCTGCTAGAGGGTGAGTATAGTGACCCTGTCCATGATTTTTGGTCACAAAACAAAGGTTGATTTTTTCAAATGTTCATTGTACTGCTACAAAATTATTGTTTGCAATTTATTATGCGTTTCAATATATTGAGACATTTATTAAAAATTTTAAGGATGTTTTAGAAAATTATATTAATATAGCAACTCATTTTGTTTTTTAAAAGAGATTTCGGTCTTTTTGTAGAAAATAAATAAATAAATAATATATATATATATATATATATCAATTTAATCTTGTAAAATTGTGGGTGTTACCACATCGTTTAAAAATATTAATAACCAACCTAGCCTCCTAAAAATTTAATGGTTATCATAATGTTAATTATCTTTTGTCACCAAATTATTAAATATCACTAATCCTTCTGAAGACTTGAAGTGTGGGAAATATAAAATATTTCTTTATGGAAAAACATCTAAAATTTCACTAAATTTTAGTTATAAAAAAATCAAACACTATTCTTATGAAAATAAATCCAATCTTGAAAAATTAAATTAAAGAATTTAACTTTTTTTTTTTACAATTAGTGCTTTAAATATTCAGTCTGGTAATATATGATTGTTTTTATTATGACTCTCTTTATGTAAAGACTGAAAGAACAAATTTATTAAATTGAAGAAAAGGATTGTATAAACTATAAACAATTAAAGCTTTGAAATGAAAACATTTGTTGATCAAAATGGCTACGAAAACTTAGATAATCTTCCCCAAATAGAAACGTTGTTGACCGAGAAAGAATTGACAACAATACTGATATAAAAACTAATAAACGACAAATAACATGTCTATTCTGGCTGAAAGGGCTGTTACTTCGACAAACTGCATAATAGGAAAGAAAAAGAAAATTAGACATTGCTAAATTGTATTACGTATTTACTACATTGAGAGAAAATTGCAGAATCTCACAGAAGTAATTGGATTGGATTAACTGCTGCAAATTCCCACGATCACAATTTTAATTTGATATCATTTTAAAATTTGGTTGATTATTTAACTACATATATAAAGTGTCTTTACATTTTAAGAAATTAAAAAAATTATTAAAAGTTACTGTAACATGGTCGTTTTTCTTCTTTTATTTCTCTTTAAAGAAAGACAATAAGACGAGAGGAATATAGAAGTACGATCAGGTTATGGGGCTAAGATTGAACGCAACACCATTGAAAAACGACATGACAGAAATTCTGCGTACTGAAAAGGAAAGAAGCTTAAAAGATGGAAAACATGCAAACAAAAGTGACTAAGTTTCAATAAACTCTAGTTATTTGAAACAGACTGAAGCACTTTATTCTTTGTCTTCTTTTATTTTATCAATGCACTAATTAAACTGCAATAAGCTGTCTTTGAGCTTCAATTCTTATCTCTTCTTTCATTTTCCTTATGAACTCTTCAAACTTTCTGTTCAGTTCATCAGTATTTAATAACTCTTCATTGTTTGTTGTAGTAGTTGTTTCTGCAAGTTCATCATCTAGTGCCATCTCAACCTCGCTATCTGATTCTCCTTCTTTGATCTCCTCTTCAGTAATGTAACCTTCACTTTCTCTTCCTTCGGTTTTGGTGTCTTGTTCTTGCTCTTCGTCTTCTGAAACTTCTTCACTGTATTCCTCTTGCCCCTGTTGTTCTTCAACCACCAGAGGAGCAACTACCATGTCAGAAACTGTTGTTTTTGTCTCTGACAGGTCAAAGTCCGAATCTGAAGAGTTCATGAGTGACATCTTGGCTACAAATGCAAGGATTCCGTTACAAACGAGGAACATGTATTTTCTGTCGAGGGTGTGAGTGAACATGGAGAAAAGGCACGTGGAGAAGTAGGCATTGAAGGACTGAGGGTGTATGGAAAAGCCAGAAGAGTACCAAACAAAAACAGAAAACACAGAAACTGAGAGAACAAACTGCAAAGTTCTTTTCAAAAACTGTCTATTATTGAAATATTCCCTCAAAACCTGATACTTGCTTTGGTTTTGATCCATTGTTTTGCTAGCTATAACTCCTTTGCAAAAGAAAGCTCAGAGTTTGAGGAGAAGATTTTGAAGTGTATGATGAATTGTGTTTGTATAGTTTGTGTCTTAGTTGTGTGGTGTGGAGTGAACAATGAACTTCATGCGCGCATCTATTTATACTAAGCCTAAAGCTATAATGATTTATTGGATTGTTACGTAACTTGGCCAAATGGCCTAATTTTATGGATGGTACGGACACCAGAAAGATATACACAAGAAAATTTTCAAAACTCGTCATAATTACATAACATTATTGGAAGTTTCAAATTATGTTCCTAATATCAAATTTTGACACTAACAACGATAGACCAAAATAAAAAGAGACAATAACTACTTGGGAAAAAGAACAGCAAGAAATAATGGAAAAGAAGTGAAGATTCTAGGTGTCACATTTGTTCTTCATAAGCTTGGTAAAAGAAAAATAAAATTATTTGGCGCTTAATTTCCCTCAATAATTTGTGTACATTCGTGGACCCTATCACGAATTATCATTTGAGGGCTACCACATCTCCTGCCTCAGATCTTCTACTACCCTTGTTTCATGCTTTTTGTCTGATATTTTAAAAAAATAAAATAAAATAACTAAGTACAAATAAAAATAAGATGCATAAACAAGTACAAGAATAGTTTTACTATAACATATTATTTAATTTGTTCTGATAATTGGGATATATAAATTTTCTTGAGAATAACTTGCCTAGGCAATTGGCCTATGCGCATTCGGTGGAGTATATGTTGGGATGTTCAAAGCAAATTCATATGATATTACTACTAGCTATTAAGATAAATCATTTAACACACATTTTTGCTGTTTGGTCCGTGTTTTATCTACCATAATATAGAAATAACATAATTTGTATTAAGATTTTTGTTATATTAAATATAGTCTATTTTGATGTTAATTCACAATTAATTAGTGTTAAAATTCTCTTATATTTCTTTTGAAAATTTTCAACAAATTTTGTACCAGCATATATGTTAATAGTTTTTCTGAATTAAATTATAAAAGTTATATATATTAATTACATTTAAAGATATACAACTAATTAGCTATATTGCTCGGCAATAAAAAATTTGAAAAGTATACATTTGTGAATGTAAGAAGAACTCAAGTTTTTAAAGGAAATTGATGTAACTTGATGAAAGTGATGAATATGTTACCACCACGAAGTCATTCCACAATTATTGAGATATTTTTGGTACAATAATAGACTACAAAAATGTGTGGATGTAGACACTAATTATGGTTTTATCATCAATATTGAAGCTTCTCTAGGCAAAACCTTTTCAATACATGTTTGTCTTATAATTAGTTAAATCAACCCCTCTCACTGCTTCAACCAAATTTGAATCTTCAACTGAATCATTCAATCATGCACAAGATTCATTATTTTCTAAATACCACTAGTGAAAAAAATAAAAATCTTTTTATAATAATATATTATATTAGCTTTAATTCACTAGATATAGAAAATAAATGACAATTTTGTAATAAAGAAAAGAACTTTGTATAAATGTTCTAGTTATAATCAATGTAAAAAAGTGGTTTTTTAACCCCGGTAAGCAAATTTGCCTCCTATATTACCAATATGGGTAAATTCAAAGTCAAAGAGAAGTCGTGTCACCCCCATACGACTTCCAAAAGAGAAGTCGTGCCACTCCTGCACGACTTCACACTGTTCACATGAACAGTAATGAAGTCGTGCCACCCAAAAACGACTTCTGAACATGGTAATCGATTACTTTGAGCTGTAATCGATTATCAAAGATTTAAAAAAAAAAATTTAATGGTTTAGAACGAAATAAAAAAAATTAAAAATAGAAAAAGTGAAGTCGTGTGGGGGTTGCACGACTTCATCTATTGAAGTCGTGCCACCCCCACAC